>NW_026571036.1:24073779-24633779 GCF_026225935.1 Boleophthalmus pectinirostris | reverse complement strand
CATTTTTGGATATTCAGACAAGATATTTAGTTCTTAGCAAAGCACTTAAAGATGCATTGTGTAACTTTTCTGGTGGTGGGTCTGTCAAATGCTTTTCTCAATTGCTTTGTCTGGAATGTTTCACAGTATGACATTAAACCTTTCTATCTTCATGGAGACCAAACAAAAGTTACAGGCGAAGTTTCCGTTCCACTGACCTGTGAATGTTTGTTTTTCTAGTTTTTTCTTTAGCTATAAAAACACCTGTAATTGAATAAATGTGAGGTAGAGCTGTTTAATGTCACAGTGTGGAACATTCCAGGCAGAGCAATGACATCTCCATAGAGTCAAGTAGGTGACAGACCCAAAATCAAAAAGTTACACAATGCACCTTTAAAAAGTGCAGTCTTTGTGATTTGCTAAATCTGTCTGTTCAAATGATGAATCTTGCAGCCCAGCTCTCACTCCAGGAGCAGTGGAGATGAAGTGGATAAAAGGATACAACAGTACAGTGTGTGTGGAAGTGTGTGGCCCTGTGCCAATCTGGAGAGAGCTTTAATTATGATGTAGTGCTCCTCTACTACAGCTCTAAGCTCCAGCACAGCACGCCCACCACCCCTCCTATTGGTAAGCCTCTTTCATGCTCTGAGGTCATTTAAAACTGTTTGCAGTGGTCCAAAGTTATTCTTCACTTACCTTGGGCAAACTGAGCATTTTAATGATTCACCTCAATGAGTTTATAAGCACTTTTCACAACTCTAGATAAATCTGTACTGGGGCAAGACACATTTTGCTCAAATAATGGAGAGATATTATTAACTAGGGAGTATGACCATGTTGATTGGCCCCTGCTCCTGTGAGACTCCACATGCTGTGATTGCTGTAGAGTCTCCAGGCCTGACCCACATGTGCCTCACGTTTGGAGCACCTCAGTGGCATTTAGAGCTGTGGCAGGGTTCTTGTTGGATTTCTGCACAAACTCCAAAAACACGACCTTTAGTTGTTTCCCCAGGCTGCACACATTTGTACTGTGGTCTGTGCAGAGAGATACACGACTACACAGTCCACTACGTACAGAGACAGGCTCTCCTTCAGGCCAAATAAGAGTCAGGTTTGTGGAGTTGCAAACCTATTCACAAAAAGGACTGTATATATAAATGGACATAGTGAACCCACGTGTCAGCACGTTTCAAAGAGGAGATGAGCATGGGGGTGCCTCCAGTTCCATCCACTGGCTCCAATGTAGATTGTATTCAAAAACTGTCACCCCTCTCTCTGTAACAGCTAGTCAGGATCATCATTTTGAGACCCTGCAGTCACGTGACTGTTTTTGTTTTGGCCACCATATTGACAGGCCTGATGATGGTAGCTAGCATTCTAGTAACATGTAAATTACCTGAATTATGGCAGCCAGTGTGCGAAATACGGGGGATGCCCCCACGATTAACCCATCACACCACCTAATAAGCCTGAAAAAATAAAAATAAAAAATAGTCCAAACGCCATCCCATACAGACTCGGACAGGGTCAGCCCGATGTTCCTCCTGAACTCATAAAAGGCAGCATGTAGAACTTTGTACAAACTCACTGCACATCAGCCTGAAGCAGAAGCTGTGAGTTTGGGTAACAGCAGCAGACTCTGGTTTGGCTCTAGTCCGACTGTAGCATTTCTCACACTAGGCTAAATCCAGTTCATTTTATAAATTGAATCAATTGAATAGGGCCTATTCATCAATTTAGGCTCTCTGTGGCATCCACCGTGGTGTCTTTTTCTTTTTTCACGTTTGAGTCTGTATCGCTCGACAATTTGGAGATGGGGACCCCTGAATATTGACGGGTCTTTGTCACACTGATGGCAGCTCCACTTGTCTGTCAACTTCAACTGGGATCTGATACAA
Organism: Boleophthalmus pectinirostris; assembly: GCF_026225935.1. Classification (NCBI taxonomy): domain Eukaryota; kingdom Metazoa; phylum Chordata; class Actinopteri; order Gobiiformes; family Gobiidae; genus Boleophthalmus; species Boleophthalmus pectinirostris. Next base: position 24,631,902 of record NW_026571036.1, on the reverse strand, counting down.
CTGAACCCCTGTGTCTCTGCTGATTACAGATCTGTGCGCAACACTTTTCCATCATGTAATGTGAAAATTATGGGAATGACTCGAAAACGTCCTCACTTTACAATGGCGGTCTGGCTCACTGGACCACCGGAAGTGGATCAGGGAAAAGCCGTGACGTCACATGAAGAGTCTCTATACAAGAGGTCATATGGAAACAGAGCAAAGATGATCTGATGATGATGATTGACACAAACATAGGCTTATCTGTTCCATAAGGGTGAGTTGTTGTACAGTTGTAAGGAGTATTATCTGTTCCATAAGGGTGAGTTGTTGTACAGTTGTAGGGAGTATGGTTTGAATGTAGTCTTTCAATATGTGCATTGATCTTTTAGTGCACACATTGAAAGGTTTGACTTCTCTCAGGAAGTAGAATCGACCCAGTACAGTCTGTTGTTTACATGGACACCAAGGTACTTGCAGCAGTCCACTATTTCCACGTCATGGCCCTGGGTGGTGACGGGCTCCACTGGTGTCCTCTTTCTCCTGAAGTCAATCACCAGTTTCTTGGTACTGTCAATGTTCAGAAAAAAATGGTTTGCCTGGGACCACTCCACAAAATTTGCATTCAGTGTCCTGTACCTCAGCTCCTGACTATCTCTGATACACCCAACCACCTCAGAGACCACCACAGAGAACTTCTGGAGATGGCAAGACTTGGAGCTGTACTGAAATCAGAGGTGTACAGAGTGAACAGACACGGAGACAGGACTGTACCCTGGGGAGCACCTACATTACTGACCACAGTATCAGACAGGGTGCTCCCTGTCGCACATACTGAGACCTACCTGACAGGTAGTCAGTAATCCAGCAGACAATGGAGGAGCTGACAGCCATCCTGAGCAGCTTCTCACTCATCAGAAAGAGCTGGATTGTGTTAAAGGCACTGGAGAAATCGAAAAACAATATTCTTACAGAGTCTCTAACGCCATCCAAGTGTGAGGAGCCTGCTGAAGGAGTTACAGCATCTCCCACTCCTAAATGCACTGATAGGCAAATTGTAGAGGATCCAGGGATGGTTCCACCAGGGGTCTGAGCTGAGCCAGAACAAGTCTCTCAAACACTTTCATGACATAAGACGTCAAAGCAACTGGTCTGAAATCATAGAGTCCAGTTGGAAAAGGCTTCTTGGGCACTGGCACAGTGCAGGAGTTTTTCCATAGCACCAGAATCCTTTCAAACTTCAGACTCAGGGTGAAGAGAAAGTGCAGGATCCCAGTGGTGGTGTGCTGCACATGTCCACAGCATGGGGGGGTCGACTTGGTCTGGTCCAAGAGACTTGTTTTGATGAACTTTCTCCAGCTGTCTGCTCACCTGGGCAGGTGGCAGAGACACTGTGCCAGGGGGTGAAAAATTATTAAAATGCAAATTAAGTAGATCTAAACAGTCTGGGCTACTGTCCTGCTGCTTTGTTTTGGTGCTGAAACCCGTGATGGCCTCCATCAGCTTCCACACGTTACTGGTGTTGTTTTGCTGGACTTTTGCCTCCAGCCTCTTCCTGTACACTTTTTGACTCTGCCTGTGCTGGATCTTCAGCTGCCGTTGCACCCTCTTCACCTCGTCTTTGTCACCAGAGTTGAAGGCCCACTTTTTCTTATTGAGCAGATCCTTCAGCTGGCTGGTGATCCAGGGCTTGTTGTTGGGGTGGTTGGAGACAGCTGTATCTTTACAGAAGTTGATGTAATCCATTATACTGTCCATAATGTTGTTGAAGTTGTCCCCATGGGGCTGTCAGAGCTCATCCCAGACAGTGCTCTCAAAGCTCCTGAAAAATGTGGCTGGCTTTCTGACTCCACTTCTTACAGTCCTACAGGCTTTATTTAAAATATATGAAATACAGCGAGTTCTTGCTTAATCATAGAAATGATCAGGACCAACATTTGTGCATTTACCTTTTGTATCTTTCATGGCCAAGTGCACTGTAGGGCAAACTGGGCTGTAGACCCTTAGTCGATGAACTGGTCCATAGGGTCTTAAGCGTATGACCACATGATTGTGAACTCATGTGAGTGAGAAGCAGTTCCTAAAAGCAGTGCTACAATGACAACTAAAATATTAAATGAAATAAATCAAAAACAGTGAGGTCAAAATTGTGACCAGGATTGCACAATTGATCTATCTTAAATGATGTCAAAATACCTTATCTTACCTTATCTATAATCTACCCTCTGATTTTATAGAAATTATGTCATTAACTAATTCTTTTATTTAGATGGATTCATGGGACAAGAGCAGAATGCAGAGTGCATGAAGTGAACAAGCTGAAGATTCGGGAGTGGATCATCTAATTCACTTAAAGAAAGGGTATTTTGCAAAAATGATTTCTTTGAGCTTTCTGCCATGCTATAAAGTTGTTCCCTCAACAAAAACATGCCTGAAGAGGTTTTAGATGTCATCAAGGCATGTTTAAGTATTTAGTGATTTCGCTTGTGGCCTATTCAAGCCCTTCTTACAATTAGCTGAAAGATTCTGTTCAGTGCTCTGGCCACAAGCCTACAACGCAAGCTCCCACACAACACTTCTCCATAAATATACAAAAACATGATACAAAACTGTCAACAACTTGACAAATGACTTGACTGATGCGATGTGCAGTAGTTTCATTAGTGGATGCATGCTGTTTCTGTTGTGATAATGCCCTGAAAGGATAGTGACTTGGAATGGAGAGCAAATGGAAAGGGGACAATAAACATGAAATCTACTTAACATGTTAACATGTTTGGTGAGAGCAGCATTTTCAAAAGGAAGGTTAGGCGCTCTGGATTATAAGACGCACTGTCATTAAATGGTCTATTTTTGAACTTTTTCATAAATAAACCGCACCGGACTTTAAATGAAACACAACAGTTGGATGGGTGAGTGGTTTTGTTTGTTTGGTGCGTTCACGGTAACTCTGAGCTTTGTTCAGTTGTGGCGTGTAGGGAGGGCGCTGTCTGGGACCGCTGGATTGTCGGCATGTTCGCAGTGACTCAGTTGTTCAGTTGTGTCTAGAAGTGGCACATTGCGCTCGCTTTTTCAGTTCGTTCCTCGGTTCCGTTCCTTGTCGGAGTGGAGTGAGGAGTGTGTCTGTGGGTGTGTTTCGCTGCGCAGTTGCTGTCTGCTCCGTGTGTGTTTGCATGCGCTGCAGGTGGTGCGGATTTGTAGTTTACTGAAGTCGTGCTGGGACAACTGAGTGGATTCGTGTATAGGGCGCTCTGGATTGCGGGGCGTCGTATTTTGATGGAGTTGGAGGCTTAAGAGCGCGTCTAATAGCCCAGAAAATACAGTAATACACCCTCTTTAAGTCTGATCTGCCTTTTACATATAAATACAAAAGAACATCAGTATATTTTTCTATAAACTCCTGCAGGTGTATTCATCACAGAGATATGGAATAGTTTGGAGTATCTTTGTCACGCCAACTTTGCATTCGACCAATCGATCAGCAGCACATCTTTGTTCAACTAAAATGTCTTTAGTGAACAGGAGCTCGATCGGATTGTGTTCATATTTGGCGTCTGGTTTTCCAGTGACACCTCTGAAGCTCCTGTAGTTGTAGCACAGTGTCCCAAGGCGGAGACTGTGTTTTGAGGATGGGAGAGTTATGGCCCCCATTATGGCTAATAACTACTGTCACGATTTATTTATGGGATTGTGTTTTTGACTATATAAAGAAGTGGACTAAGCGAGTGTGATGTCGCCTATAGCGTTCAGCTCTACTCAAATGAAGCTCACAGTGCAGTTACAGGGGCGAATTTGGAGCCAGGCTCTATATTATGAATATGATTTTTTAACTGACAAAATAGTGGAAGAAAAAACACAAGGATCATGTAATACAAACATTTTAAAACCAAAATGACGAGGTCCACAGGAGCAGTTACAGAGACAGACAACCTTCCAATGTAAGTCAATGGGAGCCAGGGTCAGAAGGAGCCAGAAGCGCCGCATGCCAACTTCCTTCTTGGAAAGCGGTGACTAGGTGGCCATTTACTAATAGTCTATGGTACAGAGCCAAACTACAGGGTTAGCAGCTTTTATGCAGAATAAGACAGTAGATTTGGTTCTTTGTGGAAATCACGGTACAAAATCTGCTGCCTTTGTGACCCCCAAATTGTGTCAAAGCACAATGTAGAACTGACTGCGATTAAACTAGCAGCCCTGGTTTTCAAACTTTTAGTAAAAATATTTTCTGAATGAATGGGAAATTCACGAAGCGGAGGGTGGAGACAGCGTTCAATTCTAGTTATAAACTGCATAACACACACAGACCACAGAACATACTGAGATCACCAAAATATTATATTCACTGAAAATGTGTTAACATGCTTTCTGAGTTTCACTTTCGTTTTTTTTATGTTTTGAGTCTCCCCTCCTTTTGCTCCCTGTGCTACATCACTCCCCCTTCAGAGTGTTATCACAACACTATCAATGTGCATCCCACTAATGAAACTACTGCACATCGCATCAGCTTTAAGACGTTTCTGCGTAAGTTTTATACCATGTTTTTGTATATTTAGGGAGTGTTTTCGTGTGGGAGTGTGGGTGTTGCAGGCTTGTGGGCTGAACTCTGCACAGAATCTTACAACTAACCATAAGGTGGGTTTGTATAGGGTCTGAGAGACATGTTAATTTACTCAGACATGTATGGATGATATGTACAACCTCTTCAGGCATGTTGGCAGGTGAGACTCTACACAAGCACACAGGTGAGACTTTACACACAGGTGAGACGCACACAGGTGAGACTTTACACACAGGTGAGACTTTACACACAGGTGAGACTCTACACAAGCACACACGTAAGACTCTACATACAGGTGAGACGCACACAGGTGAGACTTTACACACAGGTTTACACACAGGTGAGACTCTACACAAGCACACACGTGAGACTCTACACACAGGTGAGACGCACACAGGTGAGACTTTACACACAGGTGAGACGCACACAGGTGAGACTTTACACACAGGTGAGACTTTACACACAGGTGAGACGCACACAGGTGAGACTTTACACACAGGTGAGACTCTACACAAGCACACACGTGAGACTCTACACACAGGTGAGACGCACACAGGTGAGACTTTACACACAGGTGAGACGCTACACAGGTGAGACTTTACACACAGGTGAGACTTTACACACAGGTGAGACTCTACACACAGGTGAGACGCACACAAGCAAGACTTTACACACAGGTGAGACGCACACGCACAAACAGGAGAGACGCACACAGGTGAGACACTACACACAGGTGAGACTCTACACACAGGTGAGACTCTACACACAGGGGAGACTCTACACACAGGTGAGACTTTACACACAGGTGAGACGCACACAGGTGAGACTCTACACAAGCACACAGGTGAGACTTTACACACAGGTGAGATGCACACAGGTAAGACGCTACACACAGGTGAGATTCTACACACAGGTGAGACTCTACACACAGGTGAGACTGTACACACAGGGGAGACTCTACACACAGGTGAGACTCTACACACAGGTGAGACTCTACACACAGGGGAGACTCTACACACAGGTGAGACTGTACACACAGGGGAGACTCTACACACAGGTGAGACTCTACACACAGGGGAGACTCTACACATAGGTGAGACTGTACACGCGCACACAGGTGAGCCTCTACACACAGGTGAGCCTCTACACACAGGTGAGCCTCTACACACAGGTGAGACTGTACACGCGCACACAAGTGAGGCTGTGTAAAAGCAGCCTGCAGACAGTCCAGACAGCTTGAACGTTATTTTCTTGAGTTAAAGTCCAGATAATGTGTTCGTCTGTTGAAGGACCAGAGCTCAAGTTTCACATAAATGTGTTTTAAAACTGCCCAGTGAGAGAAGCATGTATCATTAGTACTTTAACTGGTGTATGTATCACTTTATTGACAGTGGAGAGTGACTTTGCTCACACAGTCAAAGTGGAGCAGACGACTCGTCACATAAACAGTCTGTCCTCACATGGAGCTCAAAAGTAAATTTTCCATATTTTTTTCTATAGACATTCCAAGTAAAATTAAGATAAAAAGAGCTATTGTGTTTATGTTTGTTATATCATTTTAATCTACGGCACTCACGGATCATACTGTTATAATTTGAACATTTTAAATTAAAGCTCGGGAGCTACCAGTAACTCTCCACCTCTTTTCAAGTTGCTCGCTAAAGGATTTCTGAATTGTTCATATTGTACTAAATAACTCAAATGTGATTGATGGTTTGATGTTTTATAGGCATCTAACTGTAGATCTAAGGCTTGCCCTCTTATATCAAATCAATTTCTTGCAACTGCCAAAATGAGGAGCTCTCTGGCATTTTCATTTTATAAAGGAAGCTCACTGGATGCAAAAGGCTGGAAATCCCTGATCTAAACTGACTTCCACATTAGAAAACTGTGGTGCCCAACGGGAGCTGATGTTGCTGTAAACGATATCACAACACAGCACACTAGCTGCTCATCACACTAGCTGCTCAGATTTTAATTTTTATTTATTATTTTTATTTAAGGACCAAATCACAGTTTATAAAAATAAAACTAAATTAAGTGTGTATGTGTGCACGTCATAGTGGGTGTTACCACTGGAGCTGAACACAGGGATTGATAGGCAAAGTGACACCTTGAAAATGCACTAATCACTCCAAAAACAAAGTAAATGTAAGTAAATTAGAAAGGGACACAACTATAACATAAGATATAACATAAAAACTCTGAAAAGTTAATTTTGCACAATAGGTTAAATGTTTGAAAGCTCAGAGATCCTCAGCTCTGTGGTGTCTAATGACCACAAGACCTGGCATTTTTATTTCAATCTGTTTCTGACACTTTACAAACCACTGTCTTTCTTGCATTTAAATGTGCATTTGGGAATGTTGACGGGAAAAATGAATGGAGCTCCATACAGTCAGGTGAGGACCGAGCATTTCTGTGAACAGTCCTCTGCTCCACTTGAACTATGTGAGCACAACAACTCTCCACTGTCAATAAAGTGACACCTGCACCAGTTAAAATGACTTCATTCATTAATTAGGGGCATGTCACTTGTTGCTGTTGAGCATTCACTTGTTCAGTTCAAACTAGTCCTTAATGCTGACAAGACTGAGCTACTGTTTTTTTTCCACCTTTAAGAAGATGCCTCAGCCTGTTGGAGCAGTGTCCACTCTGGGAGGTGTCACAGGTGCTTCATGAGCAGGACTAGTGACTCCTTCACTTTAAACCTCACAGACAAACTGTGAAAATAAAAGTTAAAGAGTACATTACTCTATTTCATGAGTTATATAATGTTTCCTCATCACAAGCACATCTTGAGTTGTGTTTAGTTTCATTTACACAAACCCACCACATTTAGGTTCTTTTCTGAAACAGAAAACACTCAGCACCATCTTGTAATGTCACATGGTCATACAGGAAGTGCTCCACTGTGTTTTTAAAGTCCACACACCTTCACTAGAATCATTTGGATGATTTTAGACCAGGCATTTCCAATCTGTACTGAACTAAAGGAGCTGTTCACTTAAAAACTACTATTACTACTACATGAAATCACAAGGTGGAACAAAGTATTTGGAGCTTTAGAGATATAGACAGACTAATAATAAAGACTTAATCAAGAATGAAACAAACGTGAGTCAATGAACAAAACCCAACTCTGGATCTGTTTTTGAGGACGTAGCAGCATTAGCATGGGTTAAAACTCACAAGATCAATATGCGTAATAATAAATAATGCGTAATATCGGATATTTCATTATAAATAAAATAAAAATGATTCAAAACAAAATAAACCATGAATTCACAAGCCCCTTTTCTCTACCGTCACAAACAGCCAGGCCAGTAGGCCTACAGACAGAAGCATCGGCCCTACAGTGTGAGAACCTGAAGCAGAGCCAACGTTCATAGTTGAAAGTTTTCAAAAGTGACTCTACAAACTCGACATTTCCCGTTCACTTCGTTCAGCTCCGTTTGACCCGCTGCATTCTCTCAGACAAATGTACCATATCTGAGTGTCTGTGAGCCACAGCACCGGGCCCCGCCGCTGTTTGCACTCCGCATTAGTGAAGTCTCCAAAGGGAAAAGAAAATCGATCCACCGCTCACAGGAAGCAGAGCCCGGAGACGGAGCACAGACCCGGTTTGTCCCACCACCGCAACCGAGCGCCTCTCACGTTTCACAGGCAACAAGTACACAACTACATCACAAGGATGGAGAGGATACTTTGAAAATATATTTAGTCTCACAATACTGAATAGCCTACTGCTTTAAAATACACTGTACAACGTATTGGTTTACATGGGCTGAGTTCTGAATACATGAAGTACCGCCATGTATTCACTTTCATTTTATTTCAGTAAAGTAACTGTATTCTGAATACAATCAAAACAAAATATAGTACAGACAGGCACTCCAAATACGTATTGTCGGTACATGAATTCAGTTACTTCCCTGCACTGTACATGTCGCAGATATTACGCATCATTTAACACGATAACCGCTGTTTTTCGTGCGTAAATGTTACTCCAGGAACGCAAAGTCACCACAGAATGTAGTAAGAGTTCAATTTCAACAATACCTGACTCAGAAGGCGTTTTTCCATGGAATTCTTTGTAGTTCTTGTAGTTTCACATGTTCCCGAGTCGTGAAGTGGTCGCGTGGAAAGTGTGGAGTGCGCGCCGCCGCTCCGAGCTTAGCCGCACCAGAGCACTTCCTCACGGGACAGGACGGAGGAGAGAGCCGGGAGAGGCCGTTCTGGTCCTTACACAGAGAGCGAGGAGAGAGGGAGGGGCGAGAGGAGAGGAGAGGAGAGAGGGAGTAATGAGAAAAAGATGGGACGGGGAGAGAGGGAGGAGAGAGGTGTAATGTGAAAGAGATGGGAGAGAGAGAGGGGGGAGAGAAGGGGGTCGTGATTAAGGGAGGAGTTGGAACAGAGAGAGGGAGAACAGAGGACGAGAAGGAGAGGAGATGGGACAGACAGGAAGAGAGAGAGGGAATGGAGAGTGATAAGAAAGAGGAAAATGGATGGAGGAAGGAGGACGAGAAAGGGATTAGGGTGAAAGAGAGAAAATGGTACAGGGAGAGGGGTGAGAAAGAGAGGAGACGGGACAGATATGGACAGAGGGAGGAGGGAGTGAGTAATGAAAAATGGGATGGGGCTGGAAGAGTGAGGAAAGAAGGAAGATAGAGTTGAGAGAGAGGAAGGGAGGAGGAGAGAGATTGTGACAAGACTGAGAAGAGATGGAACGGTGAGAGAGGGAGGAGAGAGGAGCAAAGGGGATGGGGCAGAGAGAGGAGAGAGAGGGAAGGGCAAAAAAGAGGTAGGAGAGAAGGAAGGAAGAGAGGCCAGAGAGAGGAGAAGGGATGGGACAAGAGAAGGGCGAGGAAGGAGAGAGGCTGTGTGTAATGGGACGGAACAGACAATTTGGTCCAAGTAGATGTTGTATTTGTTGCCTTTAGTGACAACATGGAATAGAGTATTTAAATGTGTTTTCAGTACATGTGTTTGGTCCGATGAGATTCATTTGGTCTTCCGATAATTTATGTTATTAGGTACTTTTTTCAGACCAAGAGTTTGTTTTCATACCTGACAGTTTCGACTGCTCACTAGTGCTCTTCCTCAGAGTCACGTGATGTTGCTGTGACGTGTCCGGTCAGCAGTATTGGGAAGGTTACTTTTCAAATGATTTCCCCTACAGATTACAGATTACTTACCCCAAAATGTAGTTTGTAACATAATCCATTAAATTACTTAAAGTGAGTAACGTAATCTGAATACTTCGGATTACTTGATTTGCTGTAGAGAAGCAAAGACGAGGACATCGTAACGTAAAATGTTTTGTTTGATAAAAGACAATGAAAAGGCCGAGTCTTTACTTAACCGTATTAAAAATATTATTAATAGAAGAGGCACGGTCCGCACAGCATGATTTAGTCCTGTTAAATCCTGTTTTAGACATGGTTTAGAACTGGTTTAGTCCTGGTTTAGTCCTTGTTTAGTCCTGGTTTAGTCCTGTTAAATCCTGGTTTAGACCTGGTTTAGACCTGGTTTTAGTCCTGGTTTAGTCCTGGTTTAGACCTGGTTTAGTCCTGTTAAATCCTGGTTTAGACCTGGTTTTAGTCCTTGTTTAGACCTGGTTTAGTATCCGGCAATGAGTGGAATTACTGAGAAAAAAAAGAAAAAGGGATATAGTCCCAAATGTGAAAACAGGAAAATACCGCCATGTAATCCATTTATTTCAACAAAGTAACTGTAATCTAATTACCACTCACTGAAACAGTAACTGTAACTGAACACAATTACTCATAATTTGTACTTTGATTACGTAACTCCGGTACATGTAATCTGTTATTCCCCAACACTGCCAGTCAGTTGATTTAAACAGGTTTTGGTGCAGTCTTCCTACCAGTGGAGGCAGGACGACAGCGCCACCTGCAGTCCAACTTCCTCAGGACAGTATCCCAGCTGTGTGAGAGTAAAAAACGGGGACTATAAACCGGGACGAGGGTTTTTTTTTACTCTCACACACCTAGGATACTGTCCTGAGGAAGTCGGACTGCACCAAAACCTGTTTGAATGAGCTGACCGGACACGTCACAGCAACATCACGTGACTCTGAGGAAGAGCACTAGTGAGCAGTCGAAACTGTCAGGTATGAAAACAAACTCTTGGTCTGAAAAAAGAACCTAATAACATAAAAGTACATGTGTTTGTTTTGGTACTTCAAACACGTATACGCACGTAACGCTGTAAATCAAACATCTGAATATATTTGAGTTAAGAGTTCAATAGTATTAAACAGAATCACTTTTGTGGAGCTTTCTCCCATGTGAACATTCTAACACATTGTTCCCTGTTGTTTCAAACACATGTCTGGAGAGACTTTCGGCATCATCCAGGCATGTTTGAGTATTTTAGTGATCTCTCCTGGGTCCTATCCAAACTCTCCCTGTGGTTAGCAGTACGAGCCTGTACAAGGCTCCACCCACAAGCCTACGTCACCTGAGCTCTCTCACCATAGTTCTAGATAAGTATTAAAAAACATGATACAAAACTGCACAGCAACTTGACAAACGTGATGCAGTGTGCAGGAGTTTCATGAGCAGATACAAGCTGATTGTGTTGTGGAAGCGCTCTGAAGGGGGAGTGACTTAAGGTGAAGAGCAAAGGGAGGGAGACTCAGAGAAATAAAAATGAACGTGAAACTTTGAAATAATGTTAATACGTGGTAAGGCTGGAAAACTCATTATCATGATTATTTTGGTCAATATTGAAATCACGATTATTCAGACGATTATTTTTTTTAGTTACATGATGCATTTATTCAGCATTTATCTTTCAAAAATACAAAACAAAAAAACTAAACTAAACAAAACCCACACTTTGTTTTTAGTAATTTATGCAAAACTTTTAAATAAATAAAAATAAATATAGGCTACAAATATGAACCTTAAAGCAGTTTTGTGAAAAATCCCTCAGTCGTCCAGGTAGAATCCATGAGGAGAAAATTCAGTTTGTCGACTGGGCAAAAGTTAGTTTGGTTGAAGATGTTTTGCAGCTCATCCAAGATGCTTCTTCAGTTCTGGTCAGAATGCTGGGCCTCCCTAAGGAAGTGTCCACCAGCAAACTGAATTTTCTCCTTGCCTTAGAGCAGTTTTGTGATGTATAAAACATAAAATGAAGAAAAATATACTTTGATTATGAAATAAAGCAGAAAATCATAAATGTATCCAAAACAAACTATATATCCAGCAGTTCCACAATCTCTATATTTAAAAAATAATATAAATATATTTATTTATATTAAAAATATCGAAAAATAAACTTTGTTCAGCTTTAAATCGTTTCAACTCAATTATATGAATTTGGAGATCATTTGACACACAAATCAAAATTGCAATCAAAATGTGATTCATTGCACAGCCTTCTGTGAATACTATATCCACAGGTTTCTCTGAATACAGCATTTTCCAAACAGTCAAAGATATGATGATGTAAATGTGTGATGTGTTACAGTTATTATGGCACAGAAGGAAAACAGACACTCTTTAAGATTTCTTGTTCCTGCTGATTTCATAGATCTGAGACCTTTGTTCTGCAGCTCAGCTCCTTTGATCATGACATTATTTGATTTGATTGTAAACATACTCACATGATTGATGAAGTGTCTTGCTCCAGGGCACAGTGGCAGGAGATGTGCTCAAATGAGGAGCCGTAGGAGCGTGTCCGTCTCCAGCACATGTACAGCAGCCCGTGTCCCGGACTCGCTCTTCAAATATTTATCACAGAAAGGTCAAAAACATCCAAACTTCATTATACATGTGCTCGTCCAAGTGTGAGAGCGGACTGAACGAGGACAGACCCAGGACTGAACTAGGACAGACCCAGGACTGAACTAGGACAGACCCAGGACTGAACTAGGACAGACCAGGACTGAACCAGGACTGAATCAGGACTGAACCAGGACTAACCCAGGACTGAACTAGGCATGAACCAGGACTAAGCCATGACAAAATAGAGGCAGGGGGGGTAGATGTGGTCAGCAGCTCTGGATACAGACCTGACTGTTCACACTGCACACAGGGGGGCACAGGGTCCTCTTCTGCAACAGGGTGGCTCTGGGGTCCTAAACTTTTTAAACGGCTAAACACTGCTCTAGAGTTATAATCTAAGACACCCGAGGGCCATTAGGTTATGATTTGCACATTTGAAATTGCAATATTGACCCAAAATAACAGAGTGGTTGGATGCTTTTGCAGCTACTCGACTCACACTCATCCTCTGTCACCAGTGTGGTTCCTCCTTTAGCCGTGTTTGTTTCTGGCCACAACATTACCCTGTCCTCCTCTGTCACAAACTTCAGGCTCCATCTGTACCTCCATCTGTATCTCTCATTTGAAAAACATATCCATCACCTCTGCAAGGTCTCCTCCCTCCATCTCTAAAACACTGCCAAACTCTGGCCCTCCCTCTCCCAACCTGATGCTGAAAAACTGATGGATGCCTTTATCTCCTCCAGGCTGAAGCACTGCTAAAACTTCAGCACATTCAGCACTTGGGTCCTGACAAGGAGGCACAGATACCACCACATAACTCCTGTCCTCTGCTCCCTTCACTGGCTGCCCATGCAACACAGACTCCTCTCTAACTCTGCATCAGCGAGCTCCTCACTCCAATCACCACCTCACCACATCTCTGCTCCACCACCTCCTCCTACTCCACCACCTCCTCCTACTTCCTCCACCAGCACAGGACCAGGCTCTCCACTGTGGGAGATAAAGCCTTCCAGGACGTCACAAAGTGTGGAGGCCTTTAAAAAAGCCTAAAGACATTTTTATTTTATTTTTTTTTTAAACTTTGTTTTTATTAGAACATTTTAGTTATGTATATCACATATCACATATTTACATACACAAATTATTAGTATTGTGAAACAAAATAAATCAAAAGACCGACCAAAAAAGTAAAAATAAAAATAAATAGAAATGAAATACGAGGCCATCAAGCTAGCTATCTGCAAAGATATATACAACATTTTTACATTGAGTTGTTTTGATTGTAAGATTTCCACTTTTTCCAATATAGTTCTCCTTTGTCTGAGGAGTGTCTTAAAGAAAATGTTATTCGTTCCATAATCTGAATTTCGTTGATTATATCAGTCCATTCTGAAACAGTAGGAGGTTTGTCCTGGAGCCATGTGTTCGTGTGCTTTCTTGCTGGCTGCTTGTAGTATCTGAAGAAGGTATGTCTTTTTTTTCAGCCCGGTTGGTAAGTTTCCCAAATAAAACACGCTAAAACTTTCAACTAGAAAAACTAGAAAACTTTCTAGTTGCAATCCTGCAATAAGCTTGATGGTTTTAATAATTTCTGTCCAATAGGGGGCGATCTTGGGACATTGTCAGAATATATGAAAATGTCCAACTTTTGATTGTCCACAATTTCTCCAACATTTACCTTGTTCTGCATTCTTGGTCTGATGTTCTTTAATTCTAGGGGTAATGAAGTATCTCACAGTGTTTTTCCACATAAACTCTCTCCATAAGTCAGAGCTTGACGTTGTTACAATTGTTTTACATATATTTAACCAATCACCATCAGTTAAAGTGATCCCTGCATCCTTTTCCCTTAAAGACATTTATATATTTATTTATTAGAAATGTAGCATTTTATCTCAATTCGATATTTGTCTTCTGTCAAATCTGTTTCTGTTGCAGGTTCCTCACTCCAAATGGCTGCAACACCGGCCACAGCACAGGTTCCTCTGCTGTTCTATCCTCCCTCTGCTGTTCTATCCTCCCTCTGCTGTTCTCTCCTCCCTCTGCTGTTCTCTCCTCCCTCTCCTGTTCCCATCAGTCTGTGATTGGACTCACCTGTTGCAGTCTTGAGCGTCAGGAGCTGCTTCAGTGCTGCGCTCTCTAAACGTGACTCTTTTTAGTTCAGTACGAAGCAAAAAAAAAAAAAAAAAAAAAAAAAAAAAACAGCCAACATTATCATATATTTTAACCATGGGTTTAGTGTTAACGCTCGGGTCGGTATCCTCGTCTACTCAAATGCAGATTCAGTTACAACATATTTTCATGTTTTGGTGTGCCCCTGTAGGTGGATACTCGTCTTAGCTTCAGTCCACGCACAAAAGGAGCCACCCATAAGTGAGTCGTTACTTCATATTCAGCCTTAAAAAAAGCAAATAAATCCATGTCAAACAGTGACTGAAATATACGTGTCCGTTCACAGAAATCCAAAGTGAGTGTCTGGGAAACCTGTTTGGTTTTGCTGTGAGCCCAGTGACCGGGAGAAGACTGGAGGTAGCAGCTCTTTACAGTGAGTACAAAACAAACAAACAAATATATGAAGTTTAAAAACGTGACAACTGGAACGAGTTCACTGTAAACAGTTTGTAGTGGTCCAAAGTTACTCCTCACTTTTTCTTATGCATTTAGAGCAACTAATTATTCACCATGATCAGTATCTAAGTGCTTTTCAAACCTTTCACACTGTGGAGTTTTGCTGTCACAGTAACGCTAGCATTACAACTAGCATTCGTAAGTGCACTTCCTGATAATAGGGCAATAAAACACTTTGTAATTAGATGGATGGGCAAGACACATTATGCTCAAATAAAGTTTACATTGGAAAAATTGGTTACAGGACCTAACTTGTTGCAACTAAAATGTTTTTTTACAAGTTGTGTAGTACTGTAGATGAGTACAGATGTATCTGTATTTTTCTTAAAGGTCCTGTATTATGCAAAGTTTACTCTTGTGAGCTTTAAGACATTTTATAATGTTCCCTCCTCGAAAACACACCTGGAGTTTTCTTTTGTTTCATTCCCACATGTCTGAGTCCACATCTGTGCATTATTAGTCTGAAGCTCAAAACGCTCAGTTCCACCTTCTGATGTCATGAAGTGAGTGTTCAAGTTGATAGTTACCTTTTACCTTTAGTTCAGTCGAGATTGGCAAGTCGAGGTCTGAAATAATCCAAATAATTCTAGTGAAGTTGTATGGAGTTTAAAAACACAGTGGAGCACTTCCTGTATTTCCACATGACATTGGAAGGTGGTGTGTTTTCTGATCTGAATAGATCAGAAAATATAATACAGGTCCTTTAAGTAAAATTTAAAGTGGATACTTTATACATTATCACTTTCTTTCAAATGTGAAGTATCTGTACTTTTCACTTTTCAGTCCTTTTAGAAAGTACAAAGTTTTGAACAAGTTCCTAGTTTGAGGGGGAAAAAAAGTACAACCATCTAAGAAAAACTGACTGAATTGTTTATTTTTAAGTAGATTTTTTTCAGGTGATACTTTTACTTGAGTATTTTTTTCTACTGTATCTGTACTTTTACTTATGTATCAAAATGACTTCTTCTACCACTAGATCCAGACTGCACTTTTCAATCCCAGAGCCCCAAACCAAGACCATACACAAACTCACTGGACACACACGTTTCTTGTCAAAATTGATCAAATGGTTATTAAGAATGTAAACGGCACAAATAAATCGGCATTAAACTGTGAAATGATCGTATTTGTCTGGTCTGGTTTACTTCTGGTTTAGTTCATCTGTTACTCCAACACTAGACAGATACTTTATTGATCCCAAAGAAAATGAAAATTTACTATGATTAACCTGCTTGCGAGGTGACATTCCATGTCCCTAGATCCAGTTTCCATGTCCAGAGATCCGCCTTTGTCTGCCACCCAGATCTGTTAGCACCCGCCCCTTACAGATCTTCCGTGGTGGGTCCACAGGAGGACAAGTCCATGAAGATGCTGGAAAAGAACTGCTAACCTCGACTGAGGATATTGTCTGGCTGTGGAAGGAATATTCTCCTCAATGCCACTGTCATGTCTGCTGAGGAGGAAGCAGAGGCTGAGGACTCAGAGGCAGATTCACCCATCAACCCATAACTGAAGTCACTGTTTAAAGGTCCTCGGTGGAAAGGCTCCATGAGTGGATGAGCTCTAGCTTGAGTATCTGAAGTCTCTGGATGTTGTGTCTTGGTTGACAGGTCTCTGTAACGTCACAGCGTCAGTATGTCTGGACTGGCAAACCGGGATGGTGGTTTAAGAAGGGGGGGCCAGAGAGTGTGTTCTATCTACAGAGGAATCACAGTCCTTAACCTCCCCGGTAAGGTCTATTCCAGGGACTGGAGAGAAGAATCCAGTCAATAGTTGAACCTTGGATTCAGAACTAGCAGTGTAGTTTTTGTCCTGGTTGTGGAACACTGCACCAGCTCTACACTCTCCATCGGGTGCTCGAGGGTTCATGGGAGTTTGCTCAACCAGTCCACATGTGCTTTGTGGATCTGGAGAAGGCATTCGACCGTGTCCCTCATGGTGTCCTTTGCTAAGGGCTGTCCGGTCTCTGTATGACCAGAGCAGAAACTGTGTGCATTCCTGGCAGTAAGTCAGACCTGTTCCTGGTGCATGTTGGACTTTGTCAGGACCACCCCTGTCACCGGTTCTGTTCATTGTATTTATGGACAGAATTTGTAGGCGCAGTCAAGGGCCAGAGGGCGTCCAGTTTAGGGACCACGGGATCTCATCTCTGCTGTTTGCAGATGAATCTTCTCCTGATGACTTAATCGGACCAGGACCTGCAGTGTGCACACAGGGGTGTGAAGTGACTTAAGATCACCTCCTCCAAATCCGAGGCCATGGTTCTCAACCAGAAAAAGGTGGCACACTCTCCAAGTGAGAGTCTTTGTCTCAAGAGGAGGAGTTCAAGTATCTTGGGGTCTTGTTCACAAGTGAGGGAAGGATGGAGTGTGAGATTGACAGGTGGACATTGGGTCCCCCCGGAGGAGCTGGAAGTGTCCAGGTTAAGGAAATCCTGCTTAGACTGCTGTTTCCATGACCCAGCCCTGGAGAAGTGGAAGAAAATTGTATCAAACACAATTACAAATACCCCAAAGTGATTGTAAACAATCACTGGGGTGACTACTGTAGGCAGTAATTTAAGCTCAGATCATTGAGACACAAACAAAAGCACACGACTGCATGCAGGTCAGAGGTCGTATAGGTCAGTAGAACGAGCACCACTGAATGGATTTAACAGAAACATTAAGATTTGGACTAGTCTGGGGCTCTGGAGCCTGGACCATCTCTCATGCCTCCTGCTAACAATTTGTCCCTCTGCTCCTGTCCCTCTGCTCCTGTCCCTCTGCTCCTGTCCCTCTGCTTCTGTCCCTCTGCTCCTGTCCCTCTCCTCAGATGGATCACGAGTGGTCCTGACCCGGAGCCTGGCCTCTCAGTGTGGTTTCAGCTCCAACATAGACGCCTCTGGGACAGTGCGCATCTACGCCTCTATGCTGAACTGTTTCACCCACAGCCAGGTCTGCTAACTGTTTGTGCAGGGACCAGCAGAGAAAGGAAAGCTTGCTACTTGGACAAGTAGTTTAGGAAGAGCAACCAAAAGTTATTAAATGTCTATTTAATAAGAATATTAATCTTAATAAGAATATAAGTGTAAAAGAATATTGTAACAGAATTGTATATTGTAAAGAATCATAACATCAGCAGGTGCAGCATCAGTTTGGTTTTGTCGAGTCAACCTTAAAAACAAAACAAAAGTGAGACCAGATGCTACAGTTTGAGATGAACATTGATCACTGACAGGGACAGGAGCAGTCTGACAGGGACTGTTCTTCTTAAAGAGTGGAGTGAAAAGACATTAGTTGTACTCTACCAGTGTATGAGTTTGTGTCCTGTATGTGAGGGCGGTGTGTCTTACAGAAGGACCAAGACTTCAGTTTGGAGCTGGAGCTGAGATTGTCCAAAGACCAGGCCTACAATGTCTCTAAGAGCTGCCAGTACAGGGACTGGGCCTCGAGGGAGGTGCTCTGCTACAGGGACCACATGGAGGTAGGTCCTGGTGGAGTGTACTGAAACAGATCTGCAAGGGTGCCCATGTGGGTGTATACTGTGTGTGTGCTTGTATAGGATGTGTGTTGTGGTTGTATAGTCTATACTGTGTTTGCAGGTGTCGGTGCAGAGGGTGCTGCCAGATGACGATGTCCTGCCAAAGTCCTCCTTCTATGAGAGCAGGTCTGGAGATCCCAGACGAGCTGTGGAGGTTAGACGTCCTGACAGGGAGATCTGTGTGTTTGTATTGGTTGATCTTGTCACGGTGAAGAAACACATCTTTACTCTTAACGTATGATTCCCAGATGAGCATTTCATATATTACAAACAAATCTTACTCTTGAGCTTTAAGACCTGTTAGAATGCTCTTTTTCCCCTCAAGTGTTTGAACAAAATGTGTCTTGTCCAGTGGAGTATAGCCTATAAGCAGCTCTTGGGGTAAAATATGTGCTGTGTATTGTCAAAGTCAAAATGAAGCAATGATAAAAACCTGTCATACGCACTTTAATGACACACTGTGGAGAATTTTAAACAAACTGATGGAGCCCAGCTCATAGTGTGATAGTGATGGTGCAACTTTTAAATTGGTGGTATATTCATTTCTGATTAAATAAATAAATAAAGCCCATGTGTGTCTCAGAAGCAGCCTGTGGATCCAGGCTTCCTCTCCACCACCGTTCTGTTCCTCTCCTCGACAGCGGAGGAGCGCCCCCTGCTGGTGTCTGAGGTGCTGAGCAGAGGATATGGCTTCAGCCTCACTCACAGTAGATTGGTCCTCCGCAGCCCAGTGTCCACAGCCGAGACCTACATCCAGCAGGTCAAACCAATCAAAATGGACATAAAACCATGTTCTACCGGTGCTTCCCCTTTTGTTGTTTTGGAGGTTTGTGAGAACATCCCTGTGTCCTCCTGTAGGTGTCTGGTGTACCCATGAATGTGCTGAGGACCTCCACTCTGTTTGGGACCAAGTGGCTGGTCTCTCAGATCGATGCTGCAGCAGCCTGTCCCATCATCCAAGGTCAATTACCCGCTCCTCTGGCTCTTCTCCTCTGGCTCTTCTCCTCTGGCTCTTTCTACTCCTCTGGCTCTTCTCCTCTGGCTCTTCTCCTCTGGCCCTTCTCCTCTGGCCCTTCTCTCTGGCCTTCTCCTCTGGCCCTTCTCCTCTGGCCCTTCTCCTCTGGCTCCTCTGGCCCTTCTCCTCTGGCCCTTCTCCTCTGGCCCTTCTCCTCTGGCCCTTCTCCTCTGGCCCTTCTCCTCTGGCCCTTCTCCTCTGGCCCTTCTCCTCTGGCCCTTCTCCTTTGGCTTTAATCTCATCCTCATATTTGTAAGTGCCATTTGACTCTTGATTCTTGGCTCTCTTTGCCCAGGTGGTGTCTCCTTCAGTGAGAGCTCCATCCGCTGGTCACTGCCCTGGCGCATCTCCCCCCTCCTCTCCACGGGTCAGACCACCCTGCTGGACTTAGGGCTGGGTGTGAATGGGCAGAGACTGGAGCCCGCTGACCTGGAGGCCCGTGGGTACTCGATCACTGTGGGAGACCCGTACATCGTGGTGCATATCCCCATTGGAGCCAAAGGAGGTCACTACAAGGTATTCACCTCCTGACAATGGAAGGATCTCTACTATTTTCTAAAGCAATGTTCAAAGGAGAATCCACAAATGTTTTCCCTGATCATTTTTATTAGTGACATGGTCCATTCTCCCACCGTATTTCTCCAACCACAGCACATCTGCAGCTTAGACATTTGCCCTGTCCCCATCTAACAGTCTCAGTGTAACAGTAGAGGGAGTAGGATAGGAGGGCATCTCACACACAAGAATACAGGAGGATAAGAGCATCTGACACACGGGGAATATAGGAGTATGAATGAAAACAGATGAATAAATTTTTATCTTTAGTGTTTTACAGACACTACTTTTTGTAGATTCTAATACTTTCTAGTGCATTATTCACTCACTCCACTCCACTGGTGACATACTTCTGTAGCAGCGGCTGCCCTGAGACAGACTGAATGAATCGAGACTGCTAATCTGCACCATTGGTCCCCTACCACCTGCACATGCACATATTCACACTAAGCCATACATGTGAAGTGTGTTTAACAGCAACACAACTGCTGCCACACTGTGGCACCTGGTATTCCCAGCTGGCATCCAGTTCTGCTTGGTTTCTGAGCTCAGAAGATTGGGCATTGACAAGTCAGTATGGGCATTTAAATGATTTTTGTACATGCGTGACAGTTGTGTTGTGTTTTCAGAGCGTGGTGCAGGAGGGCATGTACCTGATGTCCTACAGTGTGGAGCCCATGCTGGAGCTGCTGTGGACAGAGGACGTGTCCACTGAACACACCCGTTACAAGGTCCTTTTCCCCATCAGCACGCCCCTGCTCTACCTGCCCCCCCAAGTCTCCCATGGTAAGAACTCCCTGCTCTACCTGCCCCTGGAGACTCCTGCACTATAACTTGATGTGATGGCCCTCTGACAGAGGAGAGCATGGGGAGGGACACAGAGCATCAACAACAACGTGAGACTTATAAAAATATGCTAAGAGAGATATTGAACCTGAGGGAAATTCAAGTTTTGCTGCTGCAGTACTTGCACTGTGCCTCTCAGTCACCTTTGTGTCTCAAAGGTCTCAGGTCAGTTTAACAGGAGGACTGGTCAGGGAGGTCAGCAGATCTGTGTCAGGACAGTTTGAGGAGAGGAAGGCCTCATTCTTACTCCGCTCTGGTGTTTTGGTTGGTGATGAAATCAGCATTCCCTCAAAGTATTTCCTCTGGCAGTTCCCCGAATCTGGAAAGTCTTTTGCCACATTTGCTGCCACATGTGGTGTAAAAATCCTGTAGCATCCTGTAGCACCTTCATTGGCTTCTTATCTAGCCTCTTGCATGGTCCCCATGGATCCAGGAAAAGTGAATACATCGTTTTTGGAAAATATAGCATTTTCAAGACAATAAAAAGTACCATGGTGATCTAAATATATTGTGTTAGCAGTTGACAACCTATACAAGAGTAATACCCCCTCTTTAAGCTGTCTTTGCGCCCAGTGATCTGGTATAGTGTGTGAGATTGATAAAAACTATAAATCATGGTGATGTTGCAGTTTTTATTTGAGTTTAAATTTTGTAGAGCCAGTATCTACATGTATTATCATAATAACTTGTTTAGCATTAGCCAACAGTGTTTCACTTCAGTCTTAAATCTTTTTGGCATTGTTTGCTAATGTGTGCATATTGTGTCTCCATAGTACGTTATGAACATTCCACCATAGAGATACATGTAGAACACCCCCAGTGTGATGTCACTGCGAAGTATCAATACAATCTAAAGTACTTTTCACTCTGCTGCCTTCTATGTGACATGACCCTCTCTCCCTCAGATCTTCAGGAGAACATGTTTAAGGTCTCCATTGGCCCTTTTGCTCCTGACGTGATCCTTCTCAACATCTCATTCCCCTCTGAGAGCCTAAGCCTGGAGCAGAGCATCTCCAGAGGGTTCACAGTCCAGGAACAGACCCAGGAGCACAGCAGCCTGAAGACCTTCTCCGTGCACATGCCCCTCACAGACAGAGCTGTGCTAAAAAAGGTGAGTCAAATGTGCTAACATGTTTGATTTGAAATTTCATAAACATGACCCAGCTCTTACTGCTAACAGTAAAGCTGATTTATTCTTAACTCCAAACACATTTGACATGATGACGAACTGTTTATTATAGTTTGGTTATTGGTTCAGTCAGGAAACGGAATGATTAATTTGGGTTGCCAGTTTCAATGCTGAAATCCAGTTGGTTTAAACCTAAGAGAACTCTCTCTGGTTTGAATGGTCACTGTCTAAACCCCAGCACCTGCAGCCAGTCATGAGTCAGTGCTAGTGCAGCCTCTGCAGCTCAGGGAGGGACATGTTCTGTCTATATACTGAGAATGAGACAAACTTTGATGTCCCTATGTCTAGGGATGGGCATTCGATGAAATTTTCTTAATCGATTGTCTGAAGAATTAACGATCGATTATCGATTCATCATTAACATTTTTATATTAAAATGATCATCATTATTATTATTATTACTATCTGCACTACTAATCTGCATAAATAAATTCAACTTTACGACATATAAACCGTAACCAATCTAGAGCTACATCAGCCCGTTTGAGATTATAATGTGTTTAATGCGCAACTCTCACAGAAACAAAACTTAAAACCGCATGGCTAATTTGCATAAACTAAGGGAAGGAAAAAATACAGCTCTTGTGCGCGGATGTGGTTCAACTTCTATTGGATTAAAAGACACGACTCAGTGGAATACAGGTTAGTGTGACCATATTTGCAGTTGTTAAAACCAGGACACCGTACGGGGGGGTGGGAGGTGGGGACTCGTCATTGACATTGCTCTACTCTCACCTGGCAAAATTTTTTCCCACTGGACACCGAAACATATGTTCCTGCTTTGTACACTGTGCATGTGGACTCACACTTGTCCCGACCACAATGGAAAGCCTGGAATTTCTTGTACAAGTCATCGTTAAATACACATTTGCGTTTTGGCACTTTGCAGACTGACCGACTGTTTGTGTCTCGCTCCTTCTGATGCAGAGAGACACATATACAGACCCGTTTGGTCACGCTACGCACAGCAACTTTCGGTTTGTCGATTAAAATAAACGTAATTGATGAAATTCTTAATGATCAATTATCGATTAATCAACTAATCATGCCCATCCCTAGTGTCTTCTATCTGCAGGTTAAGCCTCTGGCATCTCAGGAAACTGTAAAAGCTACATAGAGTTCTTTAAAACCAAACACAAGTTTGACAAGATGAAAAAGTCTTAAAAGCACAAGATGGTCTACAGCGCCTCTTATCTGGAGGTACTCAGGGTACCATGCCAACATGCTACTGGCCAATCTAATCATAAGTGACATTTATTCATTAGTTATTAATATTTCCATGTTAATGTGAGCGAGCCATCAGAATAAATGATTGATCAAATATAAGGACATGACTCAGCTCACAGTGATCTGGTACAGTGTGTGTGTTATTCACTCTCAGCTCACAGTGATCTGGTACAGTGTGTGTGTTATTCACTCTCAGCTCACAGTGATCTGGTACAGTGTGTGTGTTATTCACTCTCAGCTCACAGTGATCTGGTACAGTGTGTATTAACTCTGTGATTCACTCCCTGCCCACAGAAGCACTTAGACCTCACAGTTTACTCTGCCCATGTGATGTTTGGGTTTCTGGTGTTACCGGAGCTCCATCCATTTTCTGTCTCTGCGTATCTGGAGGCTCGGGTCATGGACACAGGTTAGCACTGTTAACTCCCAGCAACACAAACATTACACAACACCTAACTATTTTTTATAAATATGTCATCTGAATTGATGCACACATTTCTCTGGAAAAATATGTTTGAAAAATACTTTTTAATTGAATGTAAACAGCACACAGGACAGACTTACTGTAACTGTTTTAGTGAAATGTGTAGTCTAACCTGTCATATGCACTTTAAAGGGCCTATACAACTGTTTTCTTTTTCTTTTTTTTCTGTTGGTGGTTCTTCATCACAAACATACCATACCTGGAGTTTTGATTAGTTTAATTTGCCCATACTTGACATAAACATCCTGCATATTTAGACAGAGTGAAAACATTCTGTTCTACCTTGTGTGGAATCTGAATCGTCCAGGTAGAATCCATGGTAAAGGAGAAATTCAAAACAAAAATTTTTCAGCTCATTCAAGCTACAGTTCCTTGGGATGTCATGTGGTAATACAGGAAGTTCTCCACTGTGTTTTTAAACTCTACAGACCTTGATTTCAGCCATGAAATAACATCTACTGAACTAAAGTTAACGGTTACCTTGAACACAGAGAAAAATCCCACACACCATCCCACTTGCAAATTGTGAAATTTATTGGGACAAACCGTGCAACGTTTCGGCACTAGGCCTTAATCAGGCAAACAGAATGAGAGCTCAGGTGGCCATCTTAAATAGGGTGTGGCAAGCACCCAGGGGTGACAGGTCATGAAGAAACAGTGTAATATAGGTTAAGGGTTTGTGTATAAGGTTAGGGATTAGGTTAGGCAAGTAGTGACTCTGGTTAAGGTTATGAAGCATCAATGTAAAGTCTCCACACAGTATGGAAACATGACGTGTGTGTGTTTGTTTGTGTGCCAGTGCCCCCTTCAGTGAGTGGGTCCTGTGATGGTCAGAACTTCCTGGTTCTGGTGCAGTCCGGCTCTCAACATTTCCAGATGATGGTGGGCCAGAGTCCACTGACCTCGACTCTGGCTAAACGCTACAGCTTTGTGCAGAACGACACGCACTTCTCCCTCATGGTGCCCATCCTCGCACCGGACGTCATCTATGAGGTACACAGAATCACTTTCTTTGTGCAGATGGGGCAATTTAAGCACATTGGGCAGCAGAATACAGTAATAATAGAAAAGCTCAAACAAAAGTAGAGTCGTCAAATCCTGTGTCAGGACAGTTTGAGGTGAGTAATAACCCTCAAGAAAAGAGTCCCTCCTCTGTGGCCTCTGGTTACTGCAGCATCACAACAGCCTTGAAGGAGAACAGGTGAGGTCAGGAGACCGTACAGGAAAGCCTCTCTTAAGTTTCAAAGCATGAGCAGCCAACCATATGTCCTGATTGCCCAACAGCAGTAGCCTTATGGGCTTCACAAACCATGAAATAAACAAGAGAATAAGGGCAAATCCAACTGACAAATTAAGCAGATTGGGCCTAGTTTATCTCGGGTTTAGACCTTGTATGGTCCATGCTACTAAACCGCAGGTTTGTTGTGGTGGCACGTCCGGTTGAGGGGGAATCTCGTTCACTTCAATGTAGGATTTGAGAAACGTTTAGGAAGACACAGACAGATAGTTTATTGATCCTGAGGGAAATCCAAACTTTGCTGCAGCAGCTGTTTACATTTCCACTGTGCCTCTCAGTCACCTTTGTTTCTCCATCAAAGGACTCAGTGTAGCTTAGTGTTTTGGTTGGTGATGAACTGGGTCATTCCCTCAGACTGCAAAATACTGGAGTACTTCCTCAGGAAGGTTGTTTGCTGTTACAAAGGGTGTAAAAAGCTTGTAGCATCTCAAATGTCCATAGCTACTCCTTAGCTAGCCACTTGCACAGTCTCTATTGATATAGAAAACAGCTCATTTTGCGGAGTCCAACAGCCTGTTGTGCCCTTTGACCTGCATCCTGCACTTCTTAGTTGGTTAAAATCCTCCGATGATAAAACGTACTACTTGGTGTGTGATCCAGGTAGCCACAAAAGCAGCCAACCACTCATGCCATGGGGATGTATTGTCTTTAGTGCAAATTAGAATTTTAGTTCTTTTCACTTGGGATGCAGAATTTCTGGGCCGACTACAACCAAGAAATAGTATTCTTACATAAATGTATATTATGTCCAACCAGATTATTGGCTGAACCAATATTCGGAAGTCGATATTCTATCCTGCAAACTTTTCAGTATTGCACCAATATCAGATACCAGTACTGAACCTGCATATTCCTACTGTTCACCTGAACTTGGGCCAGATATCAAACATGGACATTTGGGGTATTTCAGTTTGGTTTTAAAAAAAGGTCTGTATTGTAGTTAAGAGTGAGCAGAATGTAAACTAATGATCTCTGTATGTGACAGTTTATTGCACAAAGGTGTACTGTTGATGCCTGCTCCTGTGTTCATGTCCCAGGCCATAGAGGCGTCTTGGGTGACGGCGCGGTTGGAGCTGGTTCTGGTCTCTCCTAAGGATCACCGCCGCATCAAGGACTTCTCCCTGAGCTGCCGCTTCTACGCCACACTCACTGGTTTGGCCCTTTCCTGTTGTTTTGTCTTTAGTTTCATTCACACATGTACATATATTATGCACGATTGATTTTTGTGAACTTTGTTAGAACATTGTTACCGTCTCAGAAACGTGTCCAGAGCTGATTTGTGTCATTCACACAAGTTTAATCCTTTATTATTAGTCTATCTGTGTCTCTAAAGCTCTAAATGCTGTTTCACCTTGTGATGTCATGTGGTGGTATCTGCTTTGGTCAGTTGTGTGTGTTGTCTCTGTGTGCAGAGTGCTTCCCTAATGGCACCATCACAGCCCTGGCTCTGAAGCTTGAGTCTGTCCCTGGTCTGGACCCTGGTCAGCTCACTCTGCTGGACCCTGCGTGTGGACCCCGCTACAGCACAGCGCGCTACGCCTACTTCAGCTTCACCGCCAGCTCATGTGGCACCACCCGCAAGGTACACAGTCCAGACAATAAAAACGACTCTACACACACATTGTGACACATGCTAATACTGCAACTGCAATAAAATATGTGGAAATGTGCCTTGGCAAGCAAACTGCTCCAGTACATGCAGCTTTGCTGGGAACAATGGCACAGACTGTTGGGCAAAGATTTGGACAAAAATGTTGTTTCTTCTCAGCTTTGATCATTTCTGAAACAAGAAATGAGTGCACTGGTCCAAATATTGTCTATATTTTTATTAAAACAATATTCCTATTCACATGAAGGATTAATCTAGAAATGGTAGAAATAAATCAACTTTTTGTGACTCGACTCAAGTTTCAGAGAGTAAGGTTTGGACTTGACTAGTTATTGCTCTCAAGTCCTTATACTGCAGATATCTGTTTTTAAAAAGATTTTGATTTTACATTTCATAAACTAAACATGTTCAAATCAAATATGACAATTGTAATGCTGATTTTATTTTTAATTACAAAAACAGTGGACATGAAATCTCATTAATTAATGTTATGGTTTGGTTCACAAGATGATTATCCAATCAGAAAGCAGAATGAGCCTCACGTTAGACTCTCATTTGGTTTGCCAGTTTCAATAATGAAATCCAGTTGGTTTAAACCTAAAAGGACTCCCTGAATCATCATTACCTCATTACCCCAGTACCCACAGCCAATCATGAGTCAGAGTTCTACAGCCTCTGAGTGCATTCTGAAGGTTCTACACAGTAAGAGCACAGGCTACATACAATTCTTTTCTCCAGTTCAGTGAAACAAGGTTGAGTATTGTTTTTTGTTGTACTTTTAAAATGTCTCATCTTCACTGTTCAGAATGATTTACCTCCTGCCCCAGTACTCATCACATCTGAGACACATAGCGATTGCCTCATAACGTTTCTCCAGCCCAGTCCTCTCCTCCTGACTGGGCTGTGCTAAAGGCAGATGAGCCTTATATGAGCAGTGTGGAGCCAGACTTCACACAAACGTTCCATTCAGCTGAACACATTAGTGTGTGCTGTTTATCACAAACATTTCACTTTTGGGACGCATTTTGAGGCAATAACACTTGTCAAGTCTGTTTTCAGTTTGTGAGCAACAGCATGGTGTATGAGAACGACATCTCTCTGCCTGATCAGCTGCTGGCTCAGAGGGATGCAGAGGACACAGACTATCAGTGAGTTTCATTCTTACTGTCTGTTTATTCACTAAATTCATTGTGACTACGGACATTTGTCTTTCCAGTTTGAAGGTGACGTGTTTGTACGACACCAACACCACGTCTGCATTATCTCTCCTGGTCAGTCCCCGGGTGAGCGAGCCCTTTGCAGAGAGCGCCACAGGCCGGCTGCACGTGCACATGAGGATGGCTCGCGGTGAGGACTCACTGTTATTACTATAATTATGGTACATTTGAGTTTTATCAAACATATGTCACTCATGGGTTCTTAAACTGACTGGAGGTTCTCCTTTGGTGGTACTCACAAGTCTCTGGCTGTAGTTGTGCTTTAAAACAAGTCCACAGTCCCAGTTTAAAGCGTAGTCTACTGTACATTAGTTCTTTAGAGAACACTTTGTTATGTCCCCTATAACCAACAAGGGACACAACGTGTATAAAACAACCCTTGAGGCAAAGTCGGTTTGGCAAACTTTTTATTTGACAGCCAAACATTCATTAAAGTGCACAAAAAATGAACAAAAGGTTGGTGGGAGGAGGCGTGGGCCAGTTGTGCCAAATCAACAAACAAAAAGGTATAACAAAACAGGCCCTAACTGAAAACTAGGCTACAAAAAGGAAAGAAATCAAAAGCCTAGCCTACCTGGTCTAACAAAGAATTTGGAAAACTCAAAACAACAAGGGTGGCAACAACTGATAACTAGTGTGTCTAACAACAAAAATCTACGTGGTGTGAAATGTACAGGGATCCCCAAACTTACCTAACCAATCCTCCCAACCAAACAAACCTGGGCTAGCAGCCATATACACGGAGGGAGAGAGAGAGAAAGAGGCAGCACACAGCTCCTTTTAAATGGCCCTCTCCACTCTGATTGGCAGCCAGCTGGCCAATCAGCTCCAGTTCCGGTCACACCCACAGCACCTGAACACACAGGGCAGAGGAGAGAGCAGTACACAAACAAAACAAATGCCTGCATGTAACAACATATTATGTATTCTTTAGAGTTCCATTATTTTAAACATGCTTTTGGTCACCTTTAGACGAAACATTTCCCATTTTTAAAACTCAAAATAATGTCTACATTTGGAAGATCTGCTTTATAAACTACATGTTTATTTCCAGTTAGATATTTAGGTGTGAGTGAATTAGACGCTAATGGAGCCTAGTAGAATAAGTCCATTGATGTTTATGGGTTTGAAAAGAGTTTTTTTTTTTTTTTTTATGGCACAACAATCCAGGCAAAATGCAAACTGTATGTTTTAAGTGGTCAGAAGACAACTTTGGATGAATGGATTAATGAAACAAGTGTGAAAGAAGGAAAATCCAGCCCCCCACTCAACAAATGTTCTTTGCCCTTCTGGATGACTTCATAGCTCACCAAGGGATTTCTGAATTATATATATTGTGTATTTTATAACAGAATGTGGTTCATTTTAAATATGTCATTCTGATGCCTAACTTTGTGCACTAATAAACTGATAATGGTTTATTTATTATCAGGCTCTGACTGTAACAATGTAAGGTATTGGCTCTTATATTTACTACATTTTGGATAAAATGTTTTGTTTTGTAAAAGTAGCACAATGGAGGAAAAAGGTTGAATACCAGATTTAGAGAAAGGTGATCGCAAAGCTCAGTATTAAAACACAGAAAACAAAAACGTTTAAGGGATCCCCACACCCACGTCTTTTAGGAGTGTGCAACACTGCATCTGTGTCTGGTAAATGATTCTTGTCAATCTTTGTGCCTGCTCATGATGTTCCAGATGAGTCCTTCCAGAAGTTCTACACAGATGAAGACTTCCCGCTGTCCAAGACCCAGCAGGAGGCACTGTGGTTTGAGGTGGAACTGGAGCCTGCGCTGAAGGGGAGGGTCTCTCTGGAGCTGGAGAAGTGCTGGGCCACAGAGGACCAGGACCGGACCTCGATGCCCGCATGGAAGTTCATCATTAACGGGTAACAGACATAGACATACCTCATCAAAGGGTAACACGCACAGGGGTACCTCTTCACCACAGGGTAACAGAGCCACAGGGATGTCATCATCAACAACATATGGCCATTTTATCAATAAGTTAGCCAATTCATATCTCACCACAAAGCACATTTTGTAGTTTCTGCAATCTTCACACAAGTCTGATGAATCAATATGACAAAGTACGTCATCTATATGGTGTAGCAGGCTGTTCTAAACTTGTTAGTTGCCATTTCATAGTAATGTGATAATGGCATTGGTTAGAAGGGCAATTTTTTTTCAACTAGATTATTAACTGTTAACATATTTAGATCACCATGCTTTATATTTTGGAAATGCTGTATTCATGCAAAACAACAAATATTTTACAAGAAAATATCCACAACAAAATATATACAACAAAATCTCCACACTATCACAACACAATCACGCTTAGAATATAACATGCTGCTAAATGAAACAACATACAGTTTGTCCAGGTTTGTTTGTAATCAGGTTTGTCCAGTTTTGTATCATGTTTTTGTATATTTATGGAGAATGGGAGCATGGGGGACTGGGGTTTGTGGGGCTGAACATTACACAGAATCT
Organism: Boleophthalmus pectinirostris; assembly: GCF_026225935.1. Classification (NCBI taxonomy): domain Eukaryota; kingdom Metazoa; phylum Chordata; class Actinopteri; order Gobiiformes; family Gobiidae; genus Boleophthalmus; species Boleophthalmus pectinirostris. Next base: position 24,601,522 of record NW_026571036.1, on the reverse strand, counting down.
TTCAACTAACAGTCAAGAGACAGTCAAATAGGGCCTGGGAGAGATCGCTAAATTGCTCAGAGCTAGATTTGAGCTACATTATGTTTACTGACCTCTTCATCACATGCCCCCCCCAGTCAGTTCACATCTCACAATAAATCACATTTTGTAGTTTCCTTGATCTCAGGGTTTAGGGATTCTATGTTGATTTTGGTTTCCAACGTTTGCTCAGCTCAGGTGTGTCCTGGGAATTCTGATTGAAAGAGTTCTACTTTGGGACAACAAGTTTGTTGCGATTTTATATTTATGTCAACATGATAATGGTGAAGAACAAATTTAACATCTTTTACCAGTTATTTCCAAAAACGACACCGGCAGAATAGATTTAAGCCGTGAATTCATTCTCCAAAAGACTAACTTCCTTCCCCTGTGTCTCTGCAGCTGTGTGATCCCGGACAGTCCTCTCCCGGTGAAGCTTGTCCCAGTTTGGAAGGATGCGAGAGTCCACTATCCCCCTCAGCTAAAGAGGTTTCAACTGCTCCTGTCCCCGTCCATCATCCCACAGGCCAGTCCTCAGGTGAGACATGTCCCCCAACTCACTCAACAGGCCGTCCTCAGGTGAGACATGTCATGTTTGAGACATATGGGCTATTGACCTAAATTTAGCCGGTATGGGCCGAGTCCACATGGACATGTTAAACCTTATTATAAGCTTAGACTCTCTATATTATGTCCATTTAATCCATTTTACAGACGTATAAATGCCGTATGTAGTGCAGCATCAATATTTATCTGTGGAGTCATTTGTCTGTGATGCTGTACTGTCCCTGAATGTACTCCACTGTTTCCAGCACTGCGATCTCAACATGCTCTGATGAACACTGACTATATCTAAAAGTGAACTTCAGCGCAGTTTAGGACAGTGACAAAACTCAAAAGAGCAGAGGACTGTCCCCACAGCCAGAGGACTGTCCCCACAGCCAGAGGACACATACAGGCGCATACAAGATTATTCTTTTTACAGACGATCATTTTGAGTCAGGATTAAAAGGGCCAGTATTAGTGCAGACTTGTGATCTGAGAGGTGCCTGTGTGAGCGGAGAGGGTGGCCAGTGTGTTAGTTTTGAGCTTAGCTGCTGTAAGTTACCACACAAATAGCCTGTTTTCTCTTACATTGGCCGAGTGTAAAGTGACTATAGTGACTGTAGACATGTTACTGGACCTGCACTGATATGTTCATGAGCTGTGAATGGACCACATTAACACAAAGTTATCACAGCGAGCACACATTTAGTCTAAGAGCTAAAGAAAAAGCTGTAATTTACTTAATTTGTTTACAGACTAGAATTTAAAGACAGATAGGCCTAATGGCATTATTGCATATGCCATTAGGCCTATCTGTCTTTAAATTTGAGCTTAAAAAGGCAAACTACATGTACATTTAGCCTAAATGAACCCAATTTAAAATTCAATAGAGCTGAAGTCAGTTGAAAAATTTTAATATATCGGCTGTTGTATCATCTATTAGCAGCTCCAAATCCATATCAGTTGGGCCCTAGTTTAAATAGTAGCTTTTGCATGAACTGTCCTGCAGGTGTAGTGCTGAGTGCAGTTTGGGTCACATACAGGGATATGCAATGGTCTAGACGACTCCATTAAAGAAAAGAATAAAAGGAACAACTTAATAAAAGAAACAAGTTCACTGAACGGCCCAAAAAACGGGAACTGATCATCTAAATGGCGTCTTGATAATAAGCTATTAAAACTGATTACTCAAACATGCACAATTCATTCTAAATACAGCTTCGGGTGAGTAAGTGGTGAGGGGAAACATGATTAACAGCACCGAAAAGTTGATTTTGCATAATAGGTCTGCTTTAATACGAATAATGACTTGCATTATAGATCAGAGGTGCAAAAAATAGTTTGTTGGAGTGAGCAGAACAATTTGAAAGGCAATACCTCCAAACCTTCAGGTCATCATGGTCATCCATTAGGATAAAAAACAAACTCAGCAGCCTGTTTGTATCAGCGGTGCAGAGGTGTACGATGTTGAAAACTCTGTTGTGTTTTTGAGTGTGACTTTTACAAATGACCTAAACTGACACAAGTGCAATAGTTTCCTCAGGTAAAATTTGGAATGGGATTTTGACTTTTGACTTGATAATTACTCCTTTATTATATTAATGCTCAGTACTTAAGGAAATATCCCTGGCTCGTATTAAAAAGCCCTCCATAGATTTATGTTCATTCTTGACCATAACTTTCAGCCAAACGCACAGGAGTGGTGACTAACGGTGACAGCCTGACAAACCAATCAGAAAGCGACATGGAGGAGGGGTCGGGGGTCGCTGGGCAGATTCTATTTTTCAATGGCTAGGACAGAGACAGAGGGCGGAGGATGCTGGACAGAGACGGGGGGCGGGGGATGCTGGACAGAGACGGGGGGCGGGGGATGCTGGACAGAGACGGGGGGCGGGGGATGCTGGACAGAGACGGGGGGGATGCAGGACAGAGCAGGAGGGACGCTGGATGCAGGACAAAGATGAGGGGACGCAGGACAGAGTGGGGCGGGGGATGCTGGACAGAGACGGAGGGATGAAGGACAGAGAGGGGGGGATGGGGGGGATGCAGGACAGAGACGGGGAGGATGCAGGACAGACGGGGGGGACGCTGGACAGAGACGGGGGGAACGGGGGGATGGGGGGGATGCTGGACAGAGATGGGGGGGATGCAGGACAGAGAGGGGGGGGGGGTGGGTGACACAATACAGAGATGGGGGGACACTGGAGGCAGGACAAAGATGAGGGGACACAGGACAGAGATGGGGGGATGGGGGGATGCAGGACAGATGGGGGGACAAGGGGATGCAGGACAAAGATGGGGGGGATGCAGGATGGGGGGAGTGCAGGACAGAGACGGGACACTGGATGCAGAGCAGAGACACGGGGGATGCAGGACAGAGTGGGGGGCGGGGGCCACTTGTACAGAGAGGGAGGGGTGGATGGAAGGGAGACTTTCTGCATGAGACATGATGGAAACATGACAGACTCTTTCTGCAGGAGACATGCGCAGTAGAGAGTGAAGTGGTGTGGTCTGATAATTCCTCTGTACATCTTTAAATGTTTAGATTTCAATGACTGTACAGACTCTCATCCAAAATGTGACAATGCCTTTAAGTTTCAGTATTTGAGGAAGAATAGTGCATTTCATATAAAGTTTAAGCCTCTGCCCTCATGATGCTCGCTGGCCTGACCAACCACTCCCTTCTACATACTGTTCACATCCAGACGGCACAGGAAACAGACAGTAGGTGAAAATCCATGTCCAACCACAGTCAAAGGTCTCAGTGCAGTTAACGGGAGAACTAGTCAGGGAGGGTCAGCAGTTCTGTATCAGGGCAGCTTGAGGAGAAGAAGAGGCAAAAGTGTCCCTCCTGTGTGTCCTGCAGGGAATCACTGAAACACAAAACAGGAAAGCCTCTTCTAAGCCTTTCTCTCACTCTTTGTTGTTGGCAGATGAAATGGGACACTATCTCAAATAAGTCTTTTCTCTGGAAGGTCTTGTGCTACATTTGGGGTACAAAGCCAGCAGCATCTCAGAGGGCCATAGTTAGCTTCATTTCACAGCTAAACCCAGACGTCCAGTGTGATGGTGTCCAGTCTAACAGTGGTGTGTGTTGCAGCTGTTTGTCCACTGTGACGTGACCATCTGTGACCCCAGAAACCCCATGGACCCTGTGTGCTCTGGACACTGTTCCGGCCAGCTGCAAGGTGAGAGCAGGCCTGTCCTTCACTCACATCATGAGATTCATTTCATTTCTTTTCTTTTCCATTGTATCTGTCAGCACATAATGTAGTTCACATGATGTAGTTTAGACCTGGTTTAGCCCTTGATCAAGGAGGCCAGGGTGAAATTGGACAGGGGACAGATTTTTTTTTTCAAATGAGCCCTCAGGAGGCCGAATTACACTTTTGGACTGAACACTGACTCAACACATGGATAGGCTATTTGAAATTGCATTGGCACCACAAGAGTCTCATAATGAGGCCTACAATTACAAAGCCTAAAGCAGGAGACAGTTACCCTCTAAAAATGTAACATTTTCCTATTCATGCAAGAAGCCTACATTTATAAATCAGAAATGCAACATAACAGACTACAACTGTAGATGCCAACAAAACACATTCCTATAAATAACACAAGTGGAAACTGTTAATTACTTTAATCATATTTACTGAAGACTTGCACATAAAAACATTTCCACCATAAATAGGCCAATTAAAAGAAACAAAGAGAAACAAGTAAACAACAGGCCATGTGATTGACAAATATGAGTTATCTGAAAACATTAAATTGGCTCAACAGGTGAGGCACATTAACTTTGCCAGTCATCACCAGTCAACCCCCTCCCATATCACACAGGATTATGATCAAAGGAAAGACCAGCCTACTTCAGTTACATTTTACTTGTCGAGGCCAAACACCTTTTAACTTTCACCAGCTTGTCCACAACGGGGGACAGTTTCTGAGCAGTGGCTATTTTCATAACATCTTTCAGATGTCTGCGCGTCAGGCGATTATGCACTTTCAATTTATTAATAATCATGATGGAAAAGGTCTACTCACATAAATATGTTGTCCCAAACATATAAAGTATTTACACATGAAGGCCGTTAGCATTGGGTACTCTAGTGGCAAGAATGGATAGAATAATTTGATAGCAACAGATGCGTACTTATCCTTCAACAGCGCAGAACACTGCACTTCTGTCAGTTCCATTTGGATCGTCTCTGGGACCTTGGAAGCGTCAAACGTGAATGGAGAGCAAAAAAGAGCAAAATCCTTTTCCAGTTCAGTAAAAACCATGAATCGAGTGTCAAACTCATGCCCGAGTCCAGAAAGCAAGTTTGTATACATGGTAAAGTATGCAGGACAGAAATGCAGTATGGGTTAAGTGTCTTGCCCAAGGACACACAAAGACAGCATTCATCTGTGGGAGCTGGAATAACACCAGCCAACCTGTGGGTCAGTGGATCTGACCGCTCAACCTGTGATGTTTATGTCAAGAGCTGGAATCTAACCCCCAACCTTCAGATTAGTCAATTGAGCTACTGCTGCCCACCAGTAGGTACTTGTCCATACACTGATGATTGACAGGTTGAGATGTAAGACAAGGGAATTGAGTGGCATTGAGCCGGAGCTACAAAGCCAGTTTACTTTGAAAAACACAAACACTATCATAATACTGTGATTAGCCCTATGTAGTAACATTCAACATATTTAAATGTTCTGTAATGTCCACTAAAAAGGCAAGGTCATCCAATTCCACCACAGGCTTCTCTTTACCCTGCATGAGCTCTGCTATCTCTGTGTGTAATTTGTAAAAATGTTTGAGCGCTGCACCTCGGCTCAAACAGCACACATCGGTATGATGGGGAAGGCCATGATGAATGTCCTGTTCCAATTAAAAAACGACAAATTTCCTGTGGTTAAGTCCTCTGGCTCGAATAAAATTCAGTGTCAGTAACAACAGGCATTACATGGTCCAACTTCACAACCACTCCTGCCTTTCTTCTCCTCATAGTAGGTGCACTGTCGGTAGCCACACTGACAGTGCTACTCCAGTTCACCTCCAGTTGTCCAGGGCCCTGGCAAGGCTAACAAACATGTCATTATCTGTAGTGGTGTCTGTCACTGGCACAACTGAGACACACTCCTCTGACATTCAGGGAAGTGTCCACTCCACAAATAAATATTGCTAACTGGGCTACATCAGTCACTTCAGTGTTCTTGTCAAGAGCAACAGAGAATGCCATGAAGGACTTAGCTTTGTCTTTTAGTTGACTCTTCAAATTATCAGAAAGTTCTTCAGATCTCTCCATCAGTGTAGGCCTCGACAAGCTTATGTTGGCTGAAGATTGTCGCTTGGATTCCTTTAGTGTGCAGGTCTTCATGAATGCACCCTCTGAGAAAGGCTTGGATGCCTTAGTAATTTCTCAAGTGATGATGTAGTTTGCCTTCACTGCCCCTTGAAAGGATATAAGAATGTATAGTAATAACAAAACTGAGACACTCCTCTTTCAGGAACAATGCAGTAAACAAAGACTAAATAAAATGAACCTTTGTGTGTATCTCGACATTTGGAGAACACGGCTTGCTGTTTCTGTAACGATGATGCTAGCTCATTTAGCTTTTTAGTCCAAAGTTGCCCTGGGTATTTCTTGGCGTGGGTCTCGTAGTGGCTTTTGATATTGTACTCCTTTGCTACAACAACTTGTTGAGAATAAATAAGACACACAGGTGTCATCCCAAAAGAAATACTTTTCTTTCCATCTCTCCTGAAAGATGCAACCTTCAGTGTCGACTTTGCTCTTTTTTGACAGCATCTTGATAGTGGCTAGTCTACCCCACCACCATAGACTTCCTGTGTCATGGTCAGCACTGCTGAGCAACAGACCAACTGACAGATTCCACAGATTCCAGAAAAATCTGTTTAAAAAATTTTTACATTAGGCGGGCAGCAGCAACTGACGGATTCCACCAAAAACTTAATAATAATAATAGTAATATTAATAGTAGTAATAATAGTAATAATAATAAACATTAGATAAAATAAATGAATAAAGTTGTGCCCCGATGTTATATACCAGGCCTGATGTGATGTACAGTTGGGCTGGGTCCGGCCCCCCAGGCCATAACCATGACATCACTGCCCTTGATTATATTCCCAGTTAATTAGCTGATAATACCTAACACACATCATGTTATTAAAGGCGATGTACCAGATTTGTTTTACTGTCTGATAACCATGAACAACAGCTAGTTCATTGTAAACCTTACCTTATGCATTCTGAGCACACAGATTATTCACCACACTGAGTTTTAGCACTTTTCACATACTAGAAAAAAAAATTATGTTTTGGATTTTGCACACAGTGACTGACTTTGACTTCAAGAGCTGCTTATATGATACATCTGTACTGTGGCAAGACAAATGCAAGGCACAGGTCTGTTTCATTGTACAAGTACTCACTTTTCTGGGGGAAGGTCCACATGCTGCATGTATCCAAGGAAGGATTTGCTCAGAATTTTCCACAGTATGGCAGCGTGGGTACCTGGCTCTCACACTGGGCTATGGGATTTTAACCAATTAAGAAGTACATGAAGAGAATTAACAATTTCATCACCAATCGAAACACCGGAGTGGAGTAAGAACGAGGCCTTTTCTGTTGTGGTCACCTGGACACTGCTCTGATGCTGCAGGACACAGACCCTCCCTGACCAGTTGACTGAGACACAAAGGGACTGAGACGCGCAGTGTAGATGTTGCTACAGCAAAACTTGAGTTTCCCTCGGGATCAGTATCTCCCCCTCTCTCTTTTTAATGTATCAGTTTGGTATTTACTTCATTATGGATGTGTTTGCTGCTCAAAAAAGCCTTGTAAACATTGACTGAGAGCCAGCTTGCCTCTTGACTGATCTAGTCTGTAACTGTCCTGGTGATTTCACTTACTTTAATGGACTAATGTGTTATAGTCCTAGACAAATATCTCCTTGGAGATGAGCACAGCATAGTGAACCCTCCACATGAAAATGGCATGCTTCCTCTTTAAAAATGGCTAAAATAATCTATTAAACTTTAATTGAATGCCCTATATTATGCAAAATTTACTCTTGTGTGCTTTTAGTCATGTTAGAACGTTGTTACTTCCCCTAAACGTAACCCTTCCTCAGTATAGAACTGGGGCTGAAGTTATGTAAAACTGACTCTTTTGAACTTGACCTCTGCTCCCATTGGCCATCACACTTTTCTAACATGGAAGTCAGCGGACTTGTTTCTTTTAGTTGTTTTAGATGTATATAGCAGACACAAGCACGATAGGTCTTCAACAAATAAAGTCCAAGAATTTCTCACTTTCATAATGCAATCCTCTCTCTCAGGTCCCCGAGTGTCTGCGCAGGAACACGTCTCCACAGGACCCATCTTCATCAGCTGACTTAGACTTTTACTACAATAAAAAGCTTTTAATACTAATGTGGTCCTCTGTGTCATGTGTAACAGGGATTTTCACATAGGGAGAGTTGTTCCATCTGGTGTAAAAACTGTAAAACTGAGACAAATTTGCAGAGAATGTGTTGCGACTTCATGTCCTGAATGTTTCCCATTATAGCACAAGTTGTATCTGTACGAATTGAGCAGGAAGTGGGAATATTGAAAGTAACTATGTCAATGGGAGGTCAGGGGCGACCCCGATGAGATGGTGCAGACGTGCCCGTCATTCACCAATGACCCCACGGTGACATAGGGAAGGTCGAGAGCTTTCAAAAAATGTATTGTATGCTGTTCCCATGTTAACGGGTATATTTTTGCTAAAAATATCATTAGGCCTGAGCCCAGACGGTAAATGGTCACATTTTTCTATAGCGCTTTTCCACCTTCAAGGCACTCAAAGCGCTTTACAACAAGGAACCACTCACCCCTTCACACAACAGTGTACGCAGACACTGTGGGCACGGTGTCCCGCAACGACAGCATTCATCTGTGGGAGCTGGAATCACACCAGCCAACCTGTGGATCTGACCGCTCAACCTGTCACGTTTATGTCAAGAGGTGGAATCGAACCGCCAACCTTCAGATCAGTGGGCGAATGCTCTACCAACTGAGCTACTGCCACCCAATTGCTTTCACTATGATGAGCACCTCTCGGTCAACCCCGGCATGAACAGCAGTATCCCAGTAACCCACGCCCAAGACCTGGGCCATATTTACTACTGCTAAAATGAATGGAAGTCAATGGAAGGTGATGGGAGACCCCGATGAGATGGTGAATGACGAGCGCATCAGTGAACAATGACCCCACGGTGACATGGGGAAGGTCGAGAGCTTTCAAATACTTATAATATACTGTTCCCATGTTTTCGGATATATTGTTCCGCCGTGTCCCCTAAACCGGAGCAGCAGTGTTAAGTGTATCTGACTTACGCAGACTTGGTGAAAAGAAAAGAGGAGGGTGTATTTCACAGTTCAACTTTTATTATCCGATTGCATGTCATTCTTGAATCATATACTCATTTAACAGAATGTGTGCATACGTCACACGTCACCTCAAGGAAGCTGGACCAATCAAACCATTACAAAATAACATTAATAAGAGCGTTATTTTACAATTATATTCAACACCCCCACTCGCTCTTCTGTCACTAGGCTACATGGAGAAACTAACAGAATGAGGCTTTTATATTGTCTTAAAGTAACACATTTAAATACCAAATATGTCCACATCTCCCTTGAAAACTTTCTTAACTTGAGCTTAGTAGCAGACTTTGTCTGCATTCACATATTATTTTATAATCTAAGCAAATTTAGGTTATTATTGCCACACAGTTAGCACACCCAATTCACCCAATTCACCCAATCCAACTCTGTGACATTGGACCATGTACATCTTCACCGGTCAATGGATGTTAGTGCCAGGTCATGCCTGCCTCGCTCATCGGAGGAGACAGCCATGACACGGGGGATATAAGAGGACTGACCTCTGACCTATGGAAGATGTGAAATCATGCCTGTTACCATGATATTGAATCTTAGGAAACAGACTTGCATAAAGTTTAGACAAAGTCTCTGACAGAGGTTAACTTTGAGACACTCTACCCTTCCCCCATGTGTCTGAACCTCCCTGTCTCGGACCTGTCACCCAAGTCAAGATACACTGACTTGTGTTCATGCACTCCCTGAATGAAAGACCCTTTCAAGGATTAAAGATCATTTTCCAAACTAAATTTTCTATAAAGCTATTGATAAATCAATTCACTGAAGTGAGTTCACAGACTATAATCGACAAATAAAAGACACTGAGATTTTGATGGAACAATCTCTTAATCTTAAACCAATTCTCCAGAGAAAGAAAGGAATGAAATTCAATTCATTCAATGAACTATGGCCAGTGTGTTTTACTACTGATTTGTAAATGTCATGTGAATAGTGTAATATGAGAGTTGTCACAACACTCCTCACACAAAGTCACATTCCTCACATCATAACTCACACAACTACACACCTCATTGGTCAGTTTTTCCCGTTTATCTTATTTGAGACAAGGAAGACAGACCTCAGCCAGTTCTGACCAGTTCGTTCAGATCTCAGTTCAGCAGAAGAAGATTGCAGAAGCAGTTCAGCTCAGAATGGTCAAGATGTAGTAGAGCCGAACAAGAGGGACAACGCCCAAGTCCACGCTCCTGGGTTGTATGTGCACTGTCACAGAATGACTTACTTTATCAATTTAGACTCAACATAGAACTTTAGATAAACCTTAAAGTTGTGTCTAATCTCAGATCTCTAGACACCAGTTTAGAGCGACCTCCACTCATTTACATATTTGATATTTAAATGTTTCTGTTTAACTTGGTCAATAAATATTCATAAACCACTGTTTGCTTTGGTGAATAGTGATGTCATTTCCAGTGATGTCATTTCAAAATATACAGGTCACTGATATGGACAAGAATTTACGAACCTTCAGATCAGTTGTTTAATTCATTATTAATTGGTAATAATTGGTAGGTAATTGATTAAACTGGATTGGTAATATTTCTCAACATTTGTTGGGTGGTGCCCCGAATTTACTTCTAGTCAGAGCTGAACACTCACAAAGGCCACGTGAGTGCAGCTTTAACTTAGAACTCCTAAATTCCGACCTGTAACATCAGTTACTCCCTACATCTCATGGTATCACACTGTGTGCCCATGTAGATTTCACACTACATATTTTGGCACCCCGGTGTGGGGCCATGTTATGACCCAGCTCGTTGGGTGAGGGAAGTAACAAAAACAAAAATCAAGATGTAAAATGGAATAAATTAAATAATGTTTAATTAACAGGAATGTTAAAGGTAAATTAACAAAACAGACTAAAATATACAGAAAACAACCTAAACTAAGAAACAGAGCAACAGAATAAACAGTGTTTTGTGCCACAAAAGGGGTCACGCAGGCTTACACAAAATGAGTGGTAAAATTTAGGGACACACGAAACCAAAACACAAGTTCCCCAAATCAAAAAAGGCATAAAACAGAACTAAACTAAACACACAAACACAAAATGGCAGACTGGCCCCCCAGGCCAGCAGCCCCGAGCAGGTGCTGGTAATCTTCTTAAATAGGGGGAGGTGGCTGCAGGTGAGGTGGGCATCGACCTGCTCCACCAATCACAGACCAGGGCTCCTGCAGCAGGAATCAAGAGAACTCTGCCAAAATCACACAAACAAATTAGAACTAAGGCCTGGGGCAGTAACAGCCACACATATATATATATATATATATATATATATATATATATATATATATATATATACATATATATATATACATACATACATACATGCACACGCACATGCGCACACACACACACACACACACACACATACATACATACATACAGTCCCTGACAAAAGTCTTGTCACTTATCCATTTTGTAGAAACAAAAGCTTATAACCTGACTTTAAATTTATCGATTGGTTTTAGAAATGTGTCATATGAAAGCTAAAACCCTCCCAAATTATGCTCAATATACTAAAATAAATTTGTTTAACTGAAGAAAGATTGATCATTTAATAAACACAGAAAGGTCAGATTTTGGCAAGACAAAAGTCTTGTCGCCTTGTCATATGATGCACCCAATCCTAGATTACAGCCTCACCTGTGATCAGTTACTGATCAATCAATTAGTGGGTGTGTATAAAAAGAACCCCAGCACACCAGACCTTCACATCAACTGCAACTTGACCTCTGACAACATGCCTAAGATCCACCCTGAGACCAAAGCGTTAATTATCAAAAGGACTGAAGACCAGATCCACTGCTGAGGTGGTGACACCTTCAATGTGTCTCAGCGTCAAGTACAAAGAATAAGAAAAAGATCTGAAATGACTGGAGATGTTTTTGACAAGCCCAGGTCCGGCAGACCCCGCAAGACAACTGCTCGGGAGGACCGTTTGTTGATTCAAAAATCCAAGGCCAGCCCCTTTTCCACTGCAGCAGACTCCACCAGGCCCGGTCACCTCAAGTCCCTGTGTCAACCACAACAGTTTGTAGAATTCTGTCTCGAAATGGCCTCCATGGTCGAATCAGTGCACAGAAACCAGCACTAAACAAAAGGCAATTAAAAAACCGAGTGGCATTTGCCAAGGCCCACAGCCTGCTAAAAGGATGGACACTGGAAAAGTGGCAGAAGGTGGATTTCTCAGATGAATCCTCGGTTGAATTACATCACAGCTACCGCAAATATTGCAGGAGACCTACTGGAGCCACATGGATCCAAGATTCACCCAGAAAACAGTTAAGTTTGGTGGCGGAAAAATCCTGGTCTGGGGTTACATCCAGTATGGGGGTGTGCGAGACATTTGCAGGGTGGAAGGCAAATATCAATAACCTAAAATATCAAGAAGTATTAGCTCCTCTTACATTCCCAACCATAAAAGGGGTCAAATTTTGCAGCAGGATGGTGCTCCATCGCATACTTCTATCTCTACATCAAAGTTTCTCAAGGTGAAGAAGATCAAGGTGGTCCAGGATTGGCCAGCCCAGTCACCAGACATGAACATCATTGAGCATGTCTGGGGTAGAATGAAAGAGGAAGCATGGAAGGCAAAACCAAAGAATCTTGATGGGAGGCATGTAAGACGCTTTCTTTGCTATTCCTGATGACTTCATCAACAAATTGTATGAATCATTGTCGAACCACATGGATGCAGTCCTTCAAGCTCATGGAAGTCATACAAGATATTCAATATGGATCTCACAGCACCACTACTTAATTCACTGACATTATGCAACATATTTTGGTATTTGAAGTAAATTATTTGTTCAATTTTCTGTAGGCGACAAAACTTTTGTCTTGCCAAAATCTGACCTTTCTGTGTTCATTAAATGATCAATCTTTCTTCAGTGAAGCAAATTATTTTAGTATATTGAGCATAATTTGGGAGGGTTTTAGCTTTCATATGAGACATTTCTAAAACCAATCGATAAATTTAAAGTCAGGTTATGAGCTTTTGTTACACATACAGCCCTCACAAGTACACACATGACACACACACAAAACTGTAAAACATAAAAGTGTGTTTTTGAGGAAGATGTCAGAAGAACAAGCTCACGCACAGTTTCACAAAAGACACAGGATGTGGGGAAAAGCAGAAGTACAGCAATCACAGCTAAAGGGTTTTCTTTTTAGGACAGTTCAAACACACAAAGGACACACAGGGAGAGGGGACACACAGAGGACACACAAAGGACACAAACAGAAGAGGCGATGGCTGAGTTCACAGCAGGGGTCCTGCTCCTGACAGTTTTTGTTGCAGGTAAGACATGAGTTTTATTTTTTGCTTCCAGATTAATTTAAATCCTGTAAATTCATTGATTACTTAGTTTTTGTTTTGGTTCTGGTTTAGACCTGGTTTAGTCCTGATAACAAATATGATTTTATTTTGTATTACATAAACATAGAAGAAACTAAATGAGTCCAGCTGTGATGGTGGAGCAGTAACTATTATTCTACTGCTCTAATGATATTATTGCATTGCCTTAGTGTCTGAAGAAGCACACTGAATTTTTATTTCACCGCCTCCGTCATTTAAAACCCTCACGCTCTCCTTGGGGTCACACTGACCCGAAGACCTTTTTTTTTCCTTCCCGCTCTCTTTGGGGCGGGTCAATCAGACCTAAAAATTTATTTTCTCGCCTGGCAAGAATTTATTATCTGATTGACCTGCCCCAAGACAGCGGGAAGGAAAAAAAAATTCTTCGGGTCTATATGACCCTGAGGAGAGCGTGAGGGAGGGAACTTATTAAACCACACCTCATTGCCAACTGGAAACAAGAACAGTTTTACAACTGGAAGTAGCATTTGCTAACATGCACAGGGTCTATTAAGTTACTGAAGTATTCAGTAATATGACGCACACTGATGTTATTACACACACATTTCTGAAAGACGCTCAGTGTCTAAACAACTTCTCATGATGACAAAATTGATCCGATCAAGATGAAAGTCACACACGTATAAAAACCTGTAAAACACAAGTGTATGTGAAGTGTCATGACAACAACCACCACAGCCAAAGTCCTTGTGATGGAATTGGATGTGTTTTCATGTTGTGAAGAAAATACTCTTATCATATGAATGATCATAATTTCTGCAAAAACCTTACCATGGTTAGAGGAGTAGAGGAGGTCATTTTCTCCTGTGACAGTTTCAGAGCAGGACAGGAGGGTCAGTGGGGCCTGGAGTTTTTACTGCTGCTCACTTCCTTTGGTTCTGTCTCCACAGAATGGGCTCAATCTCTGATTGTGTTTGTGAGAGAAGGAGAAGAGGCAATTATCACGTGTCCAGATGTTCCACCAGGACACAGTCAGTGCAATAAGACCTCATGGCAGTTTATTTCAGCCTTTGGAGGATTTGCAGGGCATCTGGTTTTTCTGGGACAGATCAGCTCTGATGTCTCCCATCTCCCAGGCATGTCTGAGCGTCTCACACTGACAGAACAGTGTGGTCTGAAGATCCAAGATGTCCGCCCTCAGGAGGCTGGACTCTTCCACTGTCGGCTGTACCAAACACCAGGAGGAGCACCCATCGCTCAGGCTTCAGTTCCTCTGTCTATAGTCTCATGTGAGTGTTCTATCATCATGTTTTTATTTCTCTCATTATTGTGGCATTGAAATTAACACTGGACATTTCTCCTCAGGAAAAGTATGAAATTAAATTTATTAATATGATAATAATAATAATAATAATAAGTCAGAAAATCAGTGTTTGCATTTGCCCAGATGTCTTTATAGCGGCCATATTGGATTTTGAAAAAATGTCTGCCAAATATCTCTTTTTGGAATAGCTCAGCCTTTGAATAAGTTGAAATGTTGATTTTAACTGCTAAACCCACATTTTCAGGGTCAGGGAATCAAATGGTGCTAGTTACAAAGCTGTAAGACCTACCCACATTAACCCTTAGATGCATAAGTGGGTAAAAAATGACCCGGTTTGGTTGTTTTCTTGCAATTTCATTGTAATATTTGCATGTAATACTCCATGTTCCTCCAAAAAACATGTTTTTTTAATTATCCTGTTGAAATACTTGAAAGTGATGATGATAATGATGATGTATAGAAAATGTCTAATAAAAAGGTTGCACAATCATATCGTGTCTAAATGTGTGTGTTTACATCCAACATACACATTTTATGTTAGCTACTTTTAAACTCTGAGTTATCTGACCAACTGCATGTGATGTTTATAGTTTGTTTTACCCATATTGTTGAAGTATTTCAACAGGATAATAAAAAAAACAAAAAAACATCTTTTTTGGAGGAACATGGAGTATTACATGCAAATATCACAATGAAATTGCAAAGAAAACAACCAAATCAGGTCATTTTTGACCAACTTATGCATCTAAGGGTTAATGTGGGTAGGTCTTACAGCTTGTAACTAGCACCATTTGATTCCCTGACCCTGAAAATGTGGATTTAGCAGTTAAAATCAACATTTCAACTTATTCAGAGGCTGAGATATTCTAAAAAGAGTTTTTTGGCGGCCATTTAAAAAAAAATCAGTATGGCCGTGTGGGTTTTTCGGAAGGTTCAATGCGTGTCCTAAAAAGAAGCACAGGAGATGGAGCATCCGAGAAAACAGGCCACTTTATTTCAGCATTTCCATTGAGTGAGATTCAAGTTGATTACCAAGTACAACTGCCACCCCGGAACGACGCCTGACAAACTCAAAATCAGGGGTAGCTTTATACTACATCTTGACAAAACATTAACTTGTTGATTCAGCATATACAGCAAGAAAATGAACAATACTGCTGACCCAGTACACCTTATCATGGGTGGGACCATGTCACGGGGACCACATATGTCAGTTTTGCTGCTTCATGGCATCTCAAAGTCCAAAAACATATTCTTTATGCAAGAAAAACATGTTATGTAAACCTATAGATATCACACGTGTGTTTTTCCACCCTGCTGTCATTCTAAAGTCCATAATGTTAGGTGAATTAGCATGATCAGCACATAATTTCCCACAGCCGCCATAAAGACATCTGAACAAATGCAAACATTGATTTTCTGACTCCATATACTATAACCTTTCCAAAAATATATAGGTTAGCAAATCCCCAAAAAATCCCATAAAAGTATATAAGGAACCAGACTATACATAGAACTGAAGTGTGTTGTTGAACTGAACATAGTCTCTTCAGTGAAAAAGAGTCTTATTTGTGGGCACTGCATATTAATCAGTTATTTATACTAAAAGTCCAACAGTCTGATGAATACTGACCATGGGAGAGTTCTGAGGTCTGTGTGTGTTTCAGTGACTGAAGAAGTAGAGGAGCAGAGGGTGAAGCTCATTTGTGCCGTCTCCTCTCGCTATGGAGACACTGTGAAATGGCTGTACAGGGGGAGAAATATGAACAAGAGCAGTCCAGAGATCATCACATCAATAAACATCACAACTGTGTGGCGTGGGTCCATCCTCACTGTTCCTAAAGGACATTTCCTTCTCCAGGAGAAACATCTGCTCAAATGTGAAGTGACTCTTAGAGATAAGACTGAGGAGTTCATCTTCAAACCAAAGAGCGCAGGTGAGAACAAGAGGAACATCAGGGACACTCAGGGAGGGCATTTGACACACAGGGAGGGCATCTGACACACAGAGATACAGGAGGATGGGAGAGCATCTGATATAAGATCAAACAAACAAACTCGCTCCTCAGACAGCCTCTGAGGACAGAACGTCTCTGGGGTCAAAGGTAACATGTGGTTCAGTGCTAATTTAAATCTGGTTCAGTAAGCAATTTCTCCTGTGAATCAATAAGGTTTATCTAAGTCTAAGTCCTGGTTCAGACCTGGTTCAGTCCTGGTTCCATCCTGGATCAGGTGTCAAACAGCCCAGGTGAGACCAGGATCGGGTTCTGACCTGGTTCTCCTGAGCTCAAGTTTGATGGTTTTTTGATGGAATCTATGTGTCTCCACAGATAGTGTTCTCCTCACAGAGGGTCCAGGCGTGCTCTCCACAGAGGGTCCAGGCGTGCTCTCCACAGAGGGTCCAGGCGTGCTCTCCACAGAGGGTCCAGGCGTGCTCTCCACAGAGGGTCCAGGCGTGCTCTCCACAGAGGGTCCAGGCGTGCTCACAGGCACTGGTAGGTCCACCTACAGAAGGTCTGAAGGACAGAAGAGGCACACCGCTTTTCTGTAACCTCAGATACATGCTTAGCCTTTTAGTCTTAGTCTCAGGGACATTACTTTGACACAGTAGCTCACACATGACAAGCTATTATAATAAGTATACTAAGAGTAAACAATATCAATGGTAATAGCAAAAAGATAATGAGACTAGTGTCAAATAAGTCGTAATTATATAAATGTATATATACAACTGGATGCTTCCCCAGTGAAAGTTATGAACATTTTTAAAAGAAAAGATTCATGAATGAGGCCCAGTATTCTCACAGAGCCTTTAGCACTGTCCAGGTGTGAGGAGCCCGCTGCAGAAGATCACAGCATCATCCACACTAATATGGGCCTTATAGCCAAATTGTAGAGGATCCAGGGATGGATCCACCAGGGGTGAAGAAAAATTCAGGTGGGAGCAGAGGTGATGGGCTGATGAATGGCCATCTGAGGGGTCTGTGGTGAGGTTTGGATTGGGAGTCTGGGAGGTGTAGAGACAGAGATGTAGGAGTGTGGATTTATTGGAGTTTTACTTCCATCTTCCTCCTGTAGTCTTCTTGTCCTTGCCTGAGCTGGGCCTTCAGCTGTCCTTGTATCTTCTTCCCCTTGTCCTTGTCACCAGAGCTGAAGGCCAGCTTCTTGTTGAGGAGATCCTTCAGCTGGCTGGTGATCCAGGGCTTGTTGTTGGGGTAACAGTGGACAGTGCGTGTGGGGATGGCTGTATCCTCATAGAAGTTGATGTAATCCATTATACTGTCCGTCATGTTGTTGATGTTGTCCCCATGGGGCCGTCAGAGCTCAAAGCTCCTGAAAAGCATGGCTGGCTTCCTGACTTCACTTCCTTACAGACTTAGTAGTTAGAGGCTGTCTCTTCACTGCAGGGACATACTGAGGCATTAACAGGACGTGATGTTGGTCTGATCATCCCAGTGAGGGCAGGGCTGTGGCACTGTGTGCCTCCTTACAATTGGCACACAGCAAGTCAGAGTCCTACTGTCTCAAATTTTACAATCCACACACTGGTGAAGTGTGGCTCAAACAAGGAGGCATGGTTGAAGTCACCAGAAATCAGAAGAAGGGCCTCTGAGTGTTATAACAGCAGTGTGTATCCTGTCACAGACAGCATCTTCATCCGCTGAGGTCGTCTTCTTCTTCCTCTTCTTCTTCTTCTTCCTCCTCTTCCTCCTCCTCCGCAGGCTTGAATTTCCTTTTTCACTGTTTCATTTTTGCTCCAGTAGATCATCCTCCGTAGTTCCACAGTAAGTATTTTTATTCATATAGCACATTCCACAGACTTCTGTCACAAAGACGCTTCACAGAGCATTATTCAGCATTATTCATTCACTCTACACCTGGTGATGGTAAACTACTATTGTAGCCACAGCTGCCCTGAGACAGACTGACAGAAACACAGGAATGTCAGGCTTAACTCTAAACAACACTGGGCACAGTGAAAGAAAGACAGCTAAAAAGAAGAAAAAAAGATATACACCCAGAAAACATGGTGAGTGTTTAAGTGAATGAATCAAGTAAATAAAATTTAAATAAAATCTTAAAGTGCAAGAATTTAAAAAGGAAAAAGTAGGTGTTTTCAGGAAATTTTCAAGAGCTGCTGTGACCCTGCTGCCTCTCTCTGAGGCGTTCAGGGTGACTGCTCCTCTCACATAATAACAATATCATTCAGTTAATTTTAATCAAATAAAAGAACTTTCTAAATATGGTGATGTCATAGTTTCAGACAGAGGGTCACACTATGGGAGCTTCACTCTTTTTAAAGAATTCTCCAAACTTGGATCAGCTCCACAAACTTGTCTTATTAATTTTCTGGCTTAAAGTCCTTTCACCTGACAACAGTCACGTCTTTCGGCACCACTTTGGTTCATTTCTCCTAACAGAGAAGACCGGGACTAAACCAGGACTGAACCAGGACTAAACTAGGACTGAACAAGGACTAAACTGTACTAAACCTTTAGTTTATTTTTCCTGACAGAGAAGATCTTGAAATTTGTGCCAGTTTTTGTTTCTTATGGATAGGTCCAGTAATTACAGAGATATGAACCAGAAACCAGGTCACACATCTGCCCTGAATCTACTGACCTGCAGAGCACCTGAGAACTCTTACCTGTCCCAGCTCAGGTGACCATGACCATGACCTATGACCTTCTTAAGTGACCATGACCTTTGACCTTCTCCTCAGGTGAGCTGGTGAGACACGTGGTGCTTAGTCTGCTCCTCTCTGCTCTGCTCCTCAGTGTCACTGTGGTTCTCGTCTGCACCAGGATCCAAGGTACAGTCTTGATTTAGACCTGGTTTAGATCTGGTTTAGTCCTAGGTTAGACCTGGTTTTATCTCGATTTACACCTGGTTTATTTCTGGTTTAGTCCTGTATTAATCCTGGTTTAGTCCTGAATCAGTACTATTTGCTTACGAGCTGTGTGAACTACCGTAGGGTCGTTATGTTACGATACTAAAATATCAAACTGGAGTTCAAGACTAAGGAACAGACTCAATACTGATTCTGATACCACGCTGATAATAAAACGCTCTTTCTTTAGACAATAGGTGATTTTCAACATTAAATGGTAGTACTTTTCTATTCCCATGTGGCCCCAGTGGTCCAGGTAGGTTCCATAGTGGTGGGTCCAAGCGCACATAGACTATGTGCTTGTTCTGACCCAGCTCAAGATCATT
This sequence comes from Boleophthalmus pectinirostris, assembly GCF_026225935.1. Taxonomy (NCBI): domain Eukaryota; kingdom Metazoa; phylum Chordata; class Actinopteri; order Gobiiformes; family Gobiidae; genus Boleophthalmus; species Boleophthalmus pectinirostris. The sequence continues at coordinate 24,581,622 of NW_026571036.1, read as the reverse complement.
CTTTATCACTTTTTGTGTGTTTCAGGGAGGAAAACTCAGACGGATCGGACCAGAGTAAGAATGAGACATGAGGGCATCTGACACACGGGGAGGGCATCTGACACACTGGGAGGACACCTGACACACGGGGAGGGCACCTGACACACTAGGAGGGCACCTGACACACTAAGAGGGCACCTGACACACTAGGAGGGCACCTGACACACTAGGAGGGCACCTGACACACTGGGAGGACACTGACACACTAGGAGGGCACCTGACACACTAAGGAGGGCACCTGACACACTAGGAGGGCACCTGACACACTAGGAGGGCACCTGACACACGGGGAGGGCACCTGACACACTGGAAGGACACCTGACACACGGGGAGGGCACCTGACACACGGGGAGAGCATCTGACACACGGGGAGAGCATCTGACACATGTGTGTGATTGACAGGTGGGCACAGTTGTTTATGAGAACATCGGAGAACCTTCCGTCAGGATCAGAATGCACGCCGCTCCCCCTGCTGCTCCACAGGCCCAATGATGAGTCCTGGTCCAGTCCTGATTCAGATTTGGTTTAGATCTGGTTCAGACCTGGTTCAGAGCCACGTCTGAATCTTTAAAGAGCGGGTATTCTGCATTTATTTTTATTTATTACATTTTTTGTACTTTTCTCCCATGTTCGAATGTCATTAAAACCACGTCAGAAGAGGTTTTAGATGTCATCCATGCATATTTGAGAAATCTAGTGATCTCTCCTGGGCCCTTTTCGAACCCTCCTTACAATTAGCAGTACGAGCCTGTACATGACTCCACCCACAAGCCTACGTCACGCATGTTAATACGTTGTTTTGGGTGAATACAGCATTTTTAAAACAATAAAAGGGAACTGTGATGTAAATATGTTATATGTTAATACCCCATAGAAGTAAATACCCCCTCTTTAAACTGTGCGCTTCATCTTTTACATGATTATATTGTAATTGGCTTGATTTTGTGTCTTGTGTTGTGAAAGTACTGTTTATAATGTAACTGTTGTTGTATGTGATGGTTCTGTGGTGAGTTACTGGTCAGTTGGAGACAGGTCAACTCACTGAGAAATACAAAGTAGAAATAAAATACACTGTTGTGAACCTTCAGAGCTCCTCCAGTTGTTATCGCAGGATTCACCTCCAAATCCTACACAGTGGTCAGATGAGAACTCCCATGCAGGGCCGTGCGTGGACCACAATGCACCAACTTGATCGTAGTTTCAGAGAGTGTGGATTATTGTTGCACATCGGAATAAACACGTTATAATAACTACACCTTATTTAGCCTTAATAAAGCATGAATAAAGACTTAATTAATAATGATTCACGCTTAGTAAATGTTTAATAAAGGATAATTTGTCTTCACTTTAGAAAAGCTCTCCAAAAAGACTTAATTAACAGATAACAGCTGCTTGAATTATCATTGCATTGCATTATTAGTAAATCATTCTCTCATAGTTTACTAATGATTAATAAATGCTCAAATGGTTAGTTCATGAGTAATTAAGTATGAAATAATTATGAGTAACTATTTACAGCACAGCAAATTAAGTGCAAGTGCGAATTAAGGTAGTAATTAAGTAGTTGCTAAGCATGAATCATTCTTAAGTCTTTGTTCATGCTTTATTAAAGCTAAATAAGGTGTAGTTATTATAAAGTGTTACCCACGTTATCAAAGGGAGAAGAACGCCTGAGCCTTTTACCAGATTTACAAAGCTCCAGATTAACACAGAAATGGAATTCTGACTGATTAAGCTATGAATGTAATTTCACACTGATATATGCATTTTTTTTTTTTTTTATTTGGTTTAATCCGAATGATTAAACCATAGTCTCATAATGATTGAATTACTGTAAGTTTGTGTGTTGTTGATTAGCATTAAATCGTGTATATGAGAGAGGAGATTGAAGAGAAACCATCCCAAATGCTTTTTGCTTAACTCTGTTCATATGTTTAATGGATTTGAAAAAAAATAGAAAAGTGAAAAGTAAAACAGATGTCCAGATATTGCAGACTTAAGGTCAAATCTCTTTAAACATGAGTGACCCTTCTCTGGTGTAGCTGTGATTTTAATCTGATTAGTTTTAAATCTGCAATTTCCTTTAATAATAATAATTTTAAAAAACAACTCCAACAGTGGACTTGGTGCATTTGTTACCCCTTATCCAGCTCTGCCAACATGATGTCCCTGTCAGGTTTAGTCACGTGGTGCAGGGGCTCTGCAACCGCCATGTTGGGACTGGACACAGAACATTCTCCCATAAGAAGCAATTAAGCTTTTCCACAGATTTTTGATTTTGTATCAACAGACACTAGTATATGTTTTATATCACAGTGTTGGTTTGGGTTTTTAAAGTTAATAAAGTTTCACCATAGTAAATGCACAGAGCTGTGAAAAACAGTCAAACTCTTTAAGCAAATCATTTATGAATGATGAGGACTGAAACAGTGATAATAGTTCCATCTTGTCCCTAGAATTTCAAGTTCAGGTTTTAATTAAAACTAAATATATGTGTTGTAGAAGTTATGTGAAAATACAAATAGATCCAGGTGCAGACTACTAAACTTCACTTTTCTGTACAATCTGACGAAATCTCTAAAGCACTGTTTTTACTCCGTGTATCTGAGCAGACCTCCCCAACTCTGACAAAACACACCATCGTGAACTAAAGCCTCAGCCTAATCATTAGTTTGAACAATAATCATAATATTTTCAGCATTTATCGTATTATTGGTACTCTGGTGCACAAAAGACGTCCTGTCCAGTGGAGAAATCTGTTTAATGGTCTGAAAGAACCAAACAGACCCACAAACATGTCACGGCGCTGCCACGACCCAACCAACCCTCCCGGGCCATGTTCCATCACACACACACACACAACTACACATCAGCGTAGCACTGGCAACAACAGGTCAAACCCACAGCCTATGTGTTCAGGCCGAGCTTTTTCTGAGTCTTTCTGTAATGTCACATATTTGGGGTTTTTTTTGTGTTTTTTTTTTTACATTGCTTAGCATTAACTTAATAAAATTGATCAAATTGAATACTCTGCTGATAAATAAAATTGACATAATGGTTATAACCTGTACTGTAGGCCTGTTTAAGCTTAAACTATTGTAAATGTGATTAATTTGACCTGGTGCATGAACATAACATGACTGTCATGTCTGAAAGTCCGTTTAGGTTTAAACCAACTGGATTTCAGCAGTGAAACTGGCAAAGAGACTCATGTGAGGCTCATTCTGCTTTGTCTGGTGAACAAAAATACCAAAAATAGGCTTAAAATAAATAGGACATCATGTATCAGGACACAAATGTTTATGAAATTTAAAATAAAAATCTTACATACAGTTCCTTATATTTTACCCATCTAAACGGATGTTGTTGCTCAGCTTTGTCCGCCAGCATTTCTTCAGTCCATAGAAATGGAAGGAAACAATGAAGGAACCCCATAAGACTCACACCCCGAGGCTTTGGATTATATCTGCAGGCAGACAGGGCCTTTAAACGGACAGTTTCCCAAGACTTGACGCAATAACAGTTTCTGAATATCTAAAGTTATACGTTGGAGTAGTCTCTAAATACACAGAAGTTAGACAGAAGCGTATAGAAAACAAATGCCCCACATATTACGCATTCATAAATTACCATACTACAGTGGAGTCTATTCACTGCACAATAGACAACATCGCCCCCTGTTGGTCCTGAAATTTAGCATATAGATTTATTTAGGCCTCGCAGAGCATTTTCCTGGAACAATTAGGTACATGCCCATAAAGCCAACACATGGACTGGAATGAAAGTGCATCAGACATTGGATTGTACTTTAGCTCTACCATGATCTAAACGTGCTCTCCTCTACAAGGTGCTTTTGACTGGGCTTATTTTGAGGTGAGATGGCATACATAGGATGAGTGGAGTTTTGTTTCATTCACATGTTTAACACACAAACACTGCCCATTTAAGCTCTGTTCTTAAAAAAACACTGTTCCACCTTGTGATGCCATGGGATAATACAGGAAGTGATCTTTGTTTTTAAAATTCATACATGTTCACTAAATCATGTCGATTAGTTCAGTGTGGATTGGCAATTCTAGACTGAAACTAAGGTAAACAGGAGCTGAATACTTACACGACATCACAAGGTGCTATGGAGCATGTTGAGCTTTGGTGATGTAGACAGACTAAAAGATTACAAGAGTGAAAGAAAAACCACAAACTCCAGGTGTGTATGAGGAGGCAACAGCATCATATGTCTTAAAGAGCACTATTATCCAGTTTGTCTAATAGAATCTTTAAGAGTAGTCTCTGCAATATTTTTGTAGTACAACACTTGCTTCTTAATGGGGATTTTATGATAGACTTGAGAATAGATCTGAACCAACTACGCTCATCTGCTTGTCCAAATGTTGTAATGCACAAAGCTTTACATCTGACCATTTAGTCAAGATTAATTATTCACGACAGCCTTAAATATGACCACAACAGTATCTGGAGTTAAAATGCATAGAAAGTTTATTAAGAGATGTTTGTGTGACCGCTCTGCTGCAGGAGGACGGGCCCAGAAGAGGTCTGTGCACTGCTCCGCTCTGAAAAACAAGCACACAGTTTGTACAGATGTCTGCAGGTTTTAGGTTCTGTAAGTTTTTACAGTGAAGCTCACCCTTCCTCCCATCTTTGGCCCCGCCCACTCCAGGACGTGCAGGTGACCTGGGGTGGGCACACTGCCCCCTGCAGGCACTATCTGTGTGGTCATTTGAGTCACAGACCACAGCATCACAGTGAATGTGGAGCTGAAAAGACAATGATCAAGTCAGTGTATTTATCAATTATTATCCCAGCACACCTTTATTCAGTCACATCTGTATCTCGTCATTTAGGGTACAGGGCTAATTGAGTTTTTAAATAACTCCAGACACCTTAAGGCTTTCTGAAAACTAATCTTCGGGCCACATTTCTGGACACCCCTGCATAGTTGTACCATTAGTATTGTTATTCATCTTTTTATCATCATGGGGGTGGCCATAATAGTTGTAAACCCTCACATTTCCATTACCATACCAGTCCACACAGAGTCATCACCGAGTCATCTAGATCAGAAGAACAGCCATGTGAGGGTGAGGATACAATCATGCCAGCAACAGTGACAAGAAAAATGCTCCATCTGGGTTTTCCAACCTGCATTTTATAATTGGATTCTTTCAACCAGATTTCAGTTAGTCAAGCTCGGCCCTCAAATTTCAAATCTCCCACGGGGGTGTGTGTGAAGAATATACAGTATATAAAGGAATAGACTACTAGATTCCCATTCAACACATTCATAAAATTTGCTGATACAGCTGCTGTCAGGCCCATCACCAATCCAGATGAATCTGTAGAGATGACATCCAGAGGCTGTCAGAATGGTGTTCAGCTAACCATCTGGACTGAAATTCCACCAAGAGCAAAATCATTTTGGATTGCTCTTCTGGTCATTAATATCTCAGTCATTGTAGTTAAAAACTAAAGTGAGAAGAGAGGAGTTTGTGCAGTATGTGCAAATGGTAACAAGGGACTTGCTACTTGTAATTTAATTGTTTTCTCATTCAGTGACAAACTCAAATGCATGAAACAGACAAATAGTCAAAAGCTTCTGACAGCCCACAGATTTATTAAATTGATCCTGGTCTTCTCATGTGAAGAATATCTTATCTCACCTGCTCTTGGAGAACCTGGTCCTCTCGTGTGAAGGTGAACATCTTGATAATGAAGCGTTTGACATGACCTGGGATTTGCACACTGGAGTCTTTCTGCACAGGGAGGAGCTGGGTCAGGTAGCGGTCCTCCGGGTTTTCACAGCTACAAACACATTCAGACTCTGATTATGTGACAATGACACAAACAGGAGGAGACTTTTTGGTGGGGACATCACATGGGGAGGAGGAGAGGAAAGAGGGAGAGGGGTGGTTTAACCTTTAGTCATCCAAAACCCACTCCCTTCACCCTGTCTCCTTTAGTCCTCCAGACCCCAAAATGTCGCAGGCTCACGTGTCAACTATGATGTCCCAGCGTGGCACAGAGCTCCGGTCTGGGCTGCTCGTGGCCCAGCAGCTGTCCAGCACCAGCTCCAGTCTGGGGTCAGAGGAGGAGTCCAGGGACACTTCCACATACACCGACTCCTTGAGGACCTTAGACACTGGGAACTCGTCCGGCTGGTAGAACCACCTGTAGGAGGAATCTTACAGAGGGGAGATACTTGCATAAGACCAATGTGTCAACAAACACTTGATACCAACACTATGCACAGTTTAGTAGCCCAAAAAAAAAAAAGTGTCCCTTATCCTTTTTCAGCAATTTTAGTGCAAACCTGGTAAATCTGAAGCTTTGTATAAAGGGTGTGTCCCAAGTCCTGTTTCCTCCACTCTCACTCTTCCTTTCAGTCCTCCAGGTACTGTCCAGTTTAGCAGCTCTTTGTAATGTGTTTTGGGAGAAGTCGAGGTGTATAATTCTAATTTTAGACTTTACTAACTGCAAACAATGGTGTTGGAAAGTCTAAATTCATTTTATTCCAAAAATACTGGCCACTGTAATCAGTATTTTGATTGAAACCATTTAATTTGCAAATATAAAGCTACATTCCAAAAAGTAAAACTAAATGCTTTTCATCTGGCCATTTAATATTTGTTGACAAATTTGATTTCATAAAACACCTCTACTTTCTTCACACATTATCATAGAAGAATTTCTATAAGTTTTATATCGTTACCCCTATAACTATCCTTATTGCTAGCCACTCAGCACAGTGGCCACACATGTTTCTCCCAGCAAGACAACATGTTACATAGGTCTCCAGGAAGAACAGACGATAGTCAAGGTCAGTTAAACACAATCAATGAACCTGCCCAGGGACGACAGGTGGAAATGAGCTCTGGTGCTACAACCTGGTACAAGCATCTCTCCTGTTAAGGTTCATGTCAAAATTGTGTGCCATCCCAGTCTTAAAAATAATTTAAAATATGAAATTCACAGTGTTTCCACATAAGTTACATAGTGGGGAAACATTCAGCACATTATTCAAGCTCCACATGAAAACCTGGCTGGACACCTTTAGCCACAACTCCCCTCCTGGTCACCTTTTACATCATGTGACTCCTCCCCTCTCCCCCTCCTGGTCACCTACAGTCTGCTTCTCAGTCACCTTTGGCCAGCCTCATGTGGACCTGCAGCTGCCCTGTCCCAACCTCAGCGGCTGGAGCACTGCTTGGAGCGTGTGCAAATGCTCTGCTGATTGTCTTGTGCACACGGTAGTAGCAGGAGATGCTCTGCCTGTGGAGAGGGGAGGGTGTGGTTAGTCCAGGTGGTTTGAGATGGACAGGTCAGAGGGAGGCCACCTTTTGTGAAGTTGGGGAGTGTGGTGGGAGTGAATTATACCGTGCTCACACCAAGAACAATGTGAGCGCGTTGAGCTCCCATTCATTTCAGGCTGGAGCAGCAGTAGGGTGGTCCAGAAAAACATGTAAAAAAATAAGTTTTAAATTTCTCGATTTGAACCCAGCAAACATTGACCATAAATACAAAAGCAACAGGGTTAAAATTTCAGTGAAATCCAACATGATTTAGAGGTTGCACAAGCCTTTAAGTTTCAAGAATTCTCTCTCAAATAACAAAAGTGTGTCTGTTTGTCACACTGCTTTGTGTCTGATGAGCTGGCAGGATTACATACTCTACATTTTGCCACTTTTCATTAAATAATCCATTATATTCTTTCAATAAGCAATAATCTCTGCAACAGTCATACCAATTTAGCAGAGACAGAATAGTTGTCATATGCAGTGTTGGGAGTAACGCGTTATAAAAGTAACGAATTACAGTAATGCATTACTTTTTGCTGTAACGCAGTAATGTAAGGCATTACAGGGGAAAAAATAGTAATATTTTACTAGGTACAAATGTGAGTAACGCGCGTTACAATGTTTTTTTTTTAACCTGGATTGAAGTGGTGGGTTTTTCTTCATACAAATTCGCTAAAATCACCTCGATATCAGCAGCGGTGAAACACCGGAGATGCGCCCTCATAGACCTTCAGGTAACCGCGGGCGAAAGGACTGACAAAGAACTCCACGCTGTTTAGACCTGGTTTAGACCTGGGTCAGTTCTGGTTTAGACCTGGTTTACGCTCGTCCTTCCCTCTATCGCAGTTCACTTTTCGCGGTCTCGCAGATTTTTTATTTTTGTTTTTTTTTTTGTGTGCAATTTTGCATGCCCTTTTTTTTACATTGTATGAACACGTGTTGTGTTCCTCCCGCTGCGTCCTGACTGGCCAAGGGACTCCTGTCTCCTGTACAGTACAGTACAGAATGTGTTCAGCTGCCAAATTTAAATACATGTTTAATCTCTAGCAGTGTGATTCTGAAGTGCTGTACGGTTGCAAGTTTTCTCCCCGACGAAACCCACAACGTCGACGAAACGTTCTGCACCGACAAAGGCTCCTGCACTCGCACCCAAAAGGCAGAGGAAGATGCAAACCATCACACAAAAAGTTGGACTTCTGGACACGCTGAAGGAAGGTAGAAGTTACGCGCTGTAACAGATTCTTGCACCGGCTCGGGTACCTGCAAATAGTTGCTGAAATCAGGGCCGCGAGCCCGAGCAGCAGGGTGACAGCCGCTCTTACCTCCGTGAGGTGCGGAGCAGAGCCGCTCCTTTCTCCTGCGGTCACCTTCGAGCCCGTCCCTACAGTGAGTCATGTTTTAGTCCTAGTTTAGACCTGGTTTAGTCCTGGTTCAGTCCATATACAGTGCAAAAGATATTTTTGTGAGAGTAACTTAAAGTAATGCAATAGTAATGTAATGCCTTACTGTAATGCCTTTAAATGCAGTAATATTGTAATGTAACGAATTACTTTGAAATGACAGTAATAGGTAATAAATAACGCATTACAGTTTCAATGTATACTGTACAGCATGACTGCTGAAGACAAACTTTAGAAAAAGGCTATGAGGAAAGATTTGTCAACTTAACATTGCTGATAGTGTTGGCAAGTAAATTTCTGTTTTCTATATACAAAACCTATGCAATAGTTTGTCAAATTTAATATGAACAGTGCTAATATTAATTAAACACTGACTGATTTTTTTTTTAAGTTTGTACTAAATTTAGTGGATTATTTTTCTGCTGTAGTAGCCTCTTTGGATGACTGGAATATTTCCAGATATGTCAAAGGTCTCTGCTTTGATACAACAGCAAGCACACAGTTTCAATGGTGCTTGCATCCTCATCGAAAGGGCTATTGGACGAAATCTTCTACACTTTGCATGCCGCCACCATATCTTGGAAATTGTCCTGGACAAAGTTTTTCATGCACTGCATATAACAACCTCTTCTGGACCAGATATTGCCATATTTAAACATTTTAAAGAGAAGTGGTCTTCACTTGACACTGCCTCATTCTCTACAGCTGCTGAAATGCCAGATGTAACCCCTTTCAAAGATGAGATATTGCTGTTTGCAAAGGAACATCTTGAAAAAAAACTGCAAAGAGATAACTACAAAGAATTCTTAGAGCTTGCTGTCATCTTTCTTGGTGGATCTCCAGCAAGAGGAGTGCATATTCAGGCCCCTGGTACAGTACATAGAGCACGCTGGATGGCAAAACTTCTTTACCGTTACAAAATCTGGCTGTTCAGGAAACAATTTAAACTAAGAGTATGTGAAGAACGTGGGGTCTTCCACTTCCTGTTGTTTGTGACCCAAGTTTACATCCGTGCTTGGTTTACAGCACCCATGGCCGCTGAAGCACCATCAAATGACTTGCAATTCATGCAGGCTCTATATACATACAGTTATCCAATTGTTAAGGAAGCAGGACTGACTGCATTCAAGCGACACCTTTGGTACTTGAGTGAAGTCATGATGGGGCTTGCTTTCTTTGATCACAATGTCAACACACATCAAAAGGTACAGATGGTTAGGGACATGCAAGAAAGAGGGATCACGCCACGTTCCCCACCGTCTTGATGCAAATGGAAGCTATGAACAGAAGACCCTCAGCAATTTTGTAACAAAGAATACAAATGCATTCTTTACTATTCTTGGTCTGCCACAGTCATTTCTGCAAATGCCACCTGAAACATGGAAGGAAAATGAGGAGTTCACTTATGCAGAGAAGGTAGTCCAATCCCTGAAAGTTGTGAACGACACAGCAGAACGGGGAGTGAAGTTGATCCAGGACTTCAATGCTATATTAACCAAATCAGAACAACAGAAACAATTCCTACTACAGCTGGTTCAAAATCACAGAAAAAGCTACCCTGACTCAAAGACACAGTTGTCAAAGGTCTTGCCACTTCTTCAAGTGAGCAGGCAGTTTGAACTGACGGTTATCGGGTTAGTCATTTTCATCAAATGATAATTTTTTATATAAGTTTCATTATATTATGTTACAACATGTGCTTTATGCATATATATTATATAAATATATATATTAAACCTATAGCATATAAGGAATAAATACTTTGAAAATTGATATTTCTGCTGATTTATACTATTTGGCTAATAAAGAGATAAAAAGGTGATTTTTCTATGGTGTTGTGCAACCTCTAAATGTCATTTAATGTACCTCAAATTTTTATGTGTTAACTTTAACTGGTAGTAGGCCAAAATGCTTGGTTCAAATTTGAAGAAAAAAGAAAAAAGTTTTTTTGGGCCACCCTAAGCAGGAGTCTAGAGGAAGTGAAGAGGAGAGCAACGTAATCCAAGCGACCTGGGCATAGCAGAGTTGAACTGAAATCACTTTTATCCAAGTGTGGAGCAATATCTACTTAAAGATGCTTTAACAGACACATGTGAAGTGTTGGTCACAGCCCTAAACTTGCTCCTAATAACCCCAGCACGTGGTTAACTTCCTGTAGAGGGCTGAAGATGACAAGACTGAACTGCGTGTGCAGAAAAGCACTTTTGTTGCTCTTTGTGTGAGTGCAGTGTGAGGGAGTGGCAGGTGAGGGTTCAGGACAGGTGAGTGAGGGGTACCTGTACTCTGGGTCTATAGGGGTGGTCCGGGGCCTTCTGCTGGCCCATCCAGGGTACACTACCCCATTGCTGTAGTCCAGGCTGATCTCATTCTCATACACCATGTAGTCGTCCAAAAACTGGTTAAAAAGAGAAGTTGCTTTGGCATCTTTTTTTCTATTACAATACTATAGTGCATAAAAATAAAATTCAACACTTTGAAAACATCTCAATGTGGATCTTGTGTGGCCCCCACATGCTTGTCTCATCAGGAGTATGTCACGACTTTGTCAAACCTGCATATGACTGGTGAGACATTAAATCTCCTTACAACGGCACGTCTGGTTGTGCCATCCTCAAGAAGCTGGACAGTTCGTGCAACTTCTGTAGGGTTACCGAATGGCCTCATACTCCCAGTAGTGATGATCACTGAGGTCAAAGCAGCATGAGTGGAAAACCAGCCACAAAAGACCAAGAGGGAGACACTTGGAATGACCACTTGACTCCACATGCAAAAACAGTCCTGGTCTTAGTTGTTGAACCACTCTGGAATAGAAGGATGTCACTTATAATGGAAATAAACAGGTGAACCAAAGACACTGCGAGATGAAGCATTTTCAAAGTGTTTTTTGAGCAGTGTGTATTTTCCTCACAGTGTGGGATCATTAGTTACATTGGACTGTGGAATGATTCAATTTTAAACTAGAAAAGCACTCAGAGCGCAGACCTCCGCCAAGGACTACAGTCCCCCTCATATTGTGTTTTCCATAAATATTTGTCTCGTATCTTTCAATTTGGAATATGAAAGAGGATCCGATTGTCCATCCCTGAGTCAAATTTCATGGGGTTTGGTCATTAATCGAGATATTGAGAAACAAAATTTTTGGCCCCATTTACCACAATGTTAACTAAAATTTCAAAGTGATCCAGAATCCAGGATTTCTTCCAGATCACCCCCAAAATGAAATCAGTTCTTCCTTTCCACATTTCCAACAAATCCTGAAAATTTCATCAAAATCGGTCCATAACTTTTTGAGTTATGTTGCTAAAAGACAAAAAAACAGACAGACAAACGCCGGCAAAAACATAACCTCCTTGGCGGAGGTAAAGATTTAATCTGTCTAATGGTCAGTGATCATCTTGTTTTTAATAGAAAGGTCTACAGTCTGTCAGGAAAAGCATGTGGTTTGGAGCAAACATAAGACTTAAATTTGACTTTTTGGTGTTCTGCACAGATTATGAAATTCTATTTGTTATAAAACTGATCAGTATGTGTGGAAAGGGAAGTCTGGGCCTCCCTGGTCAGACTGCTGCCTCCAAGACGTAACCGGGCCCCGGATAAAGTGCAGAAAATCATAGTGAAACTTATAAAACATCCATCCATTTTCTCCCAGTCTGTTCTCCTGTGCATGCATGAGTGTGCATTTTGCTAATGAAACTACTGCACATCACATCAGGTTTGTCATGTTGCAGTGTACAGTTTTGCATCATGTTTTCATACAGTAGATTGATGGAGAATGTGTGGAGCATGGGTGATGGAGGCTTGTGGGTTGAACATCTTGCACCTGACCATAAGGAGGGTTCAAATAGGGCCCAGGAGAAAATCACTAAAAATACTCACATGTATGAATGACATCTAAAACTTCTTCAGGCATGTTTTTGGTGGTTACAAACAAGGTAGGAGATTTAAAAAAAACAAACATTGCATAATAATACCCCTTTAAACAATACTTGATTACCACCAATAATGCTGGTGCTGTGCTTTACCGTCCTGGAGGTTCCACAGGAGTCCACAGTGAAAGAGAAGAGGGCTGACCGCTCCGTGATTCTGACCGGTCTACAGCTCCGATCCCTCAGCCTCAGCCTGTCCAACTCCAGACCAGGGACGGACTCCAGCTTCACAGCCAGAGCGCTCATGGTGCCATTAGGGTAGCACTCTGTGGAACAGGTCAAAGATCACTGTGGTCAGATTAGTCAGGTGCAATACAGCGGGTACACACTATACACAAGTGGACTAAGTGACTTCACTCAGTATTCAGCTCCTGCCAAATGAAGCTCATCGAGGCTTGCAGTTATAGGGGTGGATTTGGAGCAGAGTTCCATATCTGGCTCTTTGGTTGGTACTTGCGGTATGTATTCCAATCAGTACTGAGACAGCTCATTGGTCTTATTCATGTTTGCATCTCGAGTTTGAGACAAAATGGCTAAATATAAACCCAAGGATCATGTAGAGTAGGCTAATACAAATATGTTAAGACTAAAACCATGAGTCTACCAGCAACAGGGGTGACGTTTTTTCAATTTATTAAAAAAAAATAAAATAAATCAACTGGAGCCGGAAGCACACCCATGCTCATTTCCTATTTAGAACATGGTGGCTAGCAAGGCTTGTTCTGAATAACTCAAAGGTCCTAGCCCCTAACTCCTTTACCTTTGGAGCTAACGTGAGGTGGTCAGTACTGTCGATGTGAAGTTTAGATGTATGTCAGTTGATGCAGGGGTTAAAAATCAATGTAGCGTACGTGTGGTGGTAAGGGGGAAATGGCAGGCCAAATACAGGTCACCCACTGTCCACTGGTTTTTGGGGTCCCAAAGGAGGATGTCCAGCCGCGCCCGGACTGAGTCAGACTCCAGCACCTGCATCAGGATAGATCACAATTGCACAGTACTGATTGAGTTCAAGATTTACTTTTGTCAATAATGGCTACATAGTACAAGAAAGTTTGTTTTTGTGACATTCCTGAAATATTCCACAGTATGGCATAACTTGTACATGACATGTCAAAAAGAAATTCCTTCTTCATCTGTGATACACCCAGTCCAAATGGTTCAACTCTGACAGCTGTACCTCAAAGGCCGTGTTCTGGGCCGTGTACGGGACCTCGAAGTAGAAGTGTGTGGCATTCTCTCTGAAGCGGTACTCCGCAGCACTCTCTGCCGTCAGCACCTGGTACCCCACCAGAGTCTCAAACGCCTGGAAATTAGAGCCCTGGTTTCCATAGGCAACAGTGATGTGGAACTTCTCCTGGTCACAGCTGGCCGACAACGTAGGCAGTACTGGACACAGCAACAAGTTAAAGGGTCAGAGTTAAAGGATAAGGGTAGAGCTGGGAGAGCTCTTGGTAGGTGGCAAAACCAAAAGATCAAACCCAGTACTGTGGAACTCAAACTGGAATGACTCACTGAGGGATGTTTTGATGATACCTGAGGCTATTGGTGATCATTTTGTCTGACATTAGAACTATGGTTGCACATAATTTAAATCACATTGAAAGCAATTTTTTTTTTTTTTTTAAAGCATCGAGACTGATTAGCTATGAACTTCTAAGAGAAAAATAAATTTTTTAAACATGACCAGAAGTAGTAACTTGCAGGAATCTTGTATTAGTTTACAACTTATTTGCATTTCAGGACATGTTTGCAGAGGTTTAGACTACAGGGTTAGCAGCTTTTACACAATATAAGACCCCATGGCACCTTCCACACAGAGAGTGCACCTGACACAGGGACATTTTAGGACATGTTTGGTTTAAATAACAAGGTTAATAGTTTTATACATAATGCATGATATAATTTCCTCTGCACGATAGAAAAATATTTTAAATCCAACTTGAAATTGCAAATTAGACTTGTGTAGTTTTGCAGGTTTATTTAGAACCTATAGTTTGTGTCTAAAAACCTCATTTAGATTCTTTTAACCAGTGAATCTGAAATCAAAATGGCCACATGCTACATTCGGAAGGGAAGGGTCTCTGGCTTCTGGTCCTAGACTCACCCACGTCGTGCAGAGAGGCCTGCAGCTCAGTGCTCACAGAGAAGGACGACAGCTCTGGCACCACCACCAAGCCCAGAGTGAGGGGCAGGGAGTACACAGTCACCAGGGGCTCCGGGTTCTACAAGAGAAGGGCAGATTAGAACCACACTGTTTGCAGAATTACAGTCTAAATGGAATTCTATGAAGGCCAAAACATCTAGTACATATAGACCATTTCAATCTGTACATGAGCACAGAGGCCTTTGTCACATCTGGTACTCCAACTGACACACGCTGAACCTCCATGGATCTGTCAGAAGTCTTCTCCCAAAACATTGCTGTATTTGACTAAAGCTTCACGTTGACTTTTAAGCAAGGCAGCTACAATCTTTAGCCCAAGTTCTATATTGTGGTCATACAGACTTGTCAAAGCCTCATCCCGTAGGCGGGTACTTTTTATCATTTAACCAATCGCTATGTGGTCGTGACATATGTAATGCACAATAATACCATAGGAAGAAGGGCAATAACGTCTTTCCTCTTGATAAAATTCACTAAACATTCTCTTTATTCCGGCTTTAAATCCTCGATCGTGGGAATCATTGACAACACTGACTATATGGCTCTTGGCTGGTGCCCGAACTTGCACTTGCCCATTTTTTGCGAACCATCTAGTGTATTCTGGTTCCTGACCTAGTTGCTGAAGAGAAATAAAATTGAGTGGAGGCACTAGGTGGCACCAGTCTGGCTAATGTTTCAACCCATGAAATCACAATCCGGGGAAAATGTATGTGATTGTGACTGCAGTAGGCCCGCTGCCTCTGTGCAAAGGATCACTGAGCACTGTGAAAGAATACTTGTCCAGGTTTTGTCCAGGTTTTGTCCAGGTTTTGTCCAGGTTTTGTCCAGGTTTTGTCCAGGTTTTGTCCAGGTTTTGTCCAGGTTTTGTCCAGGTTTTGTCCAGGTTTTGTCCAGGTTTTGTCCAGGTTTTGTCCAGGTTTTGTCCAGGTTTTGTCCAGGTTTTGTCCAGGTTCTGTCCAGGTTCTGTCCAGGTTCTGTCCAGGTTCATGTCCAGGTTCTGTCCAGGTTCTGTCCAGGTTCCAGTCCAGGTTCATGTCTGTGTGATGGGTTGTCAGAATGACGTATATGGGAATAAGGGATGTACCCCGACCGGAGAGGAGCTTAAAAGAAGTTTTGTTGTATTTCCAGAGTTCACTGTGTGCTGTGACACTGCAGGACACAGATGAGCGACACTTTGGGGAGAGTAACAGCCCAAGGACTAGACGGGCCTAGCACCAGATCTAAAGACACTTTCTGATGACCCTCTCTTGAGCTGCACTGAGACTTATTGTATTTCACTGTGCAATGTGCTTTTTAATTGATATCTGGGGGTGTCAACATCATAGACACTTTCAAAATAAACAAAATCTCTAAAATCTGCAGAGCTGCACTCACATGTCTCCTGACCACGTCCTCGCTGAAGGCCAGGCTGACGGAGAAGATGCGTGTGCCGTTGGGGTAGTCCTCCTGATGCACGCTGAAGCCTCTTTTCACACACTCCTCCACAGAGAAGGTCCCCGTGAAGAAGGTGATATTCCTCAGCTCCACATCCTGAAGAAATGTGCCCACTTGAAGAGAGAAGAGCCGCGCCGCCGCCACCGTCTCTGTGGAACCAGGACGGTTCACTGGTTATGTTTACAACAATACAGTTTAAAGTGATTCTCTAATTTTGGCTTAATTTGGTGGGATAACACCTGTAAATATAAATTACAGTTTTACACCAACCAAGAAGCAATTTGTGAAGAAAAGTTGAAAATTACTGGAAGTAGAGTGTTCTATTGATGTGTGGCTTGCAACCATGGTCTTAAGAATGGCTCAACTCTCTACCGAACATTTTGGCTTTGCCATATAACCAGCAGGGGGAGTAATGAACCCAAACTCACGGTCAGAGATGTGGGGGGGTCGGGGCATCAGCGGGGTGGTGATGGGGAACAGGACCTTATAGCGAGTGTCATCTCCACTCTGGGATGACCTCCACAGGACCTCCAGCATGGGTTCCACGCTGAAGCTCACGTGGTACTGGTGGTCTGGGGCATGGCTCTTAACACAAGCACAGACAGGTAAGCAGGGCCTTTCTCAAATGCAAAGCATCTTGCCTCAGTCTGATCTGAGTGTGGTAGGACATACAGGTCACGGAACACTACTTGGAAACTCACTGCCCCAAGTCTGTGACCTTGGATTGGAAGGACTTTGGAGCAACTGGGTCAAGGTTTCAAAGTGTGACAATAGTTCAGTGAGCTGCAGAGGCTGCACTAGCACTGGCTCATGACTGGCTGCAGATGCTGGGGTTTAGATAGTGACCATTCAGATCAGAGAGGCATTTTAGGTTTAAATCAGGTTTCATCTGTATTTTCATTGCTCATGTGCTTCTAAAGAACTCTGGTTCAGCCTTTACCTTGTAGTATCCGTCGGGAGTGCCCACAGGGATCTCCATGACAATGTGGAAGTCCTTGGTAGTGAGGGAGTAGCCACGGGCAGACAGCTGGCTCGGATCCAATCTGTGCCCGCTCATGCCCATGTACAGCTCCTGGATCCTGGCACCGCTGTCTACCAGGGGGGTGACCACACGGGGTATGTGCCACAAGATCAGCCTTTCTGAGAACAGCACGCCACCTACAGGAGAGGCAAGAGCAGCACATTTGAGTGGTACAAGAGTAACTTAACACTTAGTATTAGACAGACTGGATTCTTGTGTGCTTTAAGCCATGTTATATTTTGTTACCTCACCAAAAACATATCCAGAGTCATGTTTTGTTTTATTAACACACTTGAGTAACTGTTTATTACTAGTCCCATCTACATCTCCAAAAACATTCTCTGTTCCACCTTGTGAGTCGTGTGATTAGCTGAGAGTGGACAGCAGGGGTCAGATTTATGGATTTTATGTAATACAGCATGGTGGGTTTATTTCCTGTTTTTACTGATGCCTGCTGTAACTTCACATGCATTCAGCACCGTAATGCAGCACACCTGTGGACATGGAAATGTTTTTATTGGCTGGTGGAAGAGGGTGAAAGGGACTCACAGAATCCAGACAGCAGAGACGAGGCACACTCACCAGGGACCACAAGTGTTACGAGGCGACATACAAGCAGGGGCAGGGCATGAGAGTAAAGTGAATTGTATTAAGACTTGTTGGAACGTAGCATAGGGCCGTTGCAGTTGTTCGGGCTGGACACTGCCACTGATTTTGATCCACACAGATGTTAGCACGCCAGAGCCAGCAAGGAGGATCTGGGTGAGTGATTGTGACGTGTAACAATCAGGGGCAGATAACTGCGTGCCGTGCAAGTATTGTAGCAACACTCCACCAATGTAGCATAAGGCCTGGATGTCCCGTAGTCTCTCGTGCTCATTAATATTCTGCATTACAGGTGACCTGGTGCGTGTGATCGAGGGGGACTCTCTGGACCTGCTCACTGGCCATCAGGTTCTCTGCACTGCACTTTAACCTGTACTGGTGCTTTTTAATGGTCTTTTAACTATTTTTAGCCAACTCTGATTTACTTTTATTTTACCAAATGACTTAATTTTGGGGAATTTTTTATCATTGCCTTTACCAATTTTTGGTAATAAATTTTATTGTTAACTGGCCCAGCTCTTGCCCTCTTTGGTGACAGTTATGTGCTCAGTCAAATCGCCCTTACCATAGCTTCCGGTTCCATCATTCATATTCCATTTCCAAACATAGCCATAACCCTCACATTTAAACCCTTCATTTAACCCTGGAATAGTTCAAATCCAACCTGAGATGCTGTTTGGTCATAGACTGCATAAAGAAGAGGACAGTAAGAGTGTCATCACTCACAGCATTCAACTTCAACCAAATCAAGTCTAGCAGTTATGAGCCAATTTGGAGCCAAGCTGCATATTTGGTTACTATGATACTCGTGGTTGGAATTCAGGACAGGGGGCTTGCACTTCGCAATGCTGCCAGTCAAGAGTGAATTGGAACCAAATTGAGTTGGGAAGTGAGCATGGTTGCACCATTTATAACATGGTAGCTAGCAGGTCTTTTATATCCATAACCCATATACACTCTGCAGACCACCTCAAAAAGAGATTAACATAAAAAAGTTTGTCAGTCATTTCAGAAAGACATTCATTGACACCATCCATGAGGAGGATAAGCCAAAATAAAGGTCATTGCTAAAGAAGCTGGTTGTTCTTAGAATGCTGTATCCAAGCATATTAGAAACTTGAGTGGAAGGGAAAAAGTAGTACTAAAAGGTGCACCAGCCAAATGGATGACCAGTCTTGAGATTCTCAAAGAAAATCCACTCAAGAATTTGTGGGAGCTTTATAAGGAGTGGACTGAGGCTGGAGTCAGAGCATCAAGAGCCACTTTGCACACATGAAGCTCAGTGGTTCAAAGTCCTCTTTTCAGATGAAAGTAAATGTTGCATCTGTTTTGGAAATCAAGGTCCCAGAGGCGAGAGAGGCACAAAATCCACATTGCTTGAAGTCCAGACTGAAGTTTCCAGAGTCGGTGATGATTTGGGCTGCAATGTCATGTGCTGGTGTTGGTCCACTGTGTTTGCTGAAGTCCACAGTCAGTGCAGCCATGTACCATGGTATTAGGTGCTTGATAGGCCTGCACACTTCTGACCTGAACTCCATAGAGAATCTCTGGGGTTTTGTCAAGAGGAAGATGAGATGCCAGAGCCAGCAATGCAGATGACCTGAAGGCCACTGTCAAAGCAGCCTGGGCTTCCACTACACCTGAGCAGTGCCACAGGGTGACGCCTCCATGCTACGGTACACTGATTCAGTAATTCATGCCAAAGGAGACCCATCCAAATATTGAGTGCAAAGAAATGAAGCCTGACATTTGTTTAAAACTTTAATTGATCTTATGTAATATTCTAATTCACTGAGACACTGAAATGCTTATTATCCGTTAGCCACAATCATAAAAATCCAAGAAAAACTCTTGCAATATTCTTATCTGAGATTGACTAGTAGGGGTATGAATTTCTGAAAAATATTGAACTTTCATGATACTGACATGAATTTCTGTATATGTGAGGCAAAGACGCAAACCATTACACCACCCATCACGTGTGTGCTCACCAATGGGACAGGCCGCAGACATGTCAGTGACGCTGAGGCCAGAGGGGGCGCTGTAGTACACACTGACCCGCAGCACCTCCATCGGGATCCCTGCCACCTGTAGCACACACAGCCCCCCCACACACACGTTACAGCTCAACTGGTTGAGAATTTTGACCCGTCTCCAGCTCTGTTTAAGTGGAATTTGTGGAACTGTCAGATTGCTGATTTGTTGACCTGGTTTATGATAATATCCAGTTACTTACAGTGTCAACAAAAATTTAATCTTTTTCCCCCCACAGTAGCCAGTTGGTGCCATTGTTCAACCCCATCAGATGAAAGGGCACAGAGTCATAAAGATTAATATGGCAATCATATGGATCTAATCTCAAATGAGGTTTAACACCTGTTGAGCACAAATTTGGGAATTTAAGCTGTTTTTTTTTTTTTTAAACATGTTTAATGTGTGCTTTGTGTGTCCATTCCACCATAGATGTATGACACTCCCAGCCAGAAGTGCAAAGTATCATGTACAATAAAGTTTCAGATGTGTTGTATAAATTATTTTTATATTAATTATATTTATATTTGATTCAACAAATATATATGTATACATATAATATATATAGGCCATGGTTCTCGACCGGAAAAAGGTGGCTTGCCCTCTCCGGGTGGGTGGGGAGTCTTTGCCTCAAGTGGAGGAGTTCAAGTATCTCGGGGTCTTGTTCACGAGTGAGGGAAGGACGGAACGTGAGATTGACAGGCGGATCGGTGCAGCTTCGGCAGTGATGCGGTCGCTGTATCGGACCGTTGTGGTGAAGAGGGAGCTGAGTCGAAAGGCGAAGCTCTCGATTTACCGGTCAGTCTTCGTTCCTACTCTCACCTATGGTCATGAGCTCTGGGTAGTGACCGAAAGGACGAGATCGCGGATACAAGCGCTCGAAATGAGTTTCCTCCGCAGGGTGGCTGGGCGCTCCCTTAGAGATAGGGTGAGGAGCTCAGTCACACGGGAGGAGCTCGGAGTAGAGCCGCTGCTCCTCCACGTCGAGAGGAGCCAGTTGAGGTGGCTCGGGCATCTGTTCCGGATGCCTCCTGGGCGCCTCCCTCGGGAGGTGTTCCGGGCATGTCCCGCCGGGAGGAGGCCCCGGGGAAGACCCAGGACACGCTGGAGGGACTATGTCTCTCGGCTGGCCTGGGAACGCCTTGGGGTCCCCCCGGAGGAGCTGGAGGACGTGTCTGGGGTGAAGGAAGTCTGGGAGTCCCTGCTTAGGCTGCTCCCCCCGCGACCCGGCCCCGGATAAGCGGACGAAAATGGATGGATGGATGGATATAATATATACACATATGTATATGTGTGTTCAAGTTGGTTATTCAAATAATTATATATTAGGAATATATAATTTATACAATACATCTGAAACTTTATTGTACATGATACTTTGCACTTCTGGCTGGGAGTGTCATACATCTATGGTGGAATGTTCAGTGGTTACCATGGACACAAAGAGCACACATTAGCAAATACTGTTAAGTGTCAAGGTAGTCTGGGAAAAAAAAAAGATTTAAAAAAAAACAACACTTTCAGGAGCCTATAATTAAGATGAGCATTCATGTTCCTTGGTTTGATTTTCAATACAAAAGGTGAGTGAATAACTAAAAACTGCACAGAACAAATCAGCTCACCTGTTGTAGTTCCAACAAAAAACAAAACAAAAAAAAAACTTGTATTTGGTCAAATCACTTTTTGGTAAGATTGTGTTAAAATAAATATTAAATAATTCTGACAGTGCCTTGAGTTAGCATCACACCCCCAGAGAATGTTGAGGACACATGAGCTGTAAAGTGTCCACAAGTGAAGGGCCTGTGTCTCCCGCTCTGCTCTGAGCAGACTTGTCTAGTCCTCTATGTCCTGTGTCCTGGGTGAGTGGGCCTTACATCCTCAGAGTAGGTCTCTGGTTTGTGGTAGGGGCTGCGGACCACCAGGCGGTTGGCAGAGGTGTGGGCTCCATACCCGGCCTGTTCAGCCTCCTTCTGCATCATGGGCACCGCTTCAGGACTGTAGAACGTCAGCTTCCAGATGCCACCCTTCTCTGAGCTCTGGAGGAAACAAATGCAATTTAATTTTTAAAAAGGTCCTACATTAGGCAAAATGATTGCTTTTAGCCATGTTAACATGTTGTCGCGTCCTCCAAAACAAGTCACGTTTCATTTCATTCCCAAATTTAATCCTGCATTATTAGTCCGTCTACATCTCCAAAGTTCAAAATCCTCTAATCCTTGTCATGGTGTTAGTCAAGTAGAAGTTTACAGCTTTTACCTTTAGTTCAACAGAGTTTGGCAATTCCACTCAAAATATCACTTTAGAATTTAACAACACAATTTTGCCTTCTCACATGTACTCAAGGCTCATTTTCAGATTGAAATGTGTAAACTGTAAGCCTAACATAATATTCCATACCCCAGGAATCACATTCATTTGTGGGTCATCTTTAATACTGGAGCCTTTAGGACCCATGGGATCAGTCGGAGAGTTGGGCACCGGAATGCTGTGAGATACCTGAGGAGACAGAAACATTAGTCCAGAATCCATGTGTAGATTTTAGGAGGGCCTCTAAGCCCAAGCTGCATTTATTTCAAAGACTTGGACATGTATGATGTCCAAACTTAATTTGAAATTTAAGTCTAAGCTGATATTAAGAAGTCGACATGAACATGTTAGGATTTATGACCATCATAAGTTTTGTTACTAAAATAATGAGTACAGCCACATTTGTTTAGTTTATTTAAAAGTTAAATTTATTAAAAGGGCTCCGCTAACATGAACCCTCCCCCTTTCTAAGGCCGCAGTTAGGATTTGTGTACACTACTTAAAGCACAGTGCTTGCAGGGCTAGTGTGAGGAGCCCATACCTCCATGTAGTTGCGGTCACAGAGCACCTCCCTCTGGGCCCAGCGGGAGAAGCTGCAGGTCTGCTGCACATCGTGGGAGATGATCTCAGGAGACGTGGGGTTAAACATCTCCAGCCTTAGGCCCAGCTCAAACGTACTGTCATCCTACAGCACACACAAAACTCAGGCTACATTTACACATAGCCGGGTATTTTGAGAAACGAATATTTCCCTCCCTCCATTTTCCAAAATAACATCGTGCAGACAGCATCGTTTACATCAACCGGCATAAACCCTACACCGAGCCTCTGGGCGGCACCTGGATTAGATTCAAACCTGTAGCATTTATGAAAAACGTGCATCAGTGAGCGGGCTCGCCACTCCACAAATATGTTAAAGTGGCAAAATCACTGAGCTCTGAGTCCTTGTTCATCTCTGCTCATGGATATGATCCATCAGCTGTGTGCACATGCAAAAACATGAAGTGTTTCACCAGAAGAAATAGATGAGCTGAAGCTGGGAGTGGTGTCCGGTGCCTCCACCTGAGAAGCGCTTTCCCGGAAAAAAAAAAGCGTGCGTGGACGGACACTCAGAACAACAAACAACGAACCAAACGGGATTCATGCTTCTGTCTGGATGCTTTGCACCACCTTGGAACGAGCCATGGTCGAGCGCAGAGGACAGGAGCAGCTCGCCCAGACCTGTGGTCCACAGCGCATTCTCACTCTCCCCACATGGAACCAGCTCGCCCCCGTCTGGAACCAGGACATGGAGGATGGAGCCTCCGGAACAAGCTGACTAACACTGGACCCCCAGCCTCGTCTTGAGGGCTGCGCGCTATGGTGACTGCTCCTGTCTGTTTAGCGCTGTTGCCCGAACTCAGAGCTTCTGCTCCGTGCTGATGTGCGGTGAGTTTGTACAAAGTTCTACATGCTGCTGTTTTATGAGTTCATGGTGATAACTTGAGATGAGGACGCCCGAGGTGTTAACAGGAACATGGATTCCTTTGGCAATTGGAGGAAGATTGGGAACATCGGTCTGACCCTGTCCAGGTCCGTATGAGATGGCGTCTGGACTATATACATCTATATATTTAAAATTTTAGCCCCCTCAATTTTCTTTTTGAAGCTTTTTAGGGGGTGTGATGAGTTAATCAGGGGTGTCGGACCCTCGCACCCCTTGTATTTCGCGCACTCATCAGAGCAAAAGGTAAAACATTGGTCACACTTTCGGCACGTGAACTCCTAAAACTCAGTTTAATCTCACTTTATACGCAAACGTGAAACCAGAGTTTTCCCAGAATCTCTAATCGGAGTTTTTAGAAAGATTTGTTTTCAGAGGCGAATTTGCCGTTTGCCTGTAAAAGATTGATACAAATGAAGGGAAATGTCTCAGTTTTTAAAAATACCCGTGTATGTGTAAACTGGGCCTCAGACGGTCCCTGTGTGGTGGAGGTGGTGGAGGTGGTGATGGAGGTGAATGTGATGGTGGTGGTGGTGTGCTCTAGCGGTTGTGGTGGTGGAGCAGCTCACCGTGTTGTGGATGTAGCAGCCCAGCAGGGAGGCGTAGATCCGGGTGTTGCCCCAGGGGTCAGACTCCATACTGTAACCACAGCGAGCAGCCAGGGCGGGGGTGAGCAGCACACGCCTGCTGCCATCTACAGGACACAACCAACACCAACACACACTTCAGCATATTCTCTCATCAGTTTTACTCATTTGGCAACATGAGCTTTTTGAAAACACATTTTTACATTTTCTGCTAAATCCTCAAGTTCAGCCAAAAGCCAGCTCTCCGTGGAAGTTTGTCTGGAATCTTCCACAGTACAGCATTAAACTTCTACATCTTGAACATATTCAGTGACAGGTGTTTTTGTTGTAGTTACACAGCGACTAAACACAGTGAAGAAAAAGGTGGAGTATGATTGAGGTATGAACTGATCACCACGCTGCCTTATTGTTTTGAAAATGCTCTATTGACCAAAAACATGCATTAATGTTTCCAAGTTTCGTTTTCATTTTTTAGGTTCGAGAATCCCCTCTATTTGCTCTCCATGCTAAGTCACTCCTCCTTCAGAGAGCCATCACCACACAATCAGTGAGCATCAGCTTTGTCAAGCAGTGAAGATGTGCAGTTAGAATCACATTTTTGTATATTTATAGGGAATAGTCGTGTCGGTGCATAGGTGACGTAGGTTTGTGGATGGAGCATTGCACATGTTGCAAATTTTGAAAATTTTAACTAGGTTATGTGTGAGGGTCCTGTTAAAAACAAGAAAACATAAGTCAGATTTTCACATTAATTTATGGCATGTAGGTAGTGATAAAAAGTGTTTTTTTTTTTCAAAGATCAGAAAAAGACTTTTCATATGGTACCAAACATATGTATTTTATGAAGCTCCTTCAGTTTTTAATTGTATCTTGAACATTGGAATTTGACAATGACACGAGTAAACAGTAACCATGTACCATGTCTTACTCCAGCAGCTAAGGTCACTAAACATTAAAAGACTGAATCAACTGGTTTGATAATTTTGATGTGACAAGTTATCTGACATCCAAGAAAACAGCTGTAGATTCTTCTCATATTAAAGAAACAATCAAGTCAGGTTCAACACTATGCAAATATTACAACAGATTTACATCTGGAAGCAGCCAAGAAGTGAGGAAACAGTTCTCTATCATGTTGGGATCGCCTAAGCAGGTAAAGAAAGTCTTATGGAGCCTTAAATGGAGAGTGCTAAGGTTGTCTGTTTAAGGGAAATTGCAGGATTTGTGGGAATTTATCGTATATTAAAAAAAAAAAAAAAAAATCATGAATCTTTATTCCGGGGTGGACCTATATAGTTCCAAATGCACATTTGTTTTTTTTTTTTTTTTTTTTTAAGGAGAGCCAGTACATGTTTGGATCACCATGGGACCAAGAACCGACTCCCAAGAAATTAATGAAGTGCACAGATGACGAAGCTCCTGATACAAGTTACAAGGCCACACCTCAGTCAACATGGTCAACTGAACCATCTAAAACCAGTCCACCAGGGATGAAAAAGCCTCCACAGTTTGAGGAGAATCTGGTGGTCAGACTTGTGGGGACTGTCCATGCTGCCATGACCTCGGCCAGAAAATCGAAAAGCTTCGGAACCGACTGCGGGTTTATGAAGATGTGCCTACTGATACTGTTTACGAATAAGACATACATGTTCTGTGTTCTGGGTTTAAAAAAAAAAAAATATTTATCAGTACCCACGTACCATAAATTACATGTGAAAATCGGACCATGTTACATTTTATTGTTAACAGGACCCTCACACAAACTATTTCAAATTTTCAATTGAAATTTACTTGGCGATTTTTTTTTTTCTAGCACATATCTTGATTCTCAAAAAAATTTAAGGGTCTCCTACACCTACAAGTAGGTTTAAAAATGAGCTAAAAAAAAAAAAAGGTACGCCACGGAAATGAACACTTTTCTTCATTTTTAAGTTAACATCTATTGAAAGTTTGGTATTATTTAAACACAGTAGAGGAGTACAAGAATACAAAATTTCAGCCCTCTGTGTGTGATACTTATGGAGATATCGACCTGTGAAAACGGCAGAGAAAAAATTACGCATGTTTTGGGCCCGTAAATGGACACATACTCCCTTCACTAAATGAGCTGTAACTGAAAAAGTATTGATTGAAAAGGACAAAAATTTTTCAAAATTTTAAAAAAATCATAATGCCTGAGATTTTCTGGAAATTTGATGAAATGGCGTGGAATGACCCTTATAGTTCAGTGGCTGGGAATACTGGAATTTCCAACTGGAATACTAGCAGTGTGAGAACATTTATTAGAGAACCTACTAAAACAAAACAATCTTAGTCAAGAACTACCATCGCCAATTTACATACATGACTATTTCACTTGTACTTGAATATTTTATAGTATACTATTTTTTACTCTAGTACATGTTTTCCCTCCCCTGTAAAACCCTCGTGTGTGACCCTCGTGTGTGACCCTCGTGTGTGACCCTCGTGTGTGACCCTCGTGTGTGACCCTCGTGTGTGAACTCACTGACAGCCTCCACCTCCAGCTGGTTGCCCACTGCCAACGCTTTATCCAGCGACAGGCGCATTAGATTCCCCATACACTCAGACCGGAGACCACTGCCTGCAAAACACCACATTTCACATGGGAAAATCTAAGACTTTAAAACAAATTCCTCCTCCTCCTCCTCCCCCCAAAAACATTTTTTTTTTACTTGTCTGTGAAGTGAGCTTTGATTTTGGCCTAGCCTGACATACGAGGATCACTGCGGCCAGCAACTTCCACAACAAACTGCAACAAAAAAATGAAGGTTAAAATGCAGATGACAGATTAAACTGACAATTTCCCTACATTTTTATTAAACATAAACAAGATTTATGTTTGTTGGGTTTTTTTTGGCAAAGGTTAAAGTGCTCTGTTATCACAAGTTCTCAGGTTTTTCTAATGCTGACCTGGTTTGGTGGATAGTACCTACGGTCACTAGTCATAGTTTTACATCAGTTAAATGTCAAAATGTGGGACAAAGTTGAAATACAGCAAAAATACAGAAAGTAGCAGTGAGTTCTAAAATGGAATCCCTCTGCCAGAGTCAAGACAGAAAACTCAGTCCAAAATGCAGAGAACTTATGTGCAACAAGGACATTTTATTGCAGTTTAAGCCTTCATTTAAATCAATGAAAAGTGTTGTCATTCATTTTTATCAGTCTTGGCCCTTTTCTGGAATGTTTCATAGTATGATATTAAACTGATATTAAAATTTCTGTCATCGCGGAGACTAAACCAAGTTACAGGTAAGATCTGTGGAGAGGCGACCCCGCTCACAGAATGTTTGTTTTTCAAGGTATTTTAGAGCTGTAAAACCACTTGTAATAAAAATAATTATAAACTAATAATAATAAATGTAGAGTGGTTTAATGTCATACTGTGGAGCATTCCAGACAGAACAAGTAACAGGAGTTACAGATTACATGGACCACCGTTACGTAATCAGAGTACAAATTATGAGTAACTGTATTCGGTTACTGGTGAAAACAAACTGCATAGGCTAATAATATCTGCAGTACACAAACACACACCATCATCGTCATCAACCTGAGAACACACGGACCATCCCGCCGTCCTCCCGTGCGCTGCGTGTGGACTGTGTTTTCTCGCGTACGCTGCGTAGACCACGCTTCCTCCTGTGCGCCTCTAGACCAGAACTAACACCAAGACTAAAACCAGGACTAACCCAGTCCAGGACTAAAACCAGGACTAACCCAGTCCAGGACTAAAACCAGGACTAACCCAGTCCAGGACTAAAACCAGGACTAACCCAGTCCAGGACTAAAACCAGGACTAAAACGAGGACTAAACAGTTGCTTATTCATGGAGACTTGGGCTCAACAGCCAATTTGAAAAGAACAAACATGAATTTGCAGGATGTGGTTGCTACATTCATGTAGTTTTAAAAAGCATGACAATATTAATTAATCCAAAGTATTCAGATTATGTTACTCACTTTAAGTAATTTAATGGATTACGTTACAAACTACATTTTGGGGTGTGTAATCTGTAATCTGTAGGGGAATACATTTTAAATTCACCTTCCCAACACTGACAATGACATGCATAGAAACAAAATGACAAACCCCGAATCAAAAAGTTAATGCACCTTTAATATGTCGTATCTGCTGCCTGCATAGAAATGACTGATTTCGCTTAAATTTCAAAACTGAAAATCTAAGTAAGATTTGAAGTCTAATCTCAAATATGATGCCAACTATGTTTTAGTGAAATTAATAATCCAAACCTGTCATAGGCAATTTAACAGTGTACTTCCTGGTTGGACATGAGCAGTAGATAAAAACAAACAAGAAAAACTTCATTGTGTGCAAACTGTGCATTTTGGATGTTCATCATGTTGACAGCATAGAGAGGCAAAGGGATTTTCTTTCACAACTCAATGCTACTGCCTGTATTTCTGTACTTTTACTACAAACTGCCACATAACTGATCATGAACATTCAACTTAGGTTCTATCCCACCAAATTCAAAACTCAAACACATAAAGCCTGTTGTATGCACTAAATACATATGTTCATGTGGACTTACATGTAGCCAGGGGCCTTCATATTGGAGGCAAAATCAGTGTCGAACAGAACAGCAGAGAGGGGCCCAGACAAAGCAGCTCCAGAGGGGGTGGAACCTAAAGTGCACTCACACCTGTGCCTAATGCGCTCGCACAGGTGTCACCCATTACCACAGGACGTGCACAGACACCAGTGACCATTAGGGGCGCAAGTTTACAAACATTATGGATCAATTGACCACTGACTTTACATTTGAAAATTGTGGCCCCTCTTTCCATAACTGGCTCCAGATTTGTCTGTGGCTGCTGACCTCCGTGACTACTGTGGCCAGTGCCTCTGGTCACTACTGGTAGATCCCCAAGGATGAATTTATAATGCACATAACAGGGTTTGATTATTCTCTCCTTTTGACTTAATTTGGTGGGATTAAACATAAGTTATATTTTTACAGCCATCAAGAAGCCATTTGTGAAAAAAAGTTTAAAAATATGTTGAAAATGACAGGAAGTAGAGAGTTCTATATTAGAGTTCTATATTGTTTGGCACATCTTACAGAAGAAGCACATTTTTCTGATATTTTAAACATAATTTCTACAAAATAAATGTGTTTTCTTATATTTTTATTTTTCAAAGGAATAATTTCTGTAGCCTATATATGGAAGTCCCAAGTGTGATGTCATGATTTCCAACCAAGAAGAAAAATCTGAAACCTAAAACACTCAAACTAACTTTACATGAAGTACTGTAAATGCCTTTGTTTCATTTCCTTTGTGGCCCTCTTCACATCACTAACATTTATGAGTGTCCATGAGGACAGGCTGAGTACTGCACAGTGACGAAGACCATTCAAAGCAGCATTAAAACCATTCAAAATACTCTCAGAAAACATCTTATCTTCCACTAGGTGTCGCCATAATCCAGGACATGTATCAGTATGAGCTACAGTAGCTGCCGGCAGAAGCAGCGCTCACATATTCAAGTTTATGTTTTGTAACATTTAGATTTACACACAGTAAATACAGTCAAATGTGTTTCATGTTTATTCATTTCATTTTTATTTAATGGAACTTTTATTCCGCTTGCAAATTGTAATGTTGTTTCTAAGGGGAATAATATGGGTGCACTACCTGCTCACTGGATGCACAAGAGGAGCTGAGTGTTCACATCAGAGGATGAGTCTGGCAAAAGGACATTGTTCATGAAGACGTCGTAAGATGTGAACATTATTCCCTTCGAGTGAATGTGGCCAAAGTGGTCCATTCTCTATTGTTTTATCACGTAATGACCTTTGTGTCTGTGCGTGTGAGGCTGTCACTTATTCATGTGTAATCAAGTATCTAGTGAATGCATACTTCATTTATTCATTTAATGTATCTTTCATTATTATTTGTGGAGAACCATAATTTAAGAGGGTTCATTTAAGGTTTCTTATTTTCTTTTCAATAGTTCTTTCAAACCTATACAAATAATGTACAAATAAATGTGATCAGAGTATGTGGACTGCACTCCTCTGTCCAGTTCAGTCCTCCTCTGATCCGCTCTCAGTACCCCCGGGTCTCCTTGTGCTTCTGGTCCA
Source organism: Boleophthalmus pectinirostris (assembly GCF_026225935.1). Lineage (NCBI taxonomy): Eukaryota > Metazoa > Chordata > Actinopteri > Gobiiformes > Gobiidae > Boleophthalmus > Boleophthalmus pectinirostris. The sequence continues at coordinate 24,551,184 of NW_026571036.1, read as the reverse complement.
ACAGTGTCTGATGGAGACTCACTTTGGCCTCTTCAAAGTCCGGGTTCAGTCTCAGAGTCTCCTCAAAGTCCTTCTTGGCATCGTCATAAAAACCTGTAAAATCACAAAGATGATCAGGAATATGGTCGAGTCTAGAGGAGGTAAATAGATTGATAAATGTACAATATCCCAATTGCGGGGGAAGATTGACTTTATTGTATTTAATTAAAAGAAAAGTGAATTCATTCACCTGGGCTCTTACAGTTTTTAAAAAGGAACTTGATTTCATCAAAAGAAAGTCAAAGAAAAATGAATTTGTTTTTGGTCAAATTTTATACCTAAATTTGCTTTGTCTTGCTTTTTTTTTTTTAAACCTTGGAAGCACAGGAGAATAAAAAAACACAGTTTAAAGTACAGACTGTTAATGTTAATTCAGTGCATGGTGGTGATGTAATGCCAGCGCTGGGCTGGTCCTTACCCAGCCTGTAGTGGATGAGTCCCCGGTTGTAGTATGGGATCTCAAACTCTCCCTGAGCCTGTATGGCGCAGGTGTAATCCTCCACAGCTTCAGTGAAGTTCACACGCAGGTACCGGATCTGCCCGCGGTTGTTGTAGGCAGTGGCCAAATCACTCGTGTCACAACTCCTGAAAACGCATGAGATTAGAGTGATGATGTCATAACTACATTTATGGGCCCAATGGAATTCCAACCTGGTGGCAAAACATGTACTTTTTGGTGTTTATCAAGATACTGCTGCAAGAAAAATGTACGCTTTGTATCATATCCTTTGCTGTAAATGTTCAGTCCCTTTTGTCCATGTATTTAAACTGATATTTTGCACAAATACTAAAGCCTTTAAAATCCAAACACTAGTGATGTGATGTTCGTGAATAAGTTGACTTTATGGAACGGCTCCATAAACAGCCTATATTACACTGTTTTCTGATCTATGTTATAATTGAGGAGATGACATTATAACATGACTTTAAGACATTGACAAGAGTCAATGTTGTGTAATATGGAACCTTTAACATGAATGCCTGGAACCAGAGCTTATTTCAATTTTTTTTGTATTTTTTAAACTGATTAATGCTAAGCCAAATGTAGAATCACCACAGAAGCAGAAAAGTCAAGAAAAGTGATAGCTTTGGCCACAAAAACATATTTGGCATCTTTAGTTATTCAAGTGTTTTATCGTAATGCAATGTTTTATTTAGATTTAGTTTCATTTCAAAATGTAAACACACTCCCACTCTCCGTCTGAACCATTTGAAACTAATCTGAGCCTCGGTCATTTCTCTCTGGGATTAGTTTGTAGAGTCATTTCTTACATTGGCTTCTGTCATAAAAATAAATATAAAAAAGAGAGTCTTTAAAATGAACAGACACCAAAAATCCTTTATCCTTTATCCTATCACTAACAGAATTTGAAATAAAAACATTTTAGGGTTGAGATTTTTCTATGTTTTTTTTTTTTTTTTACTTTTGATTTATTGCATGAATGTATAACATACTTAAGTCCCTAGCAATGTTATTTTTTAAAACCATAGTATATCTGAATTAAAAATAAATAAATAAATAAATAAATAAATAGCAGCCTTATTCAGTAGTATCCGGGCTAATTGTATCCTGCTGCAGGGCTTTGAGCAATGCGGTTTCATGATGTTTTAGACCTCGAGATGATGAGCTGTAATAGTTAAAAAGCAGAATAAAACTATTTAAGTAAGAATCTGTAACGAATCATACAAGTTATTCATTCAACTTTCTGCACATCAAATCTTATCAATACCACTAGTGCAAAGATAATGTACTTGCGATAAATAGACCCCAAATGAATTATTGTTCCATCACGTCCTGTCTCATGAGCCAGTGAAGTGATTATTGTGACGAGTTAAACAGTGACAAATACACACAGCTCCGTCAACACGTGCCTCTTTCAGCTGTTTATGTCTATGGAGCTCAGAACGTGTATTGGATTTACACAAAGTCTGTGATAAAGTGATGTTGAACAGGCCACAGTTCTGTAAAGCCACAAAACACAAATCCACATCAACACTGCGCCTTCAGCTGTTAGCATTGCCAGGCTAGCTACCTGCTCAGTAAACAGCGGCTGATAAAGTGAGAGTAGAGCTGCTCCGCCTGTTTAAAGTCGTGTTGGTGGAAGTGTGAGTGCGCCTCCCGCAGAGTGTCGCTCAGATCCGGCTCCTCCATGCGCTCGGATCACACTAAAGTGCAGTTTAGGAGCAAAAGTGTGCGCCCCGTCACGGAGACACAGTGAACACGGAAGTGCAGTGACGTCACGGGGGAGCTCAAGCCAATCAGAGCTCCGTGCGTCTAATGGGCGTGGTTTAATAGTGCTATGTTCACAGATGCAAAAATGAAGCAGACCAAGAAAAGAACACTGTCCTTACTATGAAACAAGGAGGAGGCTTGGTTTTGTTCTGGGGCTGTTTTGCTGCATCTGGCACAGGGCGTCTTAAATCTGTGCAAAATACAACAAAATCTCAAAACTATCAAGGTGTTTTGGACCAAAATGTGTCACATAGTGTCAGAAAGCTTGGTCTCAGTTGTAGGTCATCAGATTTCCAACAGGATAATGACCCAAAACACACAAATAAAAACACACAAGAATGGCTAAGAACAAAACATTGGACTGTTCTGGAGTGTTCTTCTGTGAGCCCAGATCTCAATCCTACTGAACATCTGTGGAAGCAGCTGAAACATGCGTCTGGAGAAGGAACCCTTCAAACCTGAGACAACTAGAGCAGTTTGCTCACAAGAAATGAGTCAAAATACCAGTTGACCAGAGCAGAAGTCTCACTGACAGTTACAGAAATCATGTGTTTGCAGAGTTTGCCTCAAAAGTTTGTGCAACAAAATATAAAGTTAAGGTACCATCATTTTTGTCCAGGCCACTTTCATTATTTAGTTTTTTCTAATGATTCTAATGAACCACAGCTGAAAAACAATGTTTAATTTTCACTGGGCAATTTTTAGTACATTTTTATTTATTATTGCTTTTATCAGTTTCAAGTTATTTCAGTGATGATTGTCGATTTTTCTTTCATTGCCAGAGGGGTACCAACTATTTTGTCCATGACTGTATATGTATAAGAAATCCTACCAGTAGCTTGAGAGGTCTGAAGGACACACAGAGGCTCACCCTGGCTGCTCAGAGCAGGCCCTGGGCACCCGAGCAATAGAGACCCAGATCTAATACACCAGATAAGAGCCACAGTGTAGGCTGTGCAAAGAGGCTCCTTAGAGCCTGGAAGTCTCTTACATTCCCAAGTTCATATGTGCATAGACCCATTTACAGCCCACACCAAATCAATGATTCTCTGTGGTCCCTGAGAGCAGAACTGAGGCTCTGAGCTGCTCAGTCAAATAAGTGAAAGAGAACACTGACAGCTTGGATGGCCAAACTTGCTTTTTGGAGATGACTGAATAGTTTTGAATGTAAAACAGCATTTTGCTGAGATACAATTGTGTTTAGTAAAACTGCAACCCTGTTTGGGATTCTGTGTGGGCTGTTTTGCAAATGTCATTTTTCAGTAGGTAAGTCTGTCAAAGCACAGTTAAAAGTATTGACATTGTTTCTCACCTTTTGCTCTCCTGAAGTTGTATTTGGAGTAATTCTTGCATGTCTAAGCATTCTTCAGTCACTTATTTTCAAGATACCATATTGCCAGTCATCATACTTCATTCTACAATTTTGGTAGTGTTGTGTAGTAATTTTAGTACAAATGAAAAAATAAAAAATAAATCTGCAACTTACTAGTGTGATGTGCAGCTTTGTTGTGATGACATTTAGGATGATGTCAGCTCCCATTGGGCACCACAGTTTTCTAACAGAGAAGTATACAGCACATACAAGCACAATAGGTCTACTTTAAATGTCACATACTCTAGTTCTATTTCATAAATATATTTCAAAATATTAAAACAGAAAACATAACAAACTGACCTAAATATGAGCCCTGTCCTAAATACCAAAGCAGGGCCCATAAACGCGGTGGTGGGACATTCTGTGAGTGTGAGTCCAGCTGCAAAACTCTGTGATTTTAGTGCAAAATGACACTTAAAAATCAAAGGGCGATTTACTTTTAGCTCCCATGACCTCAGAGCAGCCGACCCACTAACTCTGAAAATGTGGCTCAAGCGCTAAAGAAGTCATAAACAGAGAGAGCAGACTTCAGAACATAACTATGGTACTACAAAAGTGTTCTTGAATGCTCGTATTGATGCAGCAGTTGATGTCATCAAAATGCAATGAAGGTGTGATTCTAACTGTAGGCATGTTCTGTGTGAGTTGGACTTTAATCTGAGTTTTATTTTAACACAGTCTGACCAAAAAAAATAACATTACAGTCACAAGATGGCTAGCATTAGCCAACAGTTGTTCATTTAGTCACTCTAACTTTTTGTTTTTGTAAATCCAACTCCTAAATATAAACATATGTCTCCATGAACAGTTGGTAGTCAAGGTCAGTTAAATCCAATCAATCCAATCATTGTGTGTCCTTAGGCAAGACACATTGCCTAGTATGAAAGTGGTGTGTGTGTGAGTGATGGTGGTGGTCGGAGGCACCGATGGCGCAGAGTGGCATTGCAGCCGCGCTTCTGTCAGTCTGCCCCAGGGCAGCTGTGGTTACAATAGTAGCTTACCATCACCAGGTATAGAGTGAATGAATAATGCTGAATAATGCTCTGTAAAGCGTCTTTGGGGACAGAAAATGTCTGTGAAAAGCGCTATATAAATAAAGACTTACTTACTTACTTACTAAACAAGACCATGAACTGTCCGATTTATCACAGGTTCCTGGAAATGTGCTGTTTTTGTATTTTTTCTTGAGTTTTCAAATCAGATGTGTCACCAGGGCAACTGCTGAACATTACAGCTATATAAAATACATAAAAATAGTGTTGTTTTTTTTTACACATTTGTGCAAAATGTTCAATGCTCATGTGACCAACAAGTCAACACTGATTCTCTGGGAGGTTACTTCTGGAATAAGGTGAATATGGCTCCAATATTCTTCTTTTGTACAGTGTTTAGTAGGAGGTGTTGTTCTAGAGTGCAAACCACACATGATCAGATTTGAATGGGACCTGTTGTCAGTGGTGGACTGTACTTAAGTGTACTTAAATACAAATATAAGTATCTTTACTTTAGCTAAGGATATTGTAAAGTAGATACTTAACTTTTACTTAAACCATTTCAACCCACTGGCCACAATTGTGACCACCAATATATATGAATATATTTTCAATTAATTTTAAATATTTTCTGGAAGAATAAAGGGCTGTGATGAAATGTGTGTGTGCCAAATCACATGTTTACTGTAAATGGATCCATAAACAGAGATGGTTCTGTAAAATTTACACCTTTAGGAGAAGATGACACCCAGAATTCTCTCAAATAAAAAGGATGTAATAATGTGATTCAAATTTAACTAGGAACTATTCATTCATTAATCATTGCATTTATACAGCACCTTTCAAGATACCCAAAGACGCTTTACAGATCATTATTCATTCACTTGACACTCAGTGGTGGTAAACTACTAATGTAGCCACAGCTGCCCTGGGGCAAACTGACAGAAGTGAGGCTGCCACTCTGCGCCATTGGCCCCTCTGACCACCACCATCACTCATGCACACACCACTTTCATACTAGGCAGTGTGGGTGAAGTGTCTACTATGATTTTTGTACACCTTAAGGGTTTCTAGTAATGACAAATTGCTCCACTTTTTTTTTGGTCTGAGTGTAGGCTGCAGGAAAACATGTTGGAACTAACATAAGAACATAAAACACGTCACAATAGACAAACACACAAGCATGACATACACTGACATTTACACAGGAGCAGAACATTAGTGGTTACAGATCTGGTGTTTCTTAAGCTTAGTTTCAGATTAGTTTTAAATGAACTGAATGTGGTGGCGTCTCTTATTGTAGCTGGGATGTTGTTCTAGATTTCAGTTTCCTTGACTGATCACACCTGTTGACTGAATGTTGTGCGTCTAAAGCAGGGTTCTCAAACTCAAATTACCTAGTGGCCACATTAGATAAAGTCTGAGTGAGGCTGGGCCACATTGAGTATTCGATAAATAGCGGTTGCACAGGAAAAAAAGAGAGAGAAAGAACAACACGCAACACACTTTCATAATCTTTAATAACAGTTCAGAACATGAAAATGTATTCAGAACGTAAGTTTAAACTAATACGTCTACTCTTCTTCTTTTGCCTACTCCTTGCTGGTTGAAACCTGGCTACGCTTCATCTTGCACAGGTGAGAGATATTTGGTTTGCAGGAGGAAGCATATGAGGTCCTCAGGATAGATTGAAGATGCTCATCAGTGAGCCTTGACCTGTATTAGGTGCTTTCAAACCGACAGTATTTGGTGCGCACCAAACGGTCCATTCGAACCAAAAGTGGTTAGTTCGGTTCGTTTGCGTTGGTGTGAAAGCGTCAATCGGACTCTGACCCAGACCAACTCAAGCGGACCGAGACCGCAAAAAAGAGGTGGTCTCGGTTCGCTTAAATCCGCACCAAATGACCAACTTTGGTGCGGTTCCTCTGGTGTGAACGCGAACCCGGGTCCAAACCATAGACAGCAGGTCCAAACGAACTATTCGAAATGCATCATGGGAGAAACACGTCTCCTTTGCCTGTAATGACGCGCTGTACGACTCCAGCGCAGTAACAGATTGTTGTCCAGATGCAGCCGCGATTCATTTTCGAATTATTTTACCAACAATGGCCAATACAGAGAATGTAACACACGAAGATCAGAGCAAGTACGTGCGAACGTGTGGCTCCAGAGTGAGTCAAAAAAGGGGGTGTGTACTTCTGTTCAGGATCTGCACAGAGACTTAAAGAGTCTGTTTACATAATATAGGACCTTTATGTCGTTTTAGATCAATATTGCAGTTTGCAATCAACAAAATGTAAAGTACTGATCTTCACACCATATACTACCAAGAAGCAGAAGACACGTTGTGTAAGGTTGAATGTCCATGGTCAGTGTGTATATGTGAGTTGTGTGTTTATGTGCAGAGGTTTGCGTGAGGAAAATGGAGCCATATGACTGTGATAAATGAGTGTGTGTCCTGTGTTTTTACTGTATGTGTACAGATGGAATGTGTGTGTGTGCTGTCAGAGCTCACACCTCTGCACCAGCCCACATCAGTCTGTATGAGTCTCCACATCCATCTACTGTCACTATACATCAGTCTACATGAGTCTACATTCAGTGTACACGACCAGTCAAACGTTTGGACACACGAAAAGCACTCAGAGCGCAGACCTCCGCCAAGGACTACCCCCATTTTTTATATAAATTGCGATAAAATCAGTCTTCTGGATCAGATCCGGATCAGCCTTTGGAATATGAAAGAGGATCCCATTGTCCATCCCTGAGTCAAATTTCATGGGGTTTGGTCAATAATTAACCGAGATATTGAGAAACAACATTTTTGGCCCCATTTACCACAATGTTAACAAAAATTTCAAAGTGATCCAGAATCCAGGATTTCTTCCGGATCACCCCCAAAATGAAATCAGTTCTTCCTTTTCACATTTCCAACAAATCCTGAAAATTTCATCAAAATCGGTCCATAACTTTTTGAGTTATGTTGCTAACAGACAAACAAACAAACAAACAAACAAACAAACAAACAGACAAACGCCGGCAAAAACATAACCTCCTTGGCGGAGGTAAAAAGTGAATAAATCAATACACAGACAAATTATAATAACAAATATGGACATTTATCTGCACTTTTTCATTCATTTCTTGTATGTTTGATGTTAGGACGTTAATGTATTGTTATGACAAATGAAATGATGAAATAAATAAATAAAGACAAATAAAAAATTCAATACATATACTAGTGTATTTATACGATATGGCTATTTTTGAAATCTCAGTTTGTTTGCTACATTCCCCATGTGTTCATTCATAGTTTTGATGCTTGAGTGAGAATGTACAGTGTGAGGAATGATGAGAACAGAAATACAGAGGTAAAAGGACCAGACCAGCCCTGTGCCTGCAGCGTACGCACATCTACCTGCATCACATTTCATAACATATTGTGGAACATCAAGACAAAGGAATAACATCTCCAAAATGGCAACTAGAACAACTAGTGCTGCTTTAATTGCAATGTTGAGAAGGTGACTTTTAAAATGTATTCTCCTACAGATTACAGATTACATATCCCAGAATGTAGTTTGTAACGTAATCCATTAAATTACTTAAAGTGAGTAACGTAATCTGAATACTTTGGTTTACTTGATTTGCTATAGAGAAGCAAAGACCAGGATATCGTAACATAAGATGTTTTATCTGCTAAAAGAAAATAAAAAGCCCAGACTTTACTGAACCGTATTAAAAATATTATTGATAGAAGAGGAGGAAACACGTCCATGCAGCATGATTTAATCCTGGTTTAGATCTGGTTTAAATCTAGTTTACACCGGGTTTTAGTCCTGGTTTAGTCCTGGTTTAGTCCTGGTTTAGACCTGGTTTAGACCTGGTTTAGATCTAGTTTAGACCTGGTTTTAGACCTGGTTTAGTCCTGGTTTAGTCCTGGTTTAGACCTGGTTTAGATCTAGTTTAGACCTGGTTTTAGACCTGGTTTAGTCCTGGTTTAGTCCTGGTTTAGACCTAGTTTAGACCTGGTTTAGTCCTGGTTTAGACCTGGTTTAGATCTAGTTTTAGACCTGGTTTAGTCCTAGTTTAGATCTGGTTTAGATCTAGTTTAGACCTGGTTTAGTCCTGGTTTAGACCTGGTTTAGTCCTAGTTTAGATCTGGTTTAGATCTAGGTTAGACCTGGTTTAGTCCTGGTTTAGTCCTGGTTTAGACCTGGTTTAGATCTAGTTTAGACCTGGTTTAGTCCTGGTTTAGACCTGGTTTAGATCTAGTTTGGATCTAGTTTAGATCTAGTTTAGACCTGGGGATTTAGCCCGAAATGTTAAAACAGGAAAATACCACCATGTAATCCATTTATTTCAACAAAGTAACTGTAATCCAATTACTTCTCATTGAAACAGTAACTGTAACTGAATACAGTTACTCATAATTTGTACTCTGATTACATAACTCCAGTACATGTAATCTGTTACTCCCCAACACTGTTTAACTGTACCATTCCCACTGTCTTCACCCCTCACGTGCACTGCGGTGTTTTCCTCGCTTATGTAAATGTACTATGCGCTTCGTTGTCAATATGGAAAGTCCAACATGATCTGATCTGACAGTTTGGTTACAAGGTGCTACAACTCACTGTATCGTCTCAAATCGTCAGCTCCATTTGAAATTGTCCATGTTTCTCTCCTCTCACGTCCATGAAAAGTTTGATCTTGGCAGGACTGGACTTACCGGAGGCCGGTCCCATCTCCTGCCCCCGAGTCCCAGGGGTCAGGGGTCACAGGGCAGAGGGGAGGAGGGAGGGGCGGTGTTTGCCTGACCACCGCGCTGCTGTCTGGTATGTCAGTGCGAAGAGAGGGTCAATATTAACCTCTGTCTGACTGGTCCCTCTCCTTTTCTCTGTCTCTCTCCTCACTTCTTTTTGTCCATGTTTGTTTGGTTTGTTCATAGTGGTTTCATGGCTACCACAAACACAAACTGCTGTCAAGTGAAAGATGGATGACACAAGGCTGTGGTCAAACTCATAAACAGGATCAATAGTCTAACCCACAACCTTCTTTTTGAGAAGAGAGGATAACCACTCTGCCACTAATGACAGAGGCCTACTGTATTGTGCAGAATACAAACAGACTGAGCTGCACTTTGTTGTTCTTGTGGTTTTACAGCAACATCACGTCTTGGTCTCTTTGCAGTGGAAGGTGTTTCTTGGTGAACAACTGGTGCCTTGGTGTTGACTTTTTAAATTCATAACCAAGATTGAGCGAGGGATCGGGATTTAGTCATAGAATTCTTGGGGAAACAATGAGAGCTGCTCCTCAGAAAGGTGTATCTGAAATACATAGATCAGGCATACATGTACTTATATATATAAAAAAAAAAAAAAAAAAAAATGTGTTTCTCCTTCCACGGTGGTAGGTCTCTCACCCTCATTCAGCTCGGGTCCTCTACCAGAGGCCTGGGTGCTTGAGAGTTCTGCGCAGTATCTTTGCTGTTCCCAGTACTGCACTTTTCTGGACTGAGATGTCCATTGTTTTTCCCGATATCTGTTGAAGCCACTCTTCCAGTTGATGTGGGAGAAATGGTTATTACGATATATATATTATATATATATATATATATATATATATATATATATATATATATATATATATATATATATATATATATATATACATAATTTCTATTATTCGCTGACTATATTTTTTATTTATTCTTTCTTTGAAGTAAGTGATGATTATTTAAAGCAAACCTGTGTAACCTTTTACCCAAAAGGTTCTTCTTTAGGGTAAAAGGCTACAGAGGTTTGCTTTAAATAATCAAAAAAAGGTTATTCTTCACCCTTCCGCCACCTTATCGTGGTGGAAGGGTTTGAGTGACCGAATGATCCTAGGAGCTATGTTGTCGGGGGCTTCATGCCCCTGGTAGGATCACCCAATGCAAACAGGTCCTGGGGGACGGGGACAGGTCTCTCACTGTGGTGTCTACTGTGTGGCATAACACTTTGCTAAGGGCTGTCCGGTCTCTGTATGACCGGAGCAGGAGCTGTGTTCACATTGCTGGCAGTAAGTCAGACCTGTTCTCGGTGCATGTTGGACTCTGCCAGGGCTGCCCTTTGTCACAAGTTCTGTTCATTATATTTATGGACAGAATTTCTAGGAGCAGTCAGGGGCGGGAGGGAGTCCGGTTTGGAGACCACAGGATCATCTCTGCTGTTTGCAGATGATGTTGTCCAGTTGGCTTCATCAAACCAGGACCAGCAATGTCCACTGGGGCAGTTTGCAGCAGAGGGTGAAGCAGCTAGGATGAGGCTCAGCTCCTCTAAGTTTGAGGCCATGGTTCTCAACCGGAAAAAGGTGGCTTGCCCTCTCCAGGTGGGTGGAGAGTCCTTGCCTCAAGTGGAGGAGTTCAAGTATTTCGGGGTCTTGTTCTTGAGTGAGGGGAGGATGGATCGTGAGATTGACAGGAGGATCGGTGCAGTGTCAGCAGTGATGTGGTCGCTGTATCGCACCGTTGTGGTGAAGAGGGAGCTGAGCCGAAAGGCAAAGCTCTCAATTTACTGGTCAGTCTTCGTTTCTCCCCTCACCTATGGTCATGAGCTCTGGATAATGACCGAAAGGACAAGATTGCGGATACAAGTGGTCGAAATGAGTTTCCTTCGCAGTGTGGCTGGGCGCTTCCTTAGAGATAGGGTGAGGAGCTCAGTCACCCAGGAGGAGCTTGGAGTAGAGACGCTGCTCCTCCACGTAGAGAGGAGCCAGTTGAGGTGGCTCGCACATTTGTTCCGGATGCCTCCTGGGCGTCTCCCTAGGGAGGTGTTCCGGGCATGTCCTGGGGAAGACCCAGGACACACTGGAGGGACCGTGTCTCTGGGCTGGCCTGGGAATGCCTCAGGGCCCCCCCGGAAGAGCTGAAGGACGGGTCTGGGGTGAGGGAAGTCTGAGAGTGTCTGCTTAGACTGGTGCCCCCACGACCTGGCCCCAGATAAGCGGAAGAAAATGGATAAATGGATAGATGGAGGTTCTTCTTCATTTGGAAAGTTTTCATTGCACTGAAAAACTGAAATCCTGTGTCCTTTCTGTGAGCAGGCTTGCATCTCCACAAACCTAATTCATATTTGGCCTGGAGGAGGACCTCTTCCTGCTTGTTTCCATGAAAATGTTGTTCCTTTGGCTGTAGTGCCTACAGTATGGTATAACACTTATCTATCTCTATGGAGAATGTTCCGAAGTATAGCTTTAATTTTCTCTTTCCATTGAATCTTACAGGTGGCCTCCACACTGACTGAAACAAGACCATAGATCATATTCCACCTAAAGTCAGAAAGAATATTATAAACCTCATTTAACAATTACCTTTTTTAAAAATTTTTATTTTTTGTAAAGAATTAAAGTTAATATTATTGAAAAAAAGGAATATTAATACCAGCAGAGAGAGGTGGGGCTTCAGTATACGGACTACACTGTGTGGAGTGTAGTACAGTGTAGTATTGTGTAGTATAATGTAGTTCAGTGTAGTACAGTGTAGTAAAGTGTAGTATAGTGTAGTACAGTGTAGTATAGTGTAGTACAGTGTAGTATAGTGTAGTACAGTGTAGTACAGTGTAGCATAGTGTAGTACAGTGTGTACTCTGCTGGGCCTGTGTCTGTAGTAGTACAGTGTAGTATACTGTAGTATAGTGTAGTACAGTGTAGTATAGTGTAGTACAGTGTAGTATACTGTAGTATAGTGTAGTACAGTGTAGTATAGTGTAGTACAGTGTAGTATTGTGTAGTACAGTGTAGTAGAGTGTGTACTCTGCTGGGCCTGTGTCTGTGGTAGTACAGTGTAGTACAGTGTAGTATAGTGTATTACAGTGTAGTATAGTGTAGTACAGTGTGTACTCTGCTGGGCCTGTGTCTGTAGTAGTACAGTGTAGTATTGTGTAGTATAATGTAGTACAGTGTAGTAAAGTGTAGTATAGTGTAGTACAGTGTAGTATAGTGTAGTACAGTGTAGTACAGTGTAGCATAGTGTAGTACAGTGTGTACTCTGCTGGGCCTGTGTCTGTAGTAGTACAGTGTAGTATACTGTAGTATAGTGTAGTATAGTGTAGTACAGTGTAGTATAGTGTAGTACAGTGTAGTATTGTGTAGTATAGTGTAGTACAGTGTAGTACAGTGTAGTACAGTGTGTACTCTGCTGGGCCTGTGTCTGTAGTAGTACAGTGTAGTATTGTGTAGTACAGTGTAGTATTGTGTAGTATAGTGTTGTATAGTGTAGTACAGTGTAGTAGAGTGTGTACTCTGCTGGGCCTGTGTCTGTGGTAGTACAGTGTAGTAGAGTGTAGTACAGTACAGTGTACTATAGTGTACTGCAGTGTGTACTCTGCTGGGCCTGGGTCTGTGGTAGTACAGTGTAGTAGAGTGTAGTACAGTACAGTGTACTATAGTGTACTGCAGTGTGTACTCTGCTGGGCCTGTGTCTGTGGTAGTACAGTGTAGTAGAGTGTAGTACAGTACAGTGTACTATAGTGTACTGCAGTGTGTACTCTGCTGGGCCTGGGTCTGTGGGAAAATAACACCTGGGCTCATAAACAACACACAAAACACACACACATTTTACAACATGTTTATTTACCGCACATACTGTGGTTACCATGACAACTCTACTCTGACAGCTAAAGACAAAATCCAATACCATTTATTTTACCATTGCCCCAAATCAGAACAGCAGTTTCCTCAAAAGGCGTCACAAAATGTTGCCCAACAGAAACAGTCAAAAAAATCTAACAAGTAAAACAAAGACAGAAACCTACACAAAACATTGTAGAAGTAATATATTATAATTATATATTTCAAAGAACTATGGTTAATCATATGGCTACAGATATAAAGTTTAAGCTATAGAAAAATGTCATCTGCATTTGACCCACTGACCAGTGCTGCATACTGTTCTCCAGATCTGATGTTTTAGGTTGATAGCGAAAATAATATAGTACCCAGAGGAAACCCACCCAGACACGGGGAGAACATGCAAACTCCACAAAGAAAGGCATCAGCTGGTTTCCAATCGAACCCTGTACCTTCTTGTTGTGAGCTGAGAACTCACCACATGTCACTGCATTCTATTTACATGAGTTAGTTTAGTAAAAGTAAAAACTAAAAACTAAAATGTAAAATGCGTAAAATAAAATATAACTAGATCTATACATGTTTGGATAGCTACAAATTGATACAAAATCTTATATACAGTAACATCTTTGTACATATGTCAATATTACAATGCCACACTATTTAAGTATATATTCATTAAAGGGCCCATATGACTCTATTTTCTCATCTATGTTCTAATGTTTCCTCATCATGTTTTGTTTCATCCACATGTTTACCACACAAATGTTGCACATTTAGGCTGAGTTCTTCTCTCAAACTGAAAACACTTTGTTCCACTTTGTGATGTCATGTGGTCCTCTGTGTTTTTAAACTCCACACACCTTCACTAGAATCATTTGGATCATTTCATCTCTGGAACTGCCAAACTCTACTGAACATAAAAGAAAGTGAATTTTGGCAATTTAGAATAATAATAAAGAGTTACTCAAACATGTGTGACTGAAACAAAGCACAACTCCAGGTGTGTTTTTGAGGAGGTGACAACATTAGAACTTGACTTGAATATACAGTTTTACAGAATATAGGACCTTCAAAAACAAAAACAAAAAAAATAACTGAAATGTCCTGAACAATATTGCATTCATGTCCGCAGCTGTTGGAGGTCCACTGGGAGGCAGGGGTGACTGCAGAGGAAGCCCGCTCTGGTGCATCGTTGCTGGGTAAACAAACGGGAGGTCACGAGGTCAGTGGCAGTTTTACGGTCTCCTGGGTGGGACTGTTCACACGTACCCCAGAACTGAGAGTCTTTTAGCCTCGTCCGGCCAGACTCTCCAGGCTCTCTATCCTCCGCGACACATCGGCTAGTGCCAAAGGTTAAGGAACAAAGTACAGAGCTAAAGCAGCTAATGTGAAGGTGCTATGGCCTTTTTGAACCTAGCATCTGTTACTAGAGAGGTTTATATGGTGTGTACCTACCATTAGCTCTTAGAGGAGAAATATGGAAGCCCTGCAGGATAATTCTGTGAGCTAGGTGAAACATTTTTAAAGGTGCACTATTAACTTTTATGGTGGAAGGTGAGAATTGCTTTGCTTAGAATGTTCCACAGTATGGCATTAAACTTATCTATCTCTGAGATGTGATGCCTAGTGCTGATGTGATAGTCAAATTTCAAACTTTAATATAATAAATAATACTAAATAATAATAAACACTACTCCAACATTAAATGGTAGAACTTTCTTTTCTATTTGCTGGAGTCTTATATATGTGTGTTCATAGTGCTCTGTGTGTATACTAGTGTATGTGCTCTTTTACTTGTTCTGATACAGAGAAAGATCATTTGAAAGACATTCAGGAAAGGTTTACTCAGGTTCTAGTGGTACCACTGGACAAAGTTAGACTTGATCCTGCTCACAGTAAGATGCTTCTTCCAAAGTATTTCCAGGGAAAGTATTAACATCTCTATGGAGGCACTCACTCACTCAAAAGTTACATAGTGCAGCTTTGATATTGAAGTTCAATAAATTACTTTTTGTTTATTTTAGGGCGGGTTAACACTTCTTTTAATAAGTGAGAATTTGAAAAATTGCAAAATCGTGAAATCAACTATTATTATGAAATAAGTTTACTCCAAATGTTTTACTGGTTAACCAGGGTTATTATGCAAATGAACAATTGACATCTCATTCTAATTTAAACAATTAAAATAAGATCACATGTTTATACAAATGTAACTGTAAAGCTACTGCTATGCTCCATGTGTCTGAAAGGCTAGAGATCACTGCTCTGACTTCAATTCATTCTTGTCCAGTGCGTGTAAATAAATGGAGATGTTATCTATGGGCCGCATCACCCAGGCCTAGTTCATTTAAACAACTGAAGTTTTTGAATTATGTCCTGCCAATAATAAAACAGTATTATCTGGGATAAACCTGTGTTTTCTGGAACAGTCTTCTGATGGCCAAGGGTTAATTGTGTAAAGTTTAAGGCAGTTGATATTATTATATTAAACTTAAGATATACAAGGTAAATTTTGTCAAAATATTTATCACTTTTTTGAGTAATACTTTTGAAGCTCCACATGCCTCTTTACCAACCCGCAGAAATGATACATCCATCCATTTCCCCTCCAATACACTGGGCTTTACACACTTAAACGTTCAAGTTTTGTGAGAGTGTGCATGTGTGTGTGTTGGTTTAGCAGTGTGTGTGAGTGTGTGTGTTTGTGTGTGTGCTTGTGTGTGTGTTAGCGGTGCACTGGCGGTGAAAGGATATTCTTGGTGGTGAGCTGCTGCAGAGCGGCCTGGGTCTGCTTCTGGAAGGCCAGACGTGCCTCACACTTACAGGGATCTTCTACCACCTCCACCTTCACCTCTGAGGAACAACACAGAGTCAGACAGAAGCTCATCTCAAAATGATCATCTCTACGTGATGTTACTGTGATGTGTCCTATAGGCTCTGCTTATTGTAGTAGTCTGGTAAATGTGTTTAATAAAAGTCAAACTTGCGCCCTCTGCTGACGATATTGATATTGCAACATTTAGCATGGAGAGTATCAGTGCATCAGCAGCGTCTGTGCTCAAATGAAGCATTATCACTGGACTGACGTAGCTACTAACATCAGAGAACACACACTGTGAGCCGAGAGGAAGGACCCTACACCTTACCACACACCTGGAACTGTCCTGGAGAAAGTAGGGGTCGCAAGCTGTCCCTACAGTCACAGGAATGATGCACTATGGGATATTTGGTTTAGTGTATGGGGGACGTGCGTCTAGGCCGCTCGAATGTCGGTGCCATGTTTGAAGAATTGATGCAGTGTGTTCTAAACATTCACACCACAGGCCTCAAACACCACAGGAGAAACATCTGAACCTTTGATAAAATTTGTCACATGTCAACTAGCTTCAAGTTCTGTATGCAGCATCGAGCATCCTTCAAGACACATCACAGCAACACCTCAAACAAAAGCAAGACCAAGTAGCCAAAAGACCTCAGCAGCTGAACCTGCAGGTCAACAAACAATGTTTGGCAAAAATAAATGGAAAAAACAAACAAACAAAAAAAACATTTTCACAAAACAACTGCAAATGCTTAGCTACACAGAAGCAGTACATCTACATTTGTCTGACATTACAGTGAGTGTCCAACAGGTTCTCTTCAGTGAAGAGCAGGTTGGTTGTGATGTAGTGAAGCACTCTGAAGCTAGTGTTAGCATTAGGTTAGCAGCACACAGTCAGCATGTTGAGCTGCCACATCAGAGGTCCTTACGTTTGACAGAGCATGTTTTCTTGTCCGCGTTGAGGATAAAGCCGGCGCGGCACTTGCAGTAAAAGGAGGCGTTGCTGTTGACACAAATGTGCTGGCAGTCGTGTCCCATGGTACAGGGGTCCACACCTAGAATACAGCGAGTGGATACAGGAGCTAGCCCCGGGCGCGGCACCCGGGCGCAGCACCCGGGCACAGGCACGGGCACGACCCTGAGCCCAGCCTTGGGCACGGCCCCAGGCAGAGCCCTGAGCACAGCTGTCTACAGGTGAAGCAGGGTCAGAAAAACACATGGTGTGACACGGACATAAGACTGACTTTCATCATGTTGGGAATCCTTTTAGAACAGACGTCCACATTTAGCAGGGGTGTGACAGGATTAGTTTACACCGTACCAACATCTTAATATAGGCTAGTCAAAGTAGCTTTAATTCAGATTATGAATCTTGATTTGACAAGTCTTGATTCATTCTCGTATTAAAGTAAAAGTGGCTGGGTTTGTCCATGTCAGGGTGGTCGCAGGGCTGACATATGAATGTTTTTGAGAATATGAAATGAAATCAACCTCTGGTCTTCACCACATCTCAGCCAAGCTGCTCTGCTGTTGGACACCACAGGTATGATCATAACCATCATCACACACAGACAGAACATGGAAATATTATACAAGATATACATTTGAGATATTTCAATTCAAGCTCTTATTTACTAGAGATGCAACAATACTCAATATCATTTCAAATCTTCCAACACGACCCTCTCAGTACCATACACATGAGTGATTCAATGAAATGTTAATACTCCATTCAAGTACTTTTATTGTTTCAAAGAAAATATCTCTATGAAAGCCTCTGCTTTTGTCAAAATGTTTAAGGACAAGTACCATAAAAATTTTTGAAACCGGACTGTATTAATATTGTGGCCTTTGTATGGAGACGTATCTGAAGAAGACTGTATAGTTGCATCCCTATTATTTACTGACACAAAAATACAAATGATTCAGTGGCCTCCATTCATAACAGCACCACAGAAACTGTTACATTTGGATATGTAGCTTGAGACGTTTCAAAATCACTCTAAAATAATTTTACAAACTAAACTTTGGTATCAACAAACAAGTATTCAGGAGGATCTTCTCCTGACCTTATCACTGGTGCCTATATGAGCAGAGTACACTGTAAAAGTTATACACACACTCATACCATACATACGGGTTCAAAGCAGTCGCCATGGTGATGCTTTGATTACCAAAGTCTCACATTCTTCCACAGCGTAAGTACATTTCCAGCTCCACTATGACACAGTTTGGGGTCAGCAGACCTCCAAACTTGACAGTGTTTTCTCAGAAGCTTTGGTGAGGGACATGTGCAGCCCATGTGTGGAGCAGAGGAGCACAGAGGAGCACAGAGCAGACAGTATGTTTACATGAAGAACTCAATTATCCTGTGCAAATGGGATTCTGTCATGTCTGGACCAGAGAATATTCAACTAATGAGTGTCTTATTATGTGGCCTTGTCAAAACCAGTATGATCTGGTTGAAAAAAATAATAATAATCCAAAATAAATTTTGAACTTAAAGTGGAAATCTAAAATGTGTGCTGCCTTTTGTGGCTTCAGCAATGTGATTTCAATACATATATTATGTTGCCTTTTTTCTAATGAAATATTTTATCCTTAACTATCCTCAACTAAAAATAATCAACATTTCATTTTTTGAAGGCTGGTTTTGGCAAAAGACATTGTAGTGAGATAAGTACAGCTGTAAATATCAGTTTTACCTCATTATAAATGTACAGATCCACGTTTGCCCAAGTGTCTATTTGTACATTTATTTTCTGAGTGTCTCACCTAAGATAACCCACTAACCCTGGTGTTTAAGTGAATAATGGCTATAGCTGTGTCCTTGGGCACGACACCTTAACTGTCTTGCATTGAGTTTTAAACACACTAACCTTGTGTTTTTTCTAATTAGGTCAAAGATCAATACACTACAGGTAAGCACAAATATTAAGTCAACACTTTTATAATTCTCTGTTCCTGCACGTAAACATACTGGCTGTTAGTGTTAGCCATTGGCGCGGCGTTCCTACCACATAACGTCTCCCTGAACTTGGAGGTGAGCTTCTCGATGACTCCGTAGGTCTCCACATAGAACACATGTTCCTCTAGAGGAACACTGGCCATCTGTTTGAGGGAGCTCATGTCTGCACGGTCCACTCCCACAGCGTAGATCTCTATCCCTGTCCCCCGAGCAGCTGCAGACACCTCTGCCACGTTGTCCTGGGGCCTCCCATCAGTTACGATGATGGCCACCTTGGAGATCTTCCTGGCTTTGGGTCGGGCGCCGGACTCCTCGGTGAAGGCTTCGGTCATGGCGGACTTGATAGCCAGGCCAGTCATGGTTCCTGCGGCTAAGGGCTCGATGCGGGAGATGGCTTTCTTCAGGTCCAGCTTGTTGAAGTGGTCTTTGAGCAGGAACTCCACTTTGACTGTGCTGGCATAGTTGACCACAGCCACGCGGGTGCCCTCTGCGCCCACATCCAGGGTGTCCACCATGTCGGCCAGGAAGATCTTGACCTTCTCAAACTCAATGGGTCGGACGCTGCGGGAGCTGTCGATGATGAAGACGAGGTCCAGAGGGCGGCTCCTGCACTCGGAGTCTGTCTCTGTGAGGGTCAGGAGAGGGTTAAAGGCAAAGCTCCAGAGTGTGCTTCTCTGAAATTATAGGACTAAACATGCCTTTATGCCTAAGAAAGTGTTGTCACAATACTCGTTTTCTTGAGAAGGAATATACATAATGCTCAATAATGATCTGATACCAAAATTATAATAAAACAATAATACAATAGAATAGAATCTTTCCAAAGCGCAGAGCCTGCATTTTTTAAGGGTTTTAATGGTAGCTCTTCCACTGTGCTTTTACCTGACAGCTGCTTTTCTCATAGTTGATCATGCAGCTCTGGGTGTCAGGTTCATATCTTACCTGTCCTGCGTGAGGCTGGGGGACTCCACCTCTCCATCCTCCTTGCTCTGCTGTGGAGTCCCCCAGGGCTCAGTTCTCAGGCCTGTCTTGTTCACATTGTAGTCAGTGCATCACATTAGAGCTTTGATTTTCTCAGGTGTTAGTGTTTGTACTTTATATTTGTAGCTGCATATTTTAGAGCAGAAATCGAAAAAACTGTGAGTAAAACTAAATTGAATTAAATGTATAAATAAATAATAAAAAAAAACCCATATATTTTAAAATAAATGTAAAAATAAAAATAAAATGACGCCTATGCAGTGTCTACTCATTTATACCTACTGTGACTCCATCTATTTCCTCTTTAATGCGAGTCTTTACGTATGCATGAACCGTGCATACAGACAGAGAGGAGTGGAGAGACACTGGGACACAGGACACATATTGGACATTCTCATGATCCTTTCTTCTCATGTCCTCAAATGAAAGGATAAAGACAGGACATGTCCACACGCGGAGACAGTTAGGACACTGCAAAAACATCCCATCTGCACAAAGCAAATGACTTCAGAATCCAGAGTGGAGCAGTTTGGACCAGTTTAAAAAGGGAAAAGTACATAGATTTTAAACTAGTCTTAACTACATAATAAAGAAGAATATTTTGGATTCACGTCATTTAACTGATGTAGATACGTCCCAATTTTGCAGTGTAAACATGGAGTAATACGTTGTATTTACATGGACTGTAATGTCATCCTTCAAATGTAGCTTCAACCAAATGTGGTCTAATATTCTATAAATAAATGTTATTGGCTGTTTCCAGACATACTGAACCTGATTATTTAACAGTAATAAAGTATACATCTTTTCAGTGTTTGTTTTTTGAGCAGTTATACGTGTACTTAAATAGATACTTTAGAAAAAGTACACTAAGTCTAAAAATGTGTTGACTAAACCTTAAAGAGGGGGTATTCTGCAAAATCGACTTTCTGGAGTGTTCTTCCATGTTAATGTTCTTTTCTAATGACGTTTTAGATGTCATCCATGCATGTTTGAGTAATCTAGTGATCTCTCCCAGGCTCTATTCACGCCCTCTACACAGTTAGCTGTAAGATTCTGTGCAATGCTCTGCCCACAAGTCTACGTCAGCCATGATGTTCCCATATGAAATTTTTCATAAATATACAAACATGATACTATCAAAGGTAACATGGCGATCTAAATGTTATGTGTTAGCAATCAATACTGTATGCAGGTGACACATGCCCTCTTTCACTAGAACAACAATCATTTAGATAGTTTTGCTAAAATGAACACTGGCCTCTTCTGTTTGACAAAATGTAGTCACAACATATGGCTTGTTTTGTGTGTGCATCATCTAAAGTTTTTTTTCGGGAGTTGGAACAAACCTGACTGGTAATGCATGTTCTACCTGTCTCCACTGGGCTGCTGGTGGTGCTGAGCCCGCTTTGGGTACTGACCGGTAGAGTCACAGGCGCTGAGGTCACCGGGACTGTGCTGGTCATCTCTGGGGTGGTAGTGGGCGCTGGAGGGGTGGTGGTGGGCATGGGAGTCGTGGTAGTAGTTGGAGCCAGGGTGGTAGTAGTACTTGGCAGAGTAGTTGTAGTGGCCAAAGTGGTGGTAGGGGGCGTGGTAGGGGGTGTGGTAGGGGGCATGGTAGGGGGCATGGTGGGCAGCACAGTGGGCGGAGTCCTGACCACAGGCGGAGTGGGGAAGGTGGGGCTCACTTTAGCGGGGCACGGGCCTTTGCTTTTGTAATAGAAGGGTCCTTTGAACACCTGCGGGGGGTGGTGGGGCAGGGGGCGGGGACATTGATGGGGGGGCCTTTGAAAATGGGGTAAGAGTGGACCCCCTGGTGGTGGTGGTGGTGGTAGGGGGGCACTGCGGCGGGCCTGTGCTGCAGGTGGTGGTGGGGCGGGAGTTGGTGGTGGTGCGGATGGGGCAGGTGCAGGTGGGGCAGGTGGACAGGTGCAGAGATCCCAGGATGAAGAGGAAGATGAGGAGGAGGAGGAGGCTGGTAGTGGGACAGATACCCCCCTCTATACGTGAAATCGCTCCTGTGCACTAGAGGGCACCAGAGAGAAGAGCGCGAGTTAGTGGGTTAAACAGGACAGCCTCAGAAGAAGACATTACAAATACATTTAAAGCAACACTATGTAACATTTCTAGAGGAGGGTATGCCAACTGCTTGTCACCATGGAGACAAAAAGGTGAGTGGAGGATATCAGGCCAAGTTACAGGTGAGTTCTGGAGAGAGGAGATCCACTCAGAGTAAGAATATATTTCCAGGGAATATATTTCTAGAGATCTTTGACCAATCTAGATAGAAAAGTTTTATGTCATGCTGTGGAACATTTACAGGCAAAACATTAACATCACTATGGAGACAAGGAGGTGGCAGACCTTCAACCAAAAAAGTGTCATAGTGTACCTTTAAGAACGTTTAAAGCAACACCAGTTATATTTGCATAACCTCTTTCGATGATTTTAGCAAAGCCTATAGCCCTTATCGTGAATACACCAGTCTGCCCAGTTTGTCAAGAGAACACACTTCAGAATGGAGGCAACAGAGACAAGTGAAGGAACATAGATTAGTCTTAAGTGTCAGCTAAACCTCAGAAAGTATGATTATGATCCTGACAATGATAAAAGCTCAGGTACATATTACTTTCAGAGCCTGGTTAGAACTACATTAAATTAGATCAATTCTGCCAAATGGCCTTTTCAAAGCTTTTAACCATGTTATAGTAATCTTTATTAGTTTATTTTTAAGACCCCACTTTGGCAATCAGCCCAGTTTTCACCTCCACCAGAACACGCCCACTGTGATGTATGCACTTATTCAGTTTTATTAAGATTTGGCAGATGTTGACCCCACAATACTTCTTCAATGTATTCACAAATGTTTACATCCTTTATCACAGATCATAAGTCACTACACCTTGCCACTGCAGCTAATGCCCTCTATACAAGTGTATTATTCTATACAAGTGTATTATTCTATACAAGTGTGTTATTCTATACAAGTGTATTACTCTATACAAGTGTATTATACTAAAATGTTGTATGTTCACTTGGCTCTGCTGTTTCCATATTGACAGTTGTTACATTCAGGTGACAAACACCTGAAGGGTCTGTTTGATCATCCTTTCACCAGGCTACAGCACATGTGGACAGACAATAACATGTGTGGACAGACAGGAGCAAGTGTGGACAGACAGGAGCGAGTGTGGACAGACAGGAGCGAGTGTTGGACAGACAGGAGCGAGTGTTGGACAGACAGGAGCGAGTGTGGACAGACAGGAGCGTATGGGGACAGACAGGAGCGAGTGTGGACAGAGAAGAGCGAGTGTGGACAGACAGGAGTGAGTGTGGACAGTCAGGAGCGAGTGTGGACAGACAGGAGCGTATGGGGACAGACAGGAGCGAGTGTGGACAGAGAAGAGGGAGTGTGGACAGACAGGAGCGAGTGTGGACAGACAATAACGTGTGGACAGACAGGAACGAGTGTGGACAGACAGGAGCGAGTGTGGACAATAACATGTGTGGACAGACAGGAACGAGTGTGGACAGACAGGAGCGAGTGTGGACAGACAGGAGTGAGTGTGGACAGACAGGAGCGAGTGTGGACAGGCAGGAGCAAGTGTTGGACAGACAGGAGCGAGTGTGGACAGACAGGAGCGTATGGGGACAGACAGGAGCGAGTGTGGACAGAGAAGAGCGAGTGTGGACAGACAGGAGCGAGTGTGGACAGGCAGGAGCGAGTGTGGACAGACAGGAGCGAGTGTGGACAGACAGGAGCAAGTGTTGGACAGACAGGAGCGAGTGTGGACAGACAGGAGCGTATGGGGACAGACAGGAGCGAGTGTGGACAGAGAAGAGCGAGTGTGGACAGACAGGAGCGAGTGTGGACAGACAGGAGCGTATGGGGACAGACAGGAGCGAGTGTGGACAGACAGGAGCGTATGGGGACAGACAGGAGCGAGTGTGGACAGACAGGAGCGAGTGTGGACAGACAATAACATGTGTGGACAGACGAACGAGTGTGGACAGACAGGAGCGAGTGTGGACAGACAGGAGCGAGTGTGGACAGACAGGAGCGAGTGTGGACAGGCAGGAGCGAGTGTGGACAGACAGGAGCGAGTGTGGACAGTAGACAGTGGACTTGGTTGTGTGCATTCTGTGTTTGAGCGTGCCTCTTCACATGTCCCTGTCACATAGTGTGTGCCTGACATCACATAGTGACTGAATCTGTCTAATTTAAAGGAGCCGTATAAAAAGGACACATCTCCACTGTGTTGCTTTAAATAAACAGAACACGTCTTAAACGGAACACTGGATTAGTAAAACAAGTGTGAGTGTGTGAGTGTGTGTTTGAGAGTGTGCTGGTGTGTGTGTGTGAGTGTGTGTGTGAGTGTGTGTTGGTGTGAGTGTGTGTTTGAGTGTGTGTGTGTGTGTGTCTGTGTGTGTGTGTGTCAGTCAGAGGATAAAGTGTGAGTTTTCATGCACATGAACAGAATGTGTCAGATACAGACCAAACACACACAGTCTGTATCACCATGAAGCTGTTCTCATGCACATAATCCACTGGAAAAGTACTCGAGTACTAAACTTAAGGGTGCATTGCGTAGCTTGTCTCCACGGAGATGTTATTTTTTGCCTAGAATGTTCCGTGGTATGACATTAAACACAGACATTTTTCTATTGCTCAAAAGTACAATACTTGTCTCTGTGAACAGGTTTGCCTCTCCACAGATCTGACTTGTAATGTAGCCTATAGTTGTCATCTTTGAAACAGATGGGTTTAATTTCGGCTGTGGAACATTCCAGACAAAGCAATAACATCTCCATGGAGACAAGCAGGTGACGGACCCTCCACCACAAAAGTTGCACAATGCACGTTTAAGTGTACATTTTAGGTATCTGTACTTTACCGAAGTACACTTTAATGTGAATACTTTATATTTTTTTTCTTCAGTACATCTAAGCGCAGGTATCTCTACTTTCTACTCCACTACATTTTAGACCTGAAAAGTGAAACTATTTTGATGATAGTTTGAGACCTGCTGAAAAGCCTGAGATTTATTATCATCATGTTGAGAATTTGAGCAAAAATATTCAAATAGAAACAATAGATTCAGTAGTTTCTCTTGAGCAAAATTCAGCACAATTCTCAAATCAAAATCACTACATTTGAAGTAACAAAACTGAGAACTTCTTCCACTAAAGCTGTAAGTGATTAAATAAACAGTAAATAGAAAATAGTATTTTTATAAGTACATTTGGCCACAGTGTCAAACGCTGTGTGGCCTAAATGAAATAACATTTTAAAATAATAATAGAGCAAAGTTCAGGTACATGTATTTACAAATACTGGCTCATCTGCATAGGCCGCTGCCTTTTAAGAATTGTAGACTATATGATATTGTCCAGTTGCTACAGGTTATTTCTGCAAAACAGATTTAAGGCCAAATTATAACCGTTTTATGGCGAGTGGAGAAGTTGGAGCTGCGGTGCACTCCTGGCGCTCCTCACATACTTTAGGCGCAAATGTTGCACTAGTTGGATATAAGAGGCGCACAGAGCGGCGCAGAGCGTGACTCACTGGCTGGGTTGAGGGTCCGGGCTGGGGGACGTCCGTTGTGGCGGCTCTGTGCGTAACTTTGCGCGACGATCGCGTGCGACTCCAAGGCGCCCGCGTGCGTGTACGTGGCCACGACGTTCCACAGCAGCAGGCACGCGCTGTACACCAGACCCACGAGGACACGCTGCATGGTTCAGTGTGCTGAGGTCCCGCTGTGGTTCTGCTCTAGTCCTGGTTTAGTCTCGGTTTGTTTCTAATGAGCTGGTGCGGCTCTGTCTCACACTCTGCATAAGAGGCGCGCTCAGGGATTACGTCACAGTCTCTGTCCAATCACGTGACGGACTCCAGGGGCCCCTGTGTGCGCTGCACAAGTTGAACTTCCACAGGGCCTGTGTTTCACAGCAGCCCACTGTCCACAGCAGTCACGGTCATGCTCTGGGCTCCAGAGATATTCCACACCAGACTTGGACATGGACCTGGAGCTCCCGGGACACATACGGCCCTGTGGTCGACTCTCACCTGTCCGTTTAAACTAATTTGGAATTACAAAATAAATATATTTGATTCATTTTACCTCATGCATGGACTAAGTTTCACTTTTTCACTGCTAAGTCAGAACATAAACTCTTCCCAGTCTGAGCGGCTCATCAGAACAATGATTTACTGCTTTTGATAAAGAAATACAATTCATATTATGCAGAGTTAAGCATGAACTGAGCATTTTGGCCTCCACAATACTTTCTGTTTCTCATGTGGCCCCATGGGAAAAGCCCACTCGTGTTCTACACGTTAAACTGACGCACCAACAGACCTGGAACATTCTGGTCAGACTGATGATGGTGGACTCTTCTCACTTACCCTGTACCTACCACTGCCTGATCAGAAGTGCAGAAGCCGCTTGGATGGATGAAACGTCTTCACTCTAAAACTTTTGTCCAGTTTCAGAATTTTCTTTTGTTGTGCTTTTATAGTAAATGTCCTACCACAACAACACTGGTTCACGGTCTTTGAAGGATCCATACTCCTCTTTTTTCTGATGTAGTTTCCTCGTCACAAACAGACCTGGAGTTGTGTTTCGTTTCAATCTTAACACACAAACCTGCATATTTAATCTCTCAGACAGATACTCTTGTGACGTCATGTGGTAATAATAAAATAGGCGCTGCACTGTGAATCATTTGGATCATTTCAGCCCTGGAAATGTCAATCTCTACTGAACTAAAGGTAAAAGGTATATAGAGGTTAACTTGAAAACTACCACTTTGTTTTTGATGAAGTAAAAAATATTATGAAATGTCTTAAAGTCCACAAGAGTCAGGTTTGTGTAATATAAGACATTTGGTGACGGTATTAGCCACTGCAAATAAATGAATCTCTGCTGAGCCTTTGTCGAACGAGCAGAACTACAGATCCATGAATCAGGATGAGAAGGTGCTGCCCCCTTCTGGTGACAAACAGGACTGCACACAGGCTGAACCACGGCACGTGATCTAAACTGCAGTTTTTAGGCGACCTGAAATTGTTTCTTTAATTTCTCGAATTAGGCAAATGTGACTAACAAGGCCAAACATGCACTCAAGTAGAGAATGTTGTTGAGTAAAATAAAATATTTTGGGTATTTCTTAATTACAGTGTTGGGAAGGTTACTTTTAAAATGTATTCCCCTAAAGATTACAGATTACATACCCCAAAATGTAATCAGTAAAGTAATCCATTATATTACTTAAGGTGAGTAACGTAATCTGAATACTTTGGATTACTTGGTTTGCTGTAGAGAAGCAAAGATGAGGAAATCTTCACATAAGATGTTTTGTCTGATAAAAGAAAATAAAAAGCCCAGACTTGAACCAAATAAAAAAATATATTATTGATAGAAGACGAGGAGACATGGTCCGCACAGCAGGATTTAGTCCTGTTAAATCCTGTTTGAGACATGTTTGAGACATATTTTAGACCTGGTTTAGTCCTGGTTTAGATCTGGTTTAGACCTGGTTTTAGACCTGGTTTAGACCTGGTTTAGACCTGGTTTTAGACCTGGTTTAGACCTGGTTTTAGTCCTGGTTTAGTCCTGGTTTAGGCCTAGTTTAGACCTGGGTTTAGGGGGGGGGGAATAGAGCCCAAAACATGAAAACAGGAAAATACTTCTGTGTAATCCATTTATTTCAACCAAGTAACTGTAATCCAATTACCACTCACTTAAACAGTAACTGTAACCGAATAGTTACTCATAATTTGTACTCTGATACATGCCACCCGTTACTCCCCAACACTGCTTAATTAAGAGTAACTGTAAAAGAAGGGTAAACTGTTTGGAGGTGGCATCTGAGTTAGAATTTGAGTAACTAGGACAAACTAAATCAAATCTGGAGGAGCTGCAAGAAACACAAATGTTCAAATCATTTCAGATGGTCACATAAAGCTTTTGTCATCTGTAGATTTACTCACAGTGGGAAAAAGTAGTACAACTTTTACTTGAGTACTGTTACACTGTACAATTTATTACTCAGTAGGGCTAAAAGTAAACTATTCAGAGTACAATTTCTACTGTAACTCCCAATCAGTAGAAACAAGGCAACACAACACGGATGGATCATAACTTTTATTGAATCAAAATGTATTTCCACTAACAGAAATCTTTACAGGTTAAAGCAATGGCAGGGAGCATGCAGCGACAGGTGACAGTTCCGGCTCCTGTCTTCACTTTACCGCAGGACCCGACAGGAGCAACGCCTGCCTGTCTCTCTGCGGTCCTTCCCTCCTCTTCGCCCGAACTCAAAAATCTCACCGGGGCAGCCATTACGGTCAGCAAAGTGCGGCAAAAATGTGTTTGAAGTGAACTAAACTACAACAAGGCTAAATAAATAAGCATTCAAAGAGCCACGTGGGAGAGGCTTCATATTAAAGGCCAACAGAACAACACAAAGTTAACAAGAAGAGCTTAACGTGGATTGTCATAGGTATAACTTTTCATTTCATGTTGCACTAGAGATGCGGTGGTGCTGGACACATGGCAGAGAGAGAGCATGTTCAGATTACACAGACAAAAGCAAGAATATTTGTCAAAAAAATTTACACTTTAAGTTTTGAATTGCACAAGCTTCGAACAAGACATGAAATAAGGTGGAAATTTCCAAAAACGGTACCGCCAGAGGGTTACACTTAAAGGAGACATATTGTGCCAGATCGACTTTTTGGAGCTTTAAACTTGATAAGCCTCCACAATGTTCCTACCTGGAGAATATTCATACTTGTTTCTTTTTTTCAGGGTACTAACTGCTAACACGTAACGTACTTAAATCACCACGTTACCTTTCACAGTTTTGAAAATGCTATATTCATTTGGACAGAATCTTACTCTAAACTGCAAGGAGGCTTTGGATAGGGTCCAAGAGAGATCACTATATTACTCAAACATGCATGGATCACATCTGAAACCTCTTCAGGCATATCTGTGATGGTGGAACAACATGGTGGAAAACTCCCAAAAGTCGATTTGGCATAACACCTCCTCTTAAGTGCTTTTAGATCAATATTGTGATTTAAAAATGTCCAAAATGTAACATAATGATCCACGGGTTGGAGATTATAACTATAGAGCAGACAAAAGCACAATATCTTCTTTAATAGTGGGAGATACGTTTTTAAAAGCAAATTTGCAAATGTATCTTGGAAACTCACATTTTCTCTTTAGGTGATAATATACACTAACTCTTTTGCACATCTTACATTTTGGTCAAACTAAATCTGAAATTTCCCAACATTTCCAAAGCAGAAGTCCTCATACGAGTCGAATCTGAACATGTTTGACACAAAAGCTGGTAGACTCCTCCTCCTCCTCTTCCTCCTCTTCCTCCAGACACAGGACAGGTGGCACACGTGGGGAGGGGGGAGGGGTCTGTGAGGTTGCACAGGGCTCATGTGGGCGTGCGGTGGTAGGAATGGTGTTAGTGGTGATGGGGGGGGTACACGCTAAGCGGGCATGTACGGAGGGGGGGGCTCCTTCTCAGGCATCTTCACGGCCATCTCATAAGTGGGAAGAATGTACTGAGGACACAGAAGAGAGCAGTAACATGTTTTAATACACATGGTATTGTTCACACTGTCAGTCAAAGGTTTACACACTTTATTATGTAGCATAATAAACATTTAAAAGTCAACATAATACAAAATGAGTTAGAAAAAAACTAATTATTTATTTTTTTAAATTTAAAGTAAAAAAAAAAAGTCATGTCAGATTCTTCAAAGTAGTCACATTTGCTTTGTTGACAACTTCTGCAAAACCTTCTCTCAATGAGCTCATAGTCTCGGTCTCAGCATGGCCACGCCTCATGTGAAAGCAGAATTCCCTCCCTGAGCTGCAGAAGCTGCACTAGCACTGACTCAGGACTGGTGCAGGTGCTGGGGTTTAGGGTGTGACCATTCACATCATAGAGAAGACTTTTAGGTTTAAACCAACTGGATTTCAACATTGAAGCTGGTAAATGAAATGGGAAACAGATGGCTGTGAGGCTCCTGGCCATCATGTAAAATATTCAGAATATTCATAATTAAGAATAAATCATTCACAGCCCTCCCCGTGCCTCCATGAGGTCTTATTTTATGTAAATGCTGCTAACCCTGTAGTTTAGACTTCTACAAACATGTTCTGAAATACATGGGATTCTTGAATAAGTTTAGTCGTTCAGATTTTCGTCTTTTCTCAAAATAAAGTGTCCCTAAACAAATTGTATGTCACAACACTGAATACAGAAAATCAAGCAACAGCGAGCAAAACAAGACAAAATCCCACCACCTGCTGCTGGTTGTGTTTATTGCGGCCCATTCCCACGGGGTGTGCAGTACTGTACCTGGGGAGGGGTCTCAAAGGCCGGGTACACGGCGATCTCAGGCATGTTCCTGTTGTTGATGTATTTGTAGCAGTTCCACACACAGTTGATCAAGTAGGCCTGAACACACACACGTGGGGACATGAATGAAAGCATGGCAACATAAACATCTATGAGGAAATGGGAAAAAAAAAACAAAAAAAAACAAACAGATATCATTAAAGGTGCACTGCGGAACATTTCTAGTGGAGGGTACAACACCTACTTGTCTCCATGGAAATGTTATTTCTTTGGGTAGAATGTTCCACAGTAGGGTTGGGTGGTATTACAGTATCCCATGGTATCAAAAAGTAGCAACAGTATCAGTTTCATTACTGTCATTAAAAAAAATTTGCAGCACATAAAGACCTAATATAATATTATCATTTGTTGATACCTACATTTGTTTGCTCAGCACAAATTAATGTGTGCTTGTATTTTCAATTTAATGCATCACGATTTAAAACTAACAGTGTCTATAATGTTTTTTTTTAACTGTGTGGGGAGATGATGTTTGATTAGTTTTGTTCCATGTCATGTGTGACAAGCAAAGAAATACTAGTACTTCTGCAATTTGGCAGCATTTTGGTTTCAGGCCACATTTGCGTTACAGAAATTCAACTTTAACCACATGGCTCATTTGCATAGACTATGAAGTGCTGATAAAAACAGCTCTTTCCTTATGGCTGATGCGGTTCAGCTTCTGTCGGACTAAAGGACACGGCTCAGTGGAGTATGAGAGTTTTCTCTGTGACGTATACTCTGGTAAAATCCTGAGAAGGTTTAACAGTATCAAAATTTGGATATCGCCCAACGCTGTTCCACAGTATACATTAAACCTGTATCACAAGAGAGACAAGCAGGTTCCAGCACTACACTACATTACAAGTCAGGTCTGTAGAGAGATCAGCTCGCCCCTATTCACAGAAGGAATACATGTAGTTTTGAGAAATAGAAACACCTTTAATGAATAAACGCTAAACATTCAGAATATCACCAATGCACCTTGAACCTTGTCTGGGGGTGAGGCTCTGTCTGAAGCTCTGTTACTCATGTTAAGACTTAAATCTTTGTTTTACACAGGCTGACCATAAAGACTTCGCTGGAATTACAAGACGAAAGTGGATTTGTGCTGTTTAACACTACATACAATCTAGCTCGCATTAGCAAAGTGTTTTTCAGTTATTGACTTTCTGCATGTATATCTCTACCATAGACATACATGCAGCCCCCCAGCATGATGTCACTGCAAAATATCAATAGTATATGTGTGTAATGTGGTCATAGCCCACGCACCTTGAGGAGGATGAGGAAGGCGAAGAAGACGAGCACAAACATGAGCAGGCAGCTGGAGTCCATGGACAGGAGGTTGTCCTTGTATGGGAAGTCCGGCTGGAACACAACACATTATCACCACAGGAGCCAGGAAGAGTAGGTCACACAAAACTCTGAACTCTTCATCACTCTGAAACCTGTGGATAGATCGCCTGGGATCCAGAATACACACTTCTTCAACACTATATGATGTGTGTCTGGTCACGTCACTCTCCCAGGGTTCAAATGAGCGTGACTGAAGAGTGGATTAGCCAATCAGAGACACACAGCTCCATCCGTATCAAAACAAATACGGCTACTTTCTAGGCCAAAAGAACAGACAAAAATATCACAGGGGACTGAAAATTCCGCAGAATCAGTGAGCGACGCACTAAACTCTGTTCATCTGAGTCAAGAGATGGCTTATACGCTTCACTGAAATAAACAAATGTGATTTTGTGCCTGCCTCAAGACGCGACAGAGGGGGTGGTGACCAGACTGATCCCTCTGTAAAAAACACAGAGCAGTCTGAAGTTTGACAGGTAAATGGACAGGCTGTGTTCACTTAGAATCAGACTGAATACTTGTCAATTCAAATCTCTGTAATTACTGGGCCTATCCACATGAAACAAAAGCTGTAGTAGTAGTTTTCTGACCAGCTGGTCCAGGTAGTCCTTGATGCGGGGCAGGTAGGTGAGGGAGCTGATGGCCACCAGACAGCTGAGAGCAAAGTCAAAGAGCTGGTAACAGAAGAAGGGGATGAGCCAGCCGGCGCGGTGCTGCACACACAAACACACACACACACACACAAACACAGAAGAGAGTTAGTTAGACAGGACCACAAGGCTATCTGGAGGCACAGGTACTATGATCACATGGGAATTTGATCAAAAACAGGGTCAAAGATTCTATGTACCACTACTGCAATACAATTCAACTAAATATACTGGGAATGGTGATTTACGGTGGATGAATTCAACTCTCAAAAGTAATTATTTATCATGATGTATAATCAGTTAAAGGACACATGATGCATTCTTGTGATTTTCATTATCTTATCATTCCACTGTTTTCTGATGTTATGTTAGAATTGTTTCTTCGTCACAAACAGACCTGGAGTTGTGGTTTGTTCCTGTCTCAGTGAAAACACTGTTCCACCTTGTGATGTCATGTGGTCATACGGGAAGTGCTCCACAATTTTTTTTTTTAAACTCCGTAGACTTTCACTAGAATCATTTGGATGATTTCAGTCCTGGAATTGCCGATCTCTACTGAACTAAAGGTAAAAAGTAGCTGTTAACTTGAAAACTACCACTACATGACATCACAAGGTGGAAAAGAGCATTTTGACCTAATAATAAAAAGTTACTCAAATATGTGTGAATGAAACAAAACACAATTCAACCAATGATCTTAATGAGGAAATAACATTATAACATGGCTTAAAGCTCACAAAAATACATTTTGTGTAAAATAGGTCCTTTAAACCTACTTTTGGCCACCTTGGATAAGTGTTTTTTTCTAGCTCAAAATAATATCTGCATATAGAAAATATACTTTATAAATTTCACCTCCACTTCCAATGAGATATTTAGGCGTATAAGCCCCCTCTGCTGCCAGCAACGGGAATGAACAATCAGAAAGTGAGCCCCATGAATGCTGTGCTAATAGAAAACTAAATTTGACCCTAGAATGAGCCAGTAATGGTTTATGGGCCTATAGTCCTATATTAACCACAATGGACTCATGTGAGCTTTTAGTCCTGTTAGAATGTTGTTGTCCTCGTCAAAACCATATCTGGAGATGTGCTTTTTTTCATACATATTTAAATAACCCTTTATTATTAGTGTCTTTACATCTCAAAAGCTCTGTTCTGTCCTTGTGATGTCATCAAGTGGCAGTTTTACAGTTAATTTCTCATTTTTTAGCATCATATGTGTCCTGTCCTTCACTATTAGCTCATCTATAGGGGCATGTGGTGGTTTTATTCACTGTTCAGCTGCAGAGGGACCACTAGAGCTGGGGATGTTGCACATCTGAAGGTCACTGGTTTCAGCAACAATAAATTAAACACTTTGTCTTTAATATGGACTATTGATTGTAAGTAAACAGTCATTTTTAGTGAGAAGTTTCAGTACTTCAATTGTGCAATTCTGAACTCATCACCATCTCTCAGCACCCAAACCTGTGAAGACTCCCTCTAGTGGCCAGTCCTGTGAGTGAAGACAAACAGCATGAAAACTCTCCTCCATGGCCCTCTTTCAACTCTTTAAACACATCCTTACTACTGCAATGTGATTAGGCTGGACCTATGCACTACTGTAGTATACGAATAGACCCATATATCGCTATTTGCACTTTATAGTGATTTTAGCAAATGCTCATAGTTAGTGTGGTCCAACCAGAGGTCTAAGAATTCATACCAATTCATTGTATAGCTCTTTTCATACATTTGAACACTTGCATGCAAACTACATGTGACTACACTGCTCTTATCTAGTTTATAGTAAAACAAGGCTGTGGATGATATTGTACAAAATTCAAGTTAGATGACTCGAAATGACCAAAATCGCCCTGCAAGAATATGGGCAGAGCTTCACCCAACAGCTGTTGGGTTTTCTGGATTCTAAACAATCGATATTGGCCACGGACATAACAAAAACATGGGTCAGTCTGTATCGTGCAGTATGGTTAGGTCTATGATCATATACTACTGCAGTATGATAAAGCTGTATACAGTGTGGATGTATAGTACCAGCATGTCCTGTACTAGTGCAGTGTGAGGCCTGGTCTATTGGCAAACATACACTACCAGTCCTACACTCATTACCACTACTACTCATTCGTGTTTTTTTGGTTATATGTTTACTACATTCTACACTTGATGTACACAGAAAACATTAAATATACAAAGCAAGATATGGAATTATTTAGTAAAGTAAAAAACAAAAAAAACACATTTTATGAGCAAAGATTTGAGGATATGGTTATACAATATTTTTAAAATATATTTTGTGGAGTTATTTAACTTGTTTTTCCTTTGCTACACAATTCCATGCATCTTACTTCATATATTTCATGTCTTGTGTATGTATATCATTTGTACAAAGTAGTTAATAAGAGGCGAGTCCAAATATTTAATTGGTAGTGTACATATATCAATCAATCAAACTTTAGTTGTATAGCTCTTTTCATACATTTGAAATGTAGCACAAAGTGCCTGTTATATTTATATTTATTAGTAGATGCTTGCAGTGTGACTTACAGTGATGGCTCCGTACACCAGCATGGCACTGATGGTGAGCATGAGCAGAGAGATGGCAAACCCCACACAGGCGTTTTCTGAACACATGCACAGAGAGAGGGGGAGAGTGTTGAGAGAGTTAGGTTGAGGCTTACTTTTCTACAACAGAAATAAATAAATTTCATTCAGGGCAGATTAAACATTGTTTTTGTACATTTTGGATACATTTTCTGTTCCATCCTGTGTTTAGATACAATGGGGAGGGGGGGTATTATCATTTATGATGTTTTAGATTAGTAAGTCAGTGGGATAAATGTTATGTGAAATTTTCCATTGCATTTGCTAGATTTTGTTATTTATACAATAATAAAGGCAACAACCCAGGCTGCATCCCATTTCATAAAGGCCAAGTGAGTGCACCAGTAGACTTTGTTAGCATGGATACTTTGTTTCAGGACTTAGAAGGTCTTCCTGATCTGTTCATTTTATTTTTTATCTTTACCTGTATATTGCTTGGTTGTATTTTCTTTCTTTATTGTCTGCATATCCATGACTCATGTAAATTTATATCCCATATAAAAATAAGAAAAAGTAAATTTGTAAACTTCACTATTACTTAACATCAGTTTGATGCTTGCTATTTATAAAAGGTATTCATATTTAGCAATGCACATTACGATAAAACTGATATCTGGATGCACTAATGCCACAGTTAAAGTGGAACTAATGCTGCATTCATGTGATCATATGATCCTCAGGGCCAAAACCGTCTGCCCGAAGTCTGCTCCTGACGTCACCTGCTCAGTGGAGACAAAAGACAAAAATCAGCTCATTTGTCCATTTATCTAACACGTTTGAGCTCATTGACTAAAAGTGATTATATTTTTGAGTTAACTGTCAGTTGTCCAGATCATAAGAGCAACAGAGATCTGCACAAGAAAGACCTGACACTACAACTGTAAATTACCGATGCAACGCTAACACCCAAAAGTATAGAAATAATTTGTTTTGAGAAGGTAAACAACAAAAAATCTTACAGTTTAGCCCTACTGGACACCCACAGTGAGTGGGCTACACGATCGCAACGCAAACAAGATGGAACCCTGACCACATGAATGCAGCACCCAAACATCCAAAACCACATTTCAGATAGAGCTGCTCAACTCTAAACAGTACCTGGAGGACTAAAGGGGAGAGGGAGGGGGAGGAGAGGTGGGGTCCGGAGGACTAAAGGGGAGAGGGAGGGGGAGGAGGGGTGGGGTCCGGAGGACTAAAGGGGAGAGGGAGGGGTCTGGATATATGATATATTGGTCTAAGGCATTTACACTCAGATAATGTGCCGGCACACACAGGTAATGATACACACTATAAAAACAGTAAACACAATACTCAGAGAAATCATGTTAGTCCTTAACAGAGGACTATTATGCTATGTGAGAAATAGATATAGGACTATATACTGGTCATTGTTGGCCTAGAAAGTCTCATAATGTTTGATATTTTAAGTTATTTTTGTATTTATTAAATAAATGCCATCTTCAGTCAACAGCATTTGTTTCATTGTTCCTTCAGTATGTTGGTGTAGCACCCTGAGCCTGCAGCTGTCCCAGTGGACCACCCTCTTACACACACACACACAACTAAAGGAGTGGTGCCCATGTGGCTGCTGTGACCTTGCTCCTAGTCCCTCATTAGAAACAACAGGAAGCCACTGCTGATGTCACAGCACAGAAGAAAAGGACTAGAGTGCAGCACATGCGTCCTGTGGGTTCAGTGGACTTCCTCAAATTCAGTCACAGTCTAAAGTCAGTAGTTTTGTGTCAATCTAAAAATGTTTCAGTCTCTCAGGGGCACAGTAAAGAGACCACACACTCCTCATGAACTATTTCATCTGATATACTCATTTGAAAACATACAATTACACATCAGGAGGAGATCAAAAGAAATTGTGATTACATATACAACCCATTTTGAACACGATGATTCAGTGGACAGTCCAGCAACATTATAAGGAGACAGGAAACCTATTTACTACAGGATTAGCAGTTTGTACACACAGACAGGAACATTTAGAGTCAAACGCCAATTGAGAACAATCACATCGTAGTAAGAGTTTTTAAAAGCTCTCGCCCAATCCATCTCTGTCATTTGTTTCCTGAATGATCATAATGTCTACCACCAATTGAGCCACAGACGCCCACACTGGTCCTTCTGTGGCAGTTTGCTGTGTGCGGTACAGCCATGAGCAGACCCCACATGGCGCTGTGGTGGGCAGAGCACACTCACCAGACATGCGGTCTGAGGCAAAATAGTGGTCGATGACCTCGTACTGCAGGTCGATGGTGGGCACATTGCCAGGGTGGCTCACTGCAACGGTCAGCAGGATGTCCATCAACAGGTTCACCACCTGAAACACCAACAAGAACCATATGAGCAGCTGAGAGGGGCTGAGAGGGGCTGCTCAGAAAAACTCACAAGTACAGGGAGATTTTGATCTCCCGGTACTATAATATTTTCATGATATAAATCTTAACCAATCTTAATATTTTGAGGGGACCAACAAATGGTGAATATGCTACTTTTTCCTTTTAAAATGCTTTGGCTTTGGTTCTGTCACAATCCAAAGAATTCAGATGTAGATTTTACATCACTTATTATTTCTTCATGCTGTTTGCACTGAAACAGAGCAAATGATCATGGTTTATGTTGTTCCCTCTATATTTATTATAGCCAGTGCTGCCCCTAAACAATGAAAAACACCTAAACAATAATCTGAAAAGGAAAGAAAAAGAAAGAAAAAAGTCAATCTCAGTTCAGTGTGTGAAAGGTTCTGACTGTCCGCTTGTTACATAGTCAGATAAATGGATAAATAAAGTAAACAATGTTTAATAAAACATTATAGGATCTACGTTAGTCAGTGGATTGTTGTTGTTGTACATGTGACACCGGACACACTTCAGTTCCTGCTGGAGTAGCTGTGCTGCTGCTGCTGGGTTTGAAGGGGCTGTTTTGGTTTTTAGTGGAGGCCCTAAAACTTCTCATGTCCATAGAGATGTAGTTTTTCCTTGAATGTTCCACATAATGGCATTAGCAATCTCCACTGAAACAAGCAAACAACTATTTTTGGCATCAAGACATGTAACTGTTCTGTACTTCAATGAATAAAAGACATCGGGGTTTAAACTATGAACTGGAATATTCCAAGTTGAGCAATATTTGATGAGACAGACACTGTTAGGCAGTGCAGCTGGAATGGTGCAGGTCTAACACGCTGCTTATGGGCGTCAATGACTTCCACTTTATCAGCATGAGAAGTTTAGTCCAAAATAATGACTACACCTTTTCGAGAGACCAATGCTAACAGGCTAACGCTACATGGAGCACAGAATGACGCAAACGCCCGCTATTTTGCGAATAATAAAAACACTGCGAGTATGTTCTGCGTTGAAATGTGTCAAAGTGTGTATCAGACTGCATAAAAACCAAAGGAAGTCTACGAGAAGCTAACTACTCGTCAAGTTCAATCGTCAGCTAGCTCTGTTTTTAGCCACATTAGCCGCTAGCCGTGGGCTCCGTGTTCTTACCATGTACCATGTCCCCAGGATGATGGTGCCTGTCCGGACATGACAGCACCCGCAGCACCGGGTCGTGTACAGTCTGTCCCGAAACGGTTTGAGGTGATGCATGTCCTCTACAAACGGAGGGAGGAACATCAAGAGCTGAGGCCCGGACGGGTACAAGCCTCTGAGCATGCACAGCGAGCGGACACGACCCACACACAGCAGCGGTGTGAGCGACGCACGGCACGGAGCAGCCTGGGGGACGGAGCAGGAGGAGCCCTGAGCGCAGAGCAGGAGGAGCCCGGAGCAGAGCAGGAGGAGCCCGGAGCAGGACAGGAGCACCGGGGCTGATGGAGCAGAGGAACGTCCGCAATACTGACTACCCAATACCGTACTAGAAGACTACTGCTACTTATAGTGCAATTCTCTCATTTGGACTTAATTTGGTGGGAAAATTGTTGTAAATGTAAATTGTAATTTGCACCAATTAAGAAGTCATTTGTGAAGAAAAGTTGGAAAACATGATGAAATCAGAGGACGTATAGTATATATAAGATTGTATAGTCTATGGGAAGTAGATAGTTCTATTTCAGAGTTTGTATTGCTATAATTATTATTCATCACTCTATCGAAAAGTTAGACACACACAAGGGCCACATTTTCTAATACTTAACATTATTTCAACAAAGGAAAGGTGTTTAGTGATATTTTTATTAGTTATAACAGTTTATGTGTACGTAAGAGGTGTTTTGGTGGCAAGAGACAGATTTCCCTATTAATTCCCTATTAATAGTACTTTATTATGAAATAGCCAACAAATTATTTACAAATCTTCCATGTAATATTTTCTAAGTGTACATCATGGCTACTAGATAACAGTTAGTGCGATGTCATAATTTCCAACCAGAAAATACATTTTGAAACTGAATTGTCTTTAAATACATTTTGAATTCAAATCTTAAATATAAGGATTTTAACTGTGTTTTAGATTAGGTTAAGACTATGGTGACACACATGATTTTATTTGAATAATTCAATCTCATTCAAATTGGGGAGTTTAATGTCACTTCCTGTATTTAATCTTTAAGCATTCATGTTTCACCAGTGTAGTCTCTTTTATGAGTTTACAATGAGCAACAACGTCTAATTTAGTCATGCCAACAAAGCCCAGTTTATTTTACACAATGGGGGACCACCACTGTACTACAAGCCTACTGCAGTACTTCAACTAATTCAGTACTGCAAGACTTCTGCAATATTACTAGTGCTGCTAATAATACTGCACTGTGAAATGCTGCCACACCACACTGGATGGAAACACCACCAACAATATTATCCACTTTGCTATATTTATTTGTCATGTTGTTAGGGTTGGGCAATGTGACAGAAATTAAGTGTTTTTATATTAATCGATCACAATTTTCTATTATAGCATGTTTTTATTCATTTAATGGTTTTCAATATGAATTCTCAAACATAAAGAATACATTTACAAAACATTTTAACCAGTGCCATTAAACCAGGGGTCTCCAAACTTTTTCCTCTGGTGAGCTCCTTAGTAGAACAGAAATGCAGAGAGGTCTTCATGTTTAGCCATGACAAGTCTTAGATGGGTACAGTTATAGATATAAAAAGCTGAGATGCCATCTGAAACCCAGCAATACCAAACTATTACTATTACCAGTGTTTGGAAGTAACAGATTACATGTACCAGAGTTATATAATCAGAGTACAAATTATGAGTAACTGTATTCTGTTACAGTTAATGTTTAAGTGAGTGGTAATTAGATTACAGTTACTTGGTTGAAATAAATGGATTACACAGCGGTATTTTTCCTGTTTTCACCTTTTGGGCTATATCCCTTTTCTTTTCTTTTTTTTCGGTAATTCCACTCATTGACGGACACTAAACCTGGTCTAAACCAGGTCTAAAACCAGGTCTAAAACCAGGTCCAAACCTGGTCTAAACCAGGACTAAAACCAGGTCTAAACTAGGCCTAAACCAGGACTAAAACCAGGTCTAAACTATGTCTCAAACAGGATTTAACAGGACTAAATCATGCTGTGCCGACCTTGTCTCCTCCTCTTCTATCAATACTATTTTTAATTTGGTTAAGTAAAGTCTGGGCTTTTTATTTCATCTTATGTGAAGATTTCCTCGTCTTTGCTGCTCTACAGCAAATCAAGTAATCCAAAGTATTCAGATTACGTTACTCACTTTAAGTAATTTAATGGATTACGTTACAAACTACATTTTGGGTTATGTAATCTGTAATCTGTAGGGGAATACATTTTAAAAGTAACCTTCCCAACACTGATTATTACTATTACTATTACTATTACTATTACTATTATTAGTACTATAATATTCAGTATCATACAGTATTAAACTGTTTCTTGTGAGTAACATTACAGAAATCTGTTAACATAGAATAGAAATAGAGCCTAATGGTGATTTGGAGTCCTGGTTAACATATCATGAGACAAATGTGTTTA
Source organism: Boleophthalmus pectinirostris (assembly GCF_026225935.1). Taxonomy (NCBI): domain Eukaryota; kingdom Metazoa; phylum Chordata; class Actinopteri; order Gobiiformes; family Gobiidae; genus Boleophthalmus; species Boleophthalmus pectinirostris. The sequence goes on along the minus strand of NW_026571036.1, from coordinate 24,510,138 downwards.
ACTCGTTGGAAGTCCAGTAGGCAACTTTTTTTTTTTTTTTTTTTTTTTAGACAACAGTGCCCTCTGTGGGTGTGTTTTGGTGTTGACACTTGTAGAGAAGATATCACCGGTGGACTGATTATGCTTATTAGTCTTTAGGTTTATTAGTTCTTAGATTTCATAATAGAGAATATACATAAGGCCTGTCTGGATTACACATTTTGAAGTACAATATATTTTTGAAGAAAATATAGACAATAAACGATAATACTGACACTAAGTTATGCCACTAACACAAGAGCAGATTTATCCCTAAAAACGATTGTAAATGTACAATAATGTTCCAAAAACACAAACTGCAATAAATAAAACGCAGAATGAATCACTTTACTAGTTAGTTTGTATCTATAACGAGTCATCGAAGTGATTTGTTCATAGCGAGGCTGGCGCCACCTAGTGCCTCCTCAATCCTCCACAGCTCAAATCTGATCATAGTACAGAAAAACACCAAGTTCCTCGCTAGAGCAAAGAAAAAGGTTTACAGATGAATGGATTTTTTGTGTTGTTCTATGCAGAGAACTCCTGACAGAAGTGTTTTTACTGATCAGCTCTCTCTCTCTTCTTATGTCTTGAGCTGATGAATTTCCATCTATTGTCCCAAAGGTAAATACAGACATTTTAAGATCAAAATGATGAGGCTCACAGGAGCAGGTACAGAGAGAGGGGCCCCAATATTACAATGTAATACAAAGGGAGCCACGGTCAGTAGGAGCCAGAAGAGCGTGTAAGCTGTGTCCTTAGCTATATCCATTTCTGTATTCAGTCTATGGTGTGTCCTCATATGTGTTGCTCTTACAGCAAACACTTTCTTACAGACTGAACAGCTGAATTCCTCTCCTGTGTGGACTCTCCTGTGTATTTGTAGTTTATATTTAGACCCAAAAGTCTCTTTACAAACAGAGCACTTGTGTTTCCTGCTCTCAGCTCCTTTGCCACTTCCTAACATGTCTCCATTGTTCACAGTGGCTCTAGTCTCTGGTGCACACTTGTATTTGGGGGATGTGAGTCTTGTGCAGAGGTGCTACATTACATTACATTACATTACATTATATACACATACACATATACTCACTAGTCCTCGGCCTCCTTCCTTCCAGCTTGTGTACAGTCTCAGGGTGTTGGATTTAGGATGGAACCCTCCTTGCATGGTCAGGAGCTTTCATGTCTTAACATCTGTGGTCTGTATCTCCTCCTTTGGTCAGCGTATGATTCCTGCTGGGATCTGATCCCTGACAGGGCGGAGCTGTTGATTGCCTGCGCCTTGTTCTTCCATTGAGCTGCTTCTTAGAACTTGTCTCACTCTTTGCAGGTATTTCCTTGTTGCCTCTTCAAGGAGCCATTTGCTTGTGGGATACCAAGGTACTTGTAACTGTCCTCAACATCTGCTATTGTTCCCTCTGCAGTGCGACCCCCTCTGTGTGTGTGATAAGCAAGACATGAACAGGATGTGGGAGAAATGGTTATTACTATACCCACAGTCCAAGCTAACGGCCAAACAACCAGCAGCTCAATGTTCCAACATCCTAAGATCGATCTTTATCACAACCATCACTGAAACCAATGAGCTGATCTACACTTCAGCAGCAGTGATCCTAGAGGTGCAGGACTATAAGAGCAACCGTGGGAGCCATGAGAAGCACTCAAAACACCAAGACTCCAAGCCTTGGCCAGCCGCCTAAGGAGGAACACATGAGATAACGAAGATAGATGAATAAATTGCCTTAACCTGTGAAAGTGTACGCTCAGTGGCAGGGTAATAACACCAGAGCAGACCAAGGCTGGAAAGGCATGTTAGAGATCATATAACACTGCTGCACAGTAGCTGTTGGACCTGAGAGAAGACCACAGCAACCTGAACAGAATCCAGTCACAGTCATATCGTAGACTCCATGATTCATGAAAAACTGGACCGCACCAGGAAGTGGAGCACTTCCTGTATTACTAAACATTAAACTCCATACAGCTTCATTTGGATGATTTTAGGCATGAATTTGCATGTCTTACTCAACAAGGTAAAAAATTAACTTGAAAACTACCACAAAGTGGAACAGAGCATTTTGAGCTTTGGAGATGTAGACATAGTAATAATAAAGTGTTACTCAAACATTTGAACATGGATTAAATCTTACAAGAGTCAGGTTTGTGGAATATAGGACCTTTAATAATGGGATTATCAAGCGTGCCAGATTCACTACAGAGCACAGACAAAACAATGAAATAGAAATACTTAATCCATTTGACGCGTTTTCAAGGCTTAATCATTTCACTGATGCAGTTGTGTTTGTACAGGTTAACCATTCATGAACAGAAACAGTCTTTACACATGACACATACAAGGATAAAACATACGCATTTCAATCAACGTTTTCTAATAAATTACACTTCGAATAATCAACATATTTACAGATGTAGTAGGGCTTTAGTCCTTCAGTCGATTCATCAGCTGATGAATCGAGTCTTAGAAGCACAAACTTTGTCTTAGTTGACTAAACATGTTTCTGTTTAGCTGAGAAGGCTTTATATGGGACAAGAGCAGAAAGGAGAAGAGTGTGAGTGAGCTGAAGATCTGGTATATTGTGTTATTTATAAAGTAAAACGTCAGATTAAATTCATGATTCACAAGTGGAATCTGTGTTTATATAAGTGCATGCAGGTGTAGTCTGGGTCAGATACACAAAGGGAATAGTTTTGAGAGCTTTTGCAGCGCCCCATTTTTAGTCAACCAGTCAAATGGCAGCACACGTCTTTAAATAGGGGTTATTTTACTTCTACACATAAACATACTTACATCACCATGTTATCTTTTACTATTTTCAGAGCGTTATCACATTACAATCAGGAGCATCTGATAATGAAACTACTGCACATCACATCAGGTTTGTCAAGTTGCTGTGTACTGTTTTGTATATTTCTGGGAAATTGTCATGTGGGCACATGGGTAATGTAGGCATGTGGGCGATTCCTTGCACAGAATCTTGCAGTTAACTATAAGATAGGTTGAAATGTGGCCTGGGAGAGATCACTAGATTATTTAAACATGCATGGATGACATATAAACCCTCTTCAGGCATGTTTTTGATAAGGGAATTGTTATAACATGGTAGAAAGTTCCAGACAGTGGAGTTTACAAAATACCCCCTCTTTAATCGACTATAGCCCTAGCGTCTAGTAGTGGGACACATTGACTTGTCATAAAGTACCGCAGCAGCAGCAGGCAGAGAGTACAGTGAGGTCATACGAGTATTACGTCTTCTCCCTGCAGCGCCTCCTTCTGGTCTCGGAGGTGGTCCTGCCCTGTCACTATCCTGCTGGCCGGGCTGTATCCTGGAACCACGTCTTTCTTCTGCCATTTGTAGATGAGGAAACCCGCCAGCACCACAGCCAGCACCAGCCCCCCCAGTCCTCCAGCAATCACTCCTGCACACACACACACAGATCACATCATATTCAAAGGACACGCAGAGCAATAAATAGTGTGCAAGTGACATTTTGAGAAAAAGTGTGTATACATACAAGCTCAACCTGCTGACAAAGAAATGTATTACAAGCTTATCATGTCATTTTTTATGTTCAAAGCATTTTATGTTTAAAAATAGTAAAAAATACCAGATCTGGAACATATAACGCTCAAAACTTGGGAGCATGAGTGACATAAGCTTGTGAGAGGAGCACAGAATCTTACAGCTAACCATAAGGAGGGTTTGAAAAAAAATCTATTTTTCATAACACACTGTCTTTTTCTGTGTACGAAGTATGCAGCACATGTATCTGAGTGAACAGCTGCGTGGACACAGAGCTGGTTTCTGTGATTACCTGTGAGGACTTCTTTGCTTTCCATGATGCTCTTGGACTGGACCATGATGGGCGTTCTGTCCCAGGGACCTTCAAGCTCCTGTATGCACACACAGAAACAAGTCAGCCCACACACACATGCACACACACACACACACACACACACACACACCTATGGACCCATCACACTGTTGCTCATACTCTCAGACAGGGCCTGTAGTTGTTGCTGTTGTCGTAGGTGGGGTGGAGGACTGGCACACTCCCTGTGTTAACTGTCGTTTTACTGGAACTACTGCTGGGTGTTATTTCCAAACCTGTCAGTAAAGTTTACTATGGTTCACTCCACTCCCTGTATTGAAGCATGTGACATCATGAGGCTTTTCTGTGTCACAGGTGTGGGAGGGAGCACAGTTTCTACGTAAGAAGGATTGTAAAGGCTGCACTGATGCTTCTATGATGATTATAATAGCATGACCTCCACAAAAACAGACCTGGAGCTGTGTTTTGTTTCATTCACACATTTGAGTAACTCTTTATTATTAGTCTGTCTACTTCTCCAAAGCACTTAAATAGTTTTCCAAACTGCTGTATCAATTATAAATCAATAACAGAAGAGGACATTCTAACACAAATGCTTTATTTCTTTTGAAATGTCTGTAATCCTTATTTATTAGAACATACCGGCTCAGCTTCTTCATATTTATGGATTGCTGGATATGGGTGTTCTCTACCAGAGCCCTGGTTAGTGGACTTTTCCTCCACCATCACTGCAAAGACACAGAAGAGCCTGGTTAAATATTACACAGCAAACCTTTATCATGTTATATTACATCATTACAGAAACACTAACACTAGCACTACAGACCTGTGTGGCAAAACGAACCCACAGCTCTGGACACACGAGCAGTTCTTTAAGTGAAACTAAAAACTAAATCCATTCTCTACTTAAGTGAGTATATAGTGTTTTAAAGCATTGTCTTCTGTTCCTGATCATCTTTCAGCAGCTTGAGTGCAAACTAGGTACATTTGCAGCTTTCTGGTCAAAAACACCTAAATCTAAGTGTGTGCTGCCTTCAGAGGCCTCTGCAACCCCCACTGTTTGGTAACATCACGTAAGACTGGCCCGAGTACAGTCCGGTGTTTCTGATACAAGTATGGATACCGGTTACACCAATCACACTGGAACTGGCAGTGTGCTCTGACTGCAGCGAGTGTGGCGTCTCGGACACGTCTCTGCCACAAAACAGAGTCAAAATACTGTGTCCCTCAGTTGTTTATTGGCATTCCTCACAGCCATCCAAAAGACAGACAGGACATATGGCTCCAACACACACTGTTGCTTCTTAAAAAAACATTAACGTTTGACTTCAAACTTTAATTAAACTGTCCGAGATGAATTGCATGTGCAGCGGTTAGTGAGTTGGAAATTAGCCACATCGGTTAAATGTTCATTAATACCCCTTTACAAATAAATAAAAATAAAAAACATTAGACGGACAGACAAACGGATACAGATGGAGATTATTTATATAGACAGATATAGATATAGATATAGATAGATAAATAGATAAGATATTATAAGTTGAAATGGTACTACTGTTTTTCCTATAAAGTCTATTGAATGATCGTCATCTTTGCCATTCGCTTAAAGCAGCAAATGTCAACCTTTGCAGATCAATTTTACAGTTTTCAAACCTTGAAAATTGACCAATGATACATTAAAACCAAAATATTATTCGTAAATCACTGACCCCAAAAGGCAAATCAAAAAGTCTGACTGTTTATTGAATGCTGCAGTAGTAGAACAAACAAAATCCCTGGTGGGCATGTCACCATAAATGCTCTAATGGATGGACAGATGTTTTTTGGGGAGTACTTTTTTCCACTTGTAGGAGAATGTTAGTTATTTTTCTGTACTCAAATGAAATTGTGGAACTGTGTTGCTTTCTGTTATTTATTGCAGCTCATATCTTTTCACAACATATATTTTTTGGGGGATAAACCAAGTCAATAATCCTTTATAGTTTGGTTGCAGTATTATTGTTTATGGTCTAGATTTACTTCAGTAATACATAGCACTTCAAGAGTCGTTATCGAGACTATGAACCACTCGTCCACTGTGAGGCTGAAGTGGTGCATCATACCTGTCTCCTGCTTTTCCCCTGAGCCTGAGCCTGAGCCCTCCAGGTCCAGGTCCAGGTCCATCTCCAGGTCATCTCCAGACGCCTCCAGGTCTTCAGGAGGCATGGATCTCTGCGGAGACAAAACCAAAGTTGTCAAAGAACATAGAGTGCATTTGTATTGGTAACAGGAGGACTGCCTCATTGTGATTTGTAATTAGTGCATTGTGTAACTTTTCTACTGGAGGATTTGCCACCAACTTTTCTCCATGGAAATGTTATTGCTTTGTCTGGAATGTTTCATAGTATGGCATTAAGCATTTCTATCATTTTGGAGACCAAACCAGACCAAGTTTTTCTAGGTATTTTTTGAGCAGTAAAAATCACCTGTAATTGAATAAATACAAAGTAAATCTTGCTTTAAAAAACAGGCACACCTTTCCATAGATCTGACCTGTGTGTGTAAGTATTGTTCCATTTATAATATTCTGAAGTGGATATAGTAATTATCGTTACAGACCTACACATAGCAAGACAGATATTCTAATCTGTCACTCTACATCTCTTCTGCTAATTCTTTTTAAATGATATTTTTATGGTTAAAAAAAGAAGGACAGGATAAAACGCAGGATCACACTTTCACCATCCGATCATTTCAGGATTGATTTTAATACGAAGAAATACACCCGATAACCAGTGTTGGGGAGTAACAGATTACATGTACCGGAGTTACGTAATCAGAGTACAAATTATGAGAAACTGTATTCGATTACAGTTACTGTTTCAGTGAGTGGTAATTAGATTACAGTTACTTGGTTGAAATAAATGGATTACACAGCGGTATTTTTCCTGTTTTCACCTTTTGGGCTATATCCCTTTTTTTTTTTTTTTTTTTTGGTAATTCCACTCATTGACGGACACTAAACCAGGTCTAAAACCAGGTCTAAAACCAGGTCTAAAACCAGGTCTAAAACCAGGTCTAAAACCAGGTCTAAAACCAGGACTAAACCAGGACTAAACCAGGACTAAACCAGGACTAAACCTAGGTCTAAACTAGGACTAAACCAGGACTAAAATCAGGTCTAAACTAGGACTAAAACGAGGTCTAAAACCAGGTCCAAAACCAGGTCTAAAACCAGGTCTAAACTAGGACTAAACCAGGACTAAAATAGGATTGAACAGGACTAAACCATGCTGTGTGGACATGTCTCCTCTTCTTCTATCAATAATATTTTTAATTTGGTTCAGTAAAGTCTGACTTTTTATTTTCTTTTATCAGACAAAACATCTTATGTGAAGATTTCCTCGTCTTTGCTTCTCTACAGTAAATCAAGTAATCCAAAGTATTCAGATTACATTACTCACTTTAAGTAATTTAATGGATTCCATTACAAACTACATTTTGGTGTGTGTAATCTGTAATCTGTAGGAGAATACATTTTAAAAGTAACCTTCCCAACACTGCCGATAACTCAGTGATAATAAAAAGGCACTCTTTCTTCAGACAAAACAATGTGACTTTCCATATTAAAAGCTCTTTCTTTTCTATTCCATGTGTGTTTTATGTGTGTAATGGTCAGTGGTGCAGGAGGTTCATGTTGGTCCATGTGCTCTTCTACTTGTTCTGATGCAGCTCAACATCTTTCTAAAACTATTCAGGAAAGGTTCATTTCTGTCCTGTCAATGAGACTTTTTTAGTATTGATACCTGCGAAAAAATTTGGATCTAGATTCAGTAGTAGTTATCAGTTACTAGTATCCATTATTGTCTGATTTTCAATACTTTTGACAACCCTAATAGGAATTCAAAAATGGTGTGAATTTTTATATCAGTCATATTAGGGGATTTCAATTTAGAACTAAATTAAAACCATAGCGTCTAACACCTGCTGGCTAGTTCCTGCTAATGCTTGGCTTGTGGTTTTGTTGACTTATTTCACTTACATTATTTGAAAGTTTTAAAGTGAAATGTTTGGTTTGGTTTCCGAGTGGGCCTGAGCAGAGCCTTTCCCAGAGGCAGAGTTCTGTGTAAAGCGTGTCTCTCATTAAACCACAGCTCAGACTCACATGTCACACTTCTGTACCAGTGCGGTCCACAAACCACAACAAGGAAGAGCGCACAGGCCCGGTGTCTGCGCCGCACCAGCTTTGAAACTCAATATACTAATACAAGTCTGTACAGAAAGATGAATCACCATGGAAACTGAGCCTGAAAATACTGAAACTACTGTCAAAACTAGATACTTATTTGACAGGACAGAAATTAAGCTTTCCTAAATGTCTTTAAAATGATGGTAAATATGACTGTCTGTGAATTAATGTCAAAATATACCTGTGACCGAAATAAATAAATAAATAATAAAATAATAATTATAATAATGTTGAGCTGAATCAGAACAAGTATCAGAGCAGAGAGACTAGTACACACATGGACCACTGAGGATCACACACATATAACACACACATGGGAATAGAAAAGAAAGAACTCCCATTTATGTTGAAGAGCACATTCTATTGTCTAAATATATTTTTATTAATCATCGTGGAATCAGAATTGATATTGAGTATTGAGTCTATTCCTCAGTATCATGACAACACCAGTATGTTGTCATTATAAATAATTCATCTTAAAAAGTACCACATTTACTCCCATGTGTCAAAGCAGAATGTGCCTCCGTACACATGTACTCAGGTCAAAATAAACCTGCTGCATGTATTCAAAGGCAAAGATCGACTCTGAAACTAGCCGATATACAAAGAAAAGCCAGTATAGGTCACATTTTACTCTGACTGTTTTACTCACTGTGTTATAAACACACTCGTACAGGTCCACATCACCAGAAGTCTAATCATGTACAGATTAATACGAATGTAAGAGAATGAAAACTGTGTGTATTCATAGGAAATGTATATTTATATATTTTTATCTATGTATAATAAGGGAAGGAGGAAAAAACAAAAACAAAAAACGCTTACATTTATTTAGCCTATTTGATAAATAAAATGTAATCCAATGCAATTCAGTAGCTATTAGACAGTCTGCCATAAAATGTGATGGGAACAGTAACAGTATAAATATAGATTATATTATTTAAATTAAATATAATTTCAGTTCAAAGTAAAAAGTAAAAAGTAAATAAATAAATAAATCTAGGTTCTTCTTTGCCCAACCTAAATCTTGTACGAGCACAAAACAGGAAGTGAGTAAAGCACAGAGTCCACGTCTATTGTTTGATGTTCAGATGGTACAGAATTGCTCTAATCATCAGAAGGACATGAAGGTGGCGGCAGGAGCCGGTTCTTACCGCGGGAGCCGCTGGACACAGGTCCGGACACAGGGCCAGACACACGCAGGACAAAGCAGAAAGCACCAGGAGCCTCATGATGTCGGACTTTGGCTCTGTCTCGAGCTCTTGTTTTCTTCCTCCCTCCTCGTGCGCAGGTGAGCGCTCCTTGCTCGTGCGCAGGTGTGTCGCGTCAGCTCAAGCCCCGCCCCCTTACGTAAAGCGGACAGGTGCTTTCCCGTCTGTCCTGAGCGCTTCTCCGTTCTTTCCAAATCTATTGCACATGACTCGAGTGCGGAGAGCAGACAACTAATGTTATTACACAAGCTAGTAATAATATTATTCAAGAAGTACAAAGTAGTGGTCCAAGAAATTACTCAAGTGGAGTAAAACTGTATTTGGAAAAAGTGCTACTCAAGTAACTGTTGAGACATAACATCTGATTTATAATTTGAAGTATAAGATCAGGTATTTTCAAAGGACAGATACAAAAATGAAACAAACTAAATCAGATGTGAAGGAGCTGCACGAAACACAAATGTTCAAATCATTGTCACAAAGATTGTCACTTTAGACTCGCAGTGGGAAAAGGAAGCACAGCTCAAGTGTAATATTATCAGGAAATGTAACTCAGTAAATGATGAGTAAATGTAACTGAGTACTACCCACATGTGCCTGAAACCTGGTCTAGTGGAACTACGACTTTGCTACTTTTCCTCCTACTTGATTAAGAGTACTGTTACGTCAATGATATTATTTGAGTAAACATGAACATTTGCTTCTTGCATCACTCCATCAGAAATCATGTCATTTTTCAAATTATAAATCAGATTTCATGTCCCGTCAGTTACTCTTTATACTCTTGAGTATAGTTTTCCCAAGTACTTTTTTGTTTTTTACTCTTGAGTCATTTGTTGGAGCACTTGCATTTGTATTTCTACTTCAATGTTATTTTAAAGTAACATTGCTCTTACTTTGAGTAAAACTTGTGGCTATTCTACCCACCTCTATAAGTTTGTAAGTTTTTGAAATGTAGTAATGCAGTAAACATGAGGAACTACTGACACGTGGTAATAATGGTGGTGGTACAATACATGAGATTTTACAAGTAGTAAAGCAAATCATTAATAAAGTTGTCATTCTAAGATGGACCCATTACCTTTTCAATATGAATAGTGTTGGGGAGTAACGGATTACATGTACCGGCATTACGTAATCAGAGTACAAATTATGAGTAACTGTATTCAGTTACAGTTACTGTTTCAGTGAGTGGTAATTGGATTACAGTTACTTTGCTGAAATAAATGGATTAGCCTACATGGCGGGATTTTCCTGTTTTCACATTCTGGGCTATATCACATTTTTAAAATTATTTTATTATGGCAATTCCACTCATTTCTGGAAACCCAATCAGACCACGCGCACTAAGAGCTGTGTAAACGTCATGTTAACGTTGGTGGCGTCAGTCACACAATGGACGAGGTCGTTAATAATCGTTGTTAAGAATCTGATTCTGCATCATTTTGAGTAAAAAACATCCAATATTGATTTTTACTAGCACCTTTATGTTTGTACTGACAGTGATTTTTTAATAAACAATATGACATTAACAGTAGGTGGACATCATTTAAAGCAGCAGTGATCTCATATAGAAATCATTTCTCTATCAATAATATTTTTTATTTTTCTTTTAGCAGACAAAACTTCTCATGTGAAGATTTCCTAGTCTTTGCTTCTCTACAGCAAACCTATTCATGGAGACTTGGACTCAACAGACAATTTGAAGTGAACAAACATGAATTTGGAGGATGTGGTTCATGTAGTTTTAAAAAACATGACAATATTAAGTAATCCAAAGTATTCAGATAACGTTACTCACCTAAAGTAATTTTATGGATTACGTTACAAACTACATTTTGGTGTATGTAATCTGTAGGGGAATACATTTTAAAAGTAACCTTCCCGACACTGAATATGAATGATGGTAGTTTTCATTGTCGTAATAAAAACGGTGCAGAAAGAGCGAGCAGAGTCGTGTTCAAATGTTAGAGAACAGTTTAATTGTACATAGTCACAATTTGCTTTGAAAAATGAGCCGCTTCTTCATCTAACATCTGTAAATGTACATAAGGCCACCTGAAAATGTACACCACTGACAGTGTGACGAACTCATAGCTTCATATTTATAAATGCACAATATTTTACAATGCTTTTTGCTTTTACAAGGTGTAGGCCGCTGCTTTCAAAAGAACAGCGCCTCAATTCATCTGTACAAAAATATTATATCATTGTTTCCTGTGAAGAGCAGAGCATCGATCCGAGAGAAAATGTACGTCACACGTTAAAACACTATCAACAGGAGATGGTACAAAGCGAGAGGCCGGCCTTTCAAAATAAAAGTTTTTTTTTAAAAATCATGCCAGATCCATAAAATCTTTCAAAATAAAACTTGATGAATAAACTGTATACATTATATTCAAAATGGGGTCAAAGGAGTGGTGAATATACACACTTACATCGAAATGCACAAATTTTGCCTCCCCAAAAAAGTGTAGTAAAAGACAATTTACAACAACGTGGTTTACAAATGTACAACTGTACAGAAACAGATTCAAAGCATCACTACAAAGTCTTATATAAGCAAGGCCTGTCAAAACATCACGACTAGTATCCTCAATTCCACTATTCATATTTTACACTTAATAACTGCACATATACTACATGGAATCTACAATTATGCAAGAAAAATCCCACTGATTTAAAAAACAGCTACTGCGCGATGGCCCCACACGCCTCCAACTTTGCACTTTCTCGCCCAATTTTTTAAAGAAAAGTTAAAACCACTAAAATCGCTTAACTTCACATTCACATTCTAGTAATTATTTTTCAAAATGTCTCCAGCTTCAGGCGGTGGAGTGGTCCATCTTCAAATCCCCAGAAAGCGACAGGTTACATAAAGAAGCGAAACGACACTAAAGCTACGACACGGATGATTCTTTCCTTTTTTTTTTTTTTTTCTTTTTTTTTTTCGAAAAACTACAAGATTGGACAAAACATGATAAAAAGCGTTGGGAATTCCGAACCATTCCTACGATTAAAAAACCTCATCACGGCATGCGCTTAAACTTGCATAAACCTCCCCAGCGGGATATAAGGAGAGCCCCCTTGTGGTCATTTTGTGTAACTGTACAAACTATTCAGGAAAATGAAGTGGTGCTAACGGAAGCTTTATCTTGCATTTTAAAAGATTAGCTTAGGTGTTTTTTGTTTTTTTTTTACATTGTATTTTATTTTAGTAGTAAATGCTTTGAAATAAAACTTCTCCCAAAGTAGCTAACAATGCAAGACAAAGCTACAGTTTGCATCCATGTTGATAGAAAGCACCATTCAAGTCTAGCTAGAAAATCATTGTTCGAAATAATCTGACTATTTTTTATACATAGTGCTAATTCTGCAGCTGCTTTGGCATGGAATCTCTTCATGCTTAAACTGACATATAAATATACTGTAGCCATTTGAACACCGGCCGAGTAAAAAAAGTGGAATTATTTCTCAATTACACCCCAAAAGTCACTTGCTGGTGTTTAAAAGGTTAAGAATTTCACCAAATATCTTACCAACTTTCTACAGAGAATTTACACTGTTAGATAATAAAAAACAAAAATTTACAATATTATTCAAAATCAGTCAGTTACATCAATTACAATGTGCTGTAGCCAGAATGGGCCTGCCTGAGTAGCGGGCAGGATCACAGCGTTCTTACATTTGAGTTTTTGGTAGGTTTGTGTGTAGTGGTGTGTGTATGTGTGTTTGTGTGTGGGGAGAGAGCAGAGGGGGGAGGGGGCTCAGCTCGTGTCTGTCGGGGCAATTCACATGAGGCCGTTGGCGGGCCCCCCGATGGGCCCCAGCTCGGAGCCGCTCTTCATGTAGTACTTCTCCAGCTTGGCCAGGATGTGCTTGCCGTAGGTGTACTTGCGCAGCGTGGCGATGTGGGGCCGGATCTGAGGGGAGAGTGTGGGGAGAGGAGAGAGTTTGGTAACACGGCGGTGGCTAGAACAGTTCAGTTTCAGTACAGAATCACACCCTGACTAAAGATGAGTACTGAAACTCAACACGTGAGAAGAGACGTTGGGGCTTTAGAATGTTATCTCGATCAATAAACTCCAGCCCAATGTGGAGACAACACTGAGGAGCCGCACAAATGTCACAGTCCAAACATAACTGAAAACATCCCACTTTCATGAGATACATCCCACACCTGCGCTCTGGCAGTACCACTTTGACCACACACGCACGGCAGAGTCCTGCACCGGGGCGGGTACCCACAAATAGTTGCTGAAACAGGTGGGTTTTAACATTCTGGAATTTTACAGGTGGGTAGGTGGGGGCGGGTAGTGAGTACAGTCAGGTGGATTAAATGATGAAATTATTAAATGATCAAATGGATCAACTGAACGATGAATGGGAGAAAAATACTTAATGCGTCTCCCGGAACAATGGACCAGGCTGAGAGAGACTTTAGTGTATTTATTACAGAAAACCATCAGTGGGTGAGATTGGGTCGATGGCTGTGCTCCTGGTCAAGTCCTGGTGTAGTCCTGACGATCAGCCCGGCGGTTGCAGTGTGTATATATTTATGCTAATGACACTGGTTCAGTCTGTTTTAGACCTAGTTAAGTACTGGTTTGGTCCTGGTTTAGACCTGGTTTGGTCCTGGTGATTGGCTCTGCGGTTTGTATATATTTATTATCCTCTAATGACATGGCGTAGGTTTAGACCTGGTTTAGTCCTGGACTAATGGGCTGATCCCAGTTTATCACAGGCACAGGAGGGTAATGGGTGGAATGTTAATGGGTCTGGGCGGGTGTGGGTTTCACTCTGATATAATCACAGGTTAACGGGCGGATGTGGTGCTGTACTACGCGGGTGCGGACAGGTCTCGAAAAATGGACCCGTGCAGAACAAAGACACACTCCGACGGGCACGCGCTCCGACGGGCACGCGCTCCGACGGGCACGCGCTCCGACGGGCACGCGCTCCGACACACATGTCTCTGTGGTCCTGATGAGAGGCATCTTCTTCACAGTACAGTGGTGATACTCGAGCATTGTGCACGTGCTGCAACATGTCATCCAATTAATCATTTCTGTCTGTTTGCAAACTGACAACAGGACAGTCTCCTCTTGGTGCTTTTCGACTGTGATTATGGAGAACACATTATTGTTGGCCATTCATTCAGTGTGTAGGAAAAAAAAAGTTACTGCTAAATCATAATCTTGTTATGAAATATATATATATATATATAAAAAGCTTAAATTAGTTAATGTGCCTAATTTAATTACACATTTTGAAATAAATTATATCTTTATACCATGCCATTATAGTGTATTTTTGGTTAGTATTTCTTTCTCATCTGTACTTTAAAAGTACAGATGAGAGCACTGTCAAAGGCCATGTTGATAATAGTAATATTCTAGAATCATCACGACTCATGGAGCTGTTACCTTGTGCATGATAATTTTGCGCTGGGCTGGCTCTGCCATGTCGATCATCCTTTGCACCACGTAGTTGGCATACTGGTCCTTCATCATGCTGTAGAGGGCGCTGTGGGGCCCGTCCTTCTGACAGCACACCTCATCGATCAGCAGAGCTCTCTCAGCTCGCGACGAGTGGATCACACACTTCTCTACCACATTACTGAGGGCGCATAAACAAAAGATGAGAGGACACTTCAAATGGGTCGAAACACTAAATCCACTGCTTTGGCAATTGTGGACATGGCCCAGTCACACTGTTTAGTGTTAAAATACAAAGAAATGAAACACAACTTCATTCTAAAACTACAAGTAATTTATAGAATACACATTTGTGCACAGCTGAGTTGAATTTTGGAGGAAGTAAAACATTTATTAAGTCAATTAAAGTAATAATGCCGAAAATGGGCATCAAAATGCTAACTGGAGTTTTGGATCAGAATCAGAAGCCGGGGAATCGTGCCAGTACTGTAGTAGAAGTGTTTCCTAGTGGACAGTGCTTCTCTTTAGCCCACACTGACCTTGCAAACTTGTGTTGACTCAGCACCAGCACCTTCCCTCGAACCTCAGCCACGATCTTGCTCTTGTCCTCGGGCCGGCCGTGCTCCAGCACGTGCTGGATCACGTAGTTCCCGTACTGGTCCTACAGGGGGCAGAGTGGGACAGGTACAGTGAGCACAAAGTACAGCAGAGCTCACTATCGGCTCACATCAGTGAGTCCATGCACTACTGTCCCTTGTGGGCGGAGCTGTGACAGAGCATGCATGTCTACAGGTACATGAAGGAGTGGCGCCCCCGTGTGGCTGTTTGAGCTCGTCACTGCAGAAGGTCAGACAACACAGAGGCTGCTGGTTCTACCGCACAGGAGCGACCAGCAGCGCCTTGCCCCTTCACAATCTCAGACAGGAGAGGGAGGGAGCAGATGGATACAGAAAAAAATATTTTAAAAGACTTAAAAAAACATTCATTTTTAAACTTCATACACTTGACTCATGTGAGATGCCCTGATGTAGCTTTTTCAGTTCAAACATTATGAGACTTTCTGGGCCAACTACGACCCAGAATTGATATGTCCAAACAGGACATCGTTTGAGCCTGACATGAGTCTAAACCCAAATAACCCTGATCTGAACGGTCAGCCCCTAAATCCCATCACGTACAGCCTCAGTGCTATTGCAGCCTCTGCAGCTCAAGGAGGGAATTCTGGAGGTTCTGAGCATGAGGCATGGCCTATCCATAAACTGAGAATGAGACAAACTTGGATGTGTCTATCTGCAGGTGAAGGCTCTGGAGACACAGGCTACATGCAGTTCCTTTAAAGTGGGACTAAACACTAAATCAACTTTTACTACTAAATGGGATACATGGTGTTCTGATGGCAATGGCTGCTGTTACTAGTCTTTTTGTTACAAACTTAGTTCATTTGCATATTTATGCAATAGGTCTAGAAGTTTCAGAATTGTCCCCAAAGACAGAACAACAGTAGCCTGATAAGGACAGTTAAGGCCACACAGCCAAGTGGCTTAAGTAACACAATGTGTAGTTACTTTTTAAACAAAATCACAGAAAACAAGTTACAATTTGACTTGATGATTTCATAGTTATGATAATTGCACAACAGTGAAAGAGTGGGTTGAGGTTGGACATAAGACTCATGCTTCAGGACTTTTTTATGTATCCATCTTAAGAGTTTAGAAAATAATTTGCTTCCAAAACATCTCCTTGCTCTTTGTTCTAATTGTGCATCACGTGTCATAGAAACCAATCACAGCATTATTTGTAAAACCTAATACAAAATTATGAGAACAAACAGAATGAGGAGATGTTTTGGACTTAGTAAAACTGTTATTGTGTTAAAAGGAGTGTTAGGCCTGTCACAATATATAGAGATATATTACACTGCATATCACAGTGTGTGTGTGTGTGTGTATATATATATATATATACATATATATATACATATATATATATACATATACATATACAATATATATAATATACATATATATACACATATACATATATATATACATATATATATACACATATACATATATATATATACATATATATACACATATACATATACATATACATATACATATATATATACACATATACATATATATATACATATATATACACATATACATATATATATACACATATACATATATATATACATACATATATATATATATACATATACATACATATACATACATATATACATTTTTTTTATACATTATGGTGTACTCCTAGTACTAGTGTTCTAGTAGTGTTTCAGATTAAGATCTAGGGACGCACCAATCCAGCCTTTTCAGTTACGATTCCAATACTGAAGCTTTAAGTATCGGCCGATACCACATATGAACTGATAAATGTACAGAGACTGAACCGTTAGGATCAGTGTTGTCTTATTTCTGTTAAATGAGTTACGGAGATGTTATTTATCTCTCAACTATCAATAGAACAGATTGTATAAATGAAAAATTTTATATTTACTGGTCATATTCGGCCAAGAAAGTCTCAGTCTTAGTACATCGATTTATACGTCCAACCAGGATACTGGCTGAACTGATATTTGATACCAGTATTGGATCGGTGCATCCCTTTTAAGATCATTCTAAAACTTGTTTGAAAGGTCCAGTTGTACTCTATTCAACCTGTACTTATCCAAATGATGATCTATCTTATGTCATCAGTGAGTATCTGGGTATTGTTTTTTTGACCCAACTATGAAATAATATAATTCAATGCAATAATCTGTATTTGTACTTCATATTTACTACAGAACTATGCAATAGGTGAGAAAAAGTACTCCTTGTGACAGGCCTGCCAGTTGTGAATAAATTAAAGCCATTAAAAAGAGAAAAAGGAGGAGGAGGAAGTAGAGAGGAGGAGGAGAGGAGGAGGAGAGGTGGAGGAGAGAGAGGCGCCCGCTCAGAGGCAGATGTCCTGACCTTGAACAGTGCGTCACGGGACACTGAATAATATGATTTGGGGGTCATCTCCAATGAAACGCCTTGATATTTCTGATGGGATAAGTGAAGGGGGCAGTGTGATGACAGCTACAACAGTACGAGCATGTACACAACACAAACAATGGTACTATACATACACACATACAGTATAATGAGTCTGTACAATGAGGACTCATGCAGGTACAAGACAACAGGATAAATCTTTCACACGAAGCTACACTCACAATTTAACCCTGAAATGTTGAGCTGGCTCTAGTTTCAGTCTCATGTTTGAGGATCCTGCATTTGTCATGAGCAGGCCTGTCACCATAATGACTATTATCTACTACTGTCCACTTGAGGCTCATGTATGCTCCACAGGGCTGTGATGGTACATGTATTCATCCCGAACCGTTTCAGTACGTTCGGTTCGGTGCAGGGCTGTGCAGGAGTGAATTTGCGCAGCGGTTGTTGTAACTGCCGCAGATATCTACATTGTCTGCAATAAGTGCACAAGTTGGACTTTCTGTCCATAAATATGAAGATAAAAGTAAAACTTCATCCTGATACTGTTAATGCTGTACTTTACTTTGTTTACCATTTACAAGAAATTATTTTTTATAATATTTTATACATTTGTTGCTTATTTGAGAATATTTTATTTAACTTACTAGTATTAGTATTTAGTATTTATTTTATTTTCCAGTTTGTATAATGTTAAAACTAATTGTTGGTTTAATAAAAACACAAATAAACAACAAGCAAATGGTTTTACATTTCGTTCCCAAACTGTACCAAAAATGAACCGAACTGTGACCTCAAAACTGAGGTATGTACCGAACCGTGATTTTTGTGTACCATTACACCCCCAATGCTCCACTTTCATACAGAAATCGATCTGTGCGTTCCAAGCATCATAACACTGCACTTGTACTGCATTTATACTTCCAAAAGGTTCTAAAGTCAAGGCCCTAAAAGTCAGTTTCAGACTTGATGCATCTGTTGGAAAAGAGCCAAGAATAATAAGGTGAGAGAAGCATTTATTTTTGTTGTGCAGCTGGTTCTGGTCCCTTTTTTTTTTTTTTAAAGTTTAGCTTTCACTATTGAGCTGGGTTCACTACTGCCCCCAGTGGTTAGCACATGTATAGCCCTGTTGCCAAGATTCCACATGTTCTGAGGAGATGGAGCAGATTGTGGACAGAGGCCTCTATGCACATCTGTACGGGTCTAGAACGTAAAACATAAATGAGTCTTTATCGTTAAGATGGAACAATATATTTTGGGTTTCAATAATCATGGTGTGTACTATGTCTTTACAACAGTGGAAAGAATTTTGACATGTTTTGTAAAAGTTTAAATATCTGAGCTGTAGATGGTAGAATAACTAAGTAATAAATAATAATAAAATAATGATAAATAACGTAAAATAGTTTCAGTATATCTCTGTAGTGATAAATCGTGCTTTAAAATGTGTTAATGTGACAGGCCTAATCATGAGACAAATTATCTGGTGGTAAACCGGAGATGTTCCTCCTTGTTTTTAACGTGATACATCTTCCAACTGATCCATGGCACAAAAGGCAGGTATGTAATTATCTGCCATGCTAATAGCCTCATTTAATCTGCTTCACCAGTAGCAAAGGTATTTAGAAGTGGTCCAAAAGGCCTGATTAAAGCCTGATGGAGGAGTTAGGAGGAGCTCTAGTTTGCAGCGTCAGACTGAACCACAATCACCGCATAAGGTCTGTCTGAGCAAAACCAAATCTACTAAGCAAATCTGAGATCTATTTCTATTACTTTCCCCCCACATTTTTATCTGTTTATCTATTTCTAAGCAAGTTTCCTATCCACCTCCCCAGTCTGCCCTAATGCAGCCAGCCTACAGCAGGCGGCCAGGCTAGTATCCGGGCTAGTATCCGGGCAGGTGTCTGGGCAGGTGTCTGGGCAGGTGTCTGGGCAGGTGTCTGGGCAGGTGTCTGGGCAGGTGTCTGGGCAGGTGTCTGGGCAGGTGTCTGGGCAGGTGTCTGGCCTCACCTGTCCCAGCTGCTCAGAGTGCTGGTGCAGCTCCTCCAGGATGGGCAGGGTCTGCTCCTGAGTGCAGTGCTCCAGGATCCTCTGGATGACTCTGCAGCCATACGGGTGAGTGGACAGCACAAACACCTGCACACAGCACACACACATCAACACTGTCACTTCTGTTGTGGCATCTAACTTGTCCAAATATAAGAACAGTGTATGTGAGCTGCTACTATAAGCCTTATGTCCTTATGCTGGCTCCAAGTAGTCCTATAGATCAGCATATGATCCAATTATAACTCTGTCACAAAGCAGGTATGTAACCTGGACGAGATGTACAGAATATGAGTCACTTTTTCATTAAACAGCCTATAGCCCAGTGTGGAGTCTGACCTGTCCCTGGAAGGCGTCGATGATGAACTGTAGAGCTTGGGGCTGCACACACTCGATGCACTTCTGCACCACGTGGTTCCCATTCTGGTCCTTCACACACTTGAGCACGTGTCCGTCCAGCTCCCGCACAATGTCGCTCTGAGGAGGAGAGGGACCAGTCACTCTCACAGTCTACACATACACACACACACACAAGTCTACAACACATGTGAAGAAGAGGAGGAGGAGGGCCACTTACAATTACCTGCTGCTCAGAGGAGATGGACTCCAGAGCCTTCTGGATGACTCGGCAGCCGTACATCTGCAGGGCCAGAGGCAGCACGTGTCCACGGATCCGAGTGGCCAGGGCGTGCTTCTGCTCCGAGCTGCCAAACTGAGAGGACACGGCACATCAGGCAAGACAACCAGGGACAGAACAATTACACACATTTTATTGTTCTGTTAAAAGGCCTATACCAGACTTGTTCCCATGTATTTGAGCAAAATGCCCTAGTAAGCAGTATAAGCAGCTCATGAGGTCAAAATAAGTCTGCTGTGTACTGTATTGTCCAGGTGTGTGCGTTAGCATGCTAGTTGTTAGCTTTACAGTCCCTAAATGTTGTAAAAAGCACTTCAAAATAACTTCTGACCACTGCAAACTGTTAAAAATGTGAAAAACAGAACTAGTTACTTTTTAAAATAAAATCAGGTCTTGTATAAAAGTATCTCATGACAAAAAGAGGAACAACAACATTTGAATGGGGTCACTTTATATTCAATAGCAACAGTAAAGTACTTTAGCAGTACCTCAAAGAATTTCTGGATAACATAGTTCCCAAAAACGTCCGTCATGAGTTGATATGCAGCTTGTAAGATCTCTCCGAACACCATCTGCCTCTCAGCAGGTGTGGCCCGCTCCAGCTTCTGTTGGATAAACCTAAAGAGGAACCATCAGAACAGTCAGAGCATTGTAGCAGAGCTGTAACAGAGCCAGAGCAGAGACAACATGAGCATCAGCTTTCACGTGAGGCATGGCCTGTCCATATACTGAGAAAAATTGGATGTGACCTATCTGCAGATTAAGGCGCTGGCAACTCAGGTTCAGCTGAGATTGTAATACCTGTATTTTGTTTGGAGTGATTGTGCATGTTTGAGTAATCTTTAATCACTCATCATTTAATCACAGTTTTATTTTCTTAATAGGTGATACATGTAGGATTCAGCAGTGCTGCATAGTTATGGTGGTACAAATGAAAAAAATCCAAAACAACACAGCTATCCACAGAAGGGGCTGACAACTTCAGAACGCTTTGTGATGATGACTGGACACCACTGTTTTCTAACACAGAAATCAGCAGACTTATTTCTTGTTTTAAGTTGTTTTAGATAAATATGATGATTAAATATGGACGAATTATAATATAATGATCCACGCGTCTCATAGATTATAACTATAGGAGAGACAAAAGAGCAGTTTAGAGTTTAGGGTCATCACAATTTGAAAACGTCACATCCAGCTTCAACTAAACTATGTGCAGGTCTTATGCTCGTGTGAGAAGCACTGGTCCTATACTTGACCTGGATCCGTGCTGGTCCTGGGAGAACTCCACCATGTGCCCGGGCAGGTCCCTCAGCTGCAGGTTAGGGAAGCGGTTATTCCTAAAGTCTTCGAGGAGGCGGCTGCGTCCGGAGGGCATGACGTCAGAGCGGCTGTAGCGGGGTCTGGAGGGGGGGAAGAGCTGGCTGCTGGAGTTAAACAGGCTGGATGTGCCCCCCGCACTGCGATACTTGGCCTCAGCACCAGGGGCAGCAGAGATGTAGCGCCCACTGCCATTGGTTAGACCTCCTGTGGGTATAGAAGGACAGGGACCAAACATGAGCAATGTCTGACAGGGTTGTGAATCAAAATTGTTTCAGAGTAGATTTGATTTGTCTGTAGTTTGTGTGCCAAATTGTTGATGTCAATAAATAGGCAGAAATTATGCCAAAAAAACAAAACAAAAACAAAAGTAATTTTGTGAGACTTGTTATGAAATAGAGAACATGCTTTCATCCAGTTGGGATGAAGACAGTTTTGATATTCTATCACGTTTTATATGACAGGACAGGGTGTCGCTTGTGCCTGGCTGCCTGGTTAAAAAAGGGAAATAAAATCACAACTGAACTTAAGTTAACCTGCAGATGTAGACTGAGTCTATTTTGTGTCTAGAAATTCTGAAGAATAATGCTTATTTATAATCTATGAACAAGACTCATGGATACAGGCTTCTGTCAGTCATCTGTTCCATATGTTTAAGCTTCTGTAATCCAAAACAAGCTGCAAAATAAACCAACCCCAATTATCAATGATTGAGGTCAGCTATACATATTTTATCGTGATAATACAACTGGCAAAAAAAAAAGTGTGTCATTTACACGTTACCCATAATTATAACCCTGACTATAAAGTAGTAGTACAAGAAGTAGTAGTTTTCAAGTTAACAGCTACTTTTACCTTTTGTGAGTTTAAAAACACAGTGGAGCACTTCCTGTATTACCACATGACATCACAAGGTGGAACACAGTCTAAATCTGCAGAGTTTGTGTGTTAAACATGTAAATGAAACTAAAAAGGAAATGTAAACGGAAACTACATGTAAAAGGAAACTACATTATAACAGAGCAGAAAATGGCATAATATGAGCTTTGAGTGAATTGCTCTTCACATGCTCATCGTGACTTACCGAGGTGCAGACTGGAGGAGGAGCCGTGTGAGGTCAGTGAGGGGGGAGGGGTGAGTGGAGAGTGTCCTGGGGTGAGTCCGATGGGGCTGGGGGAGGAGGAGTAGCCCAGGCTGTTGTAGAAGGGCTGGCCAATGGGCGTGAGACTGCTGCCCCCGCGCTTGTACAGGTCCGACGTGGCCAACAGGGAGTCCCGCCTGGTCACACTGCTGCTGCTCGAGCTGGACACTGCACCACAACACATCATGTTCAGCTCCAGAAAACAATTATTCAACTAGCCATGGCTTTCAGTGGGGTTGCACTCAAAATACTGAGTAATAAAAACATCATTACTGTTGCCATAGCAATTGACAAATCAGTTGTGAAAAGCATTTAAAATGGTGCCTATAAAAAAAGGAAGCTGAAACCAATGACCATACTTCAAAAATACAGATTCATTCTAATCTTCATCTCAAATTTAGGCTTTTAAAAAGAAGCAATAATGCAGCTGTTCAAAAATGAGCAACACAAAAGTGCTTACAAGTAGATGACAAAACCTAGTCCAATCCAGTCTTTTGACAGTAGCATTTTTGCCTGAGGTCCAGAAAACACACTTCTTTGCTGTGAACCCCAGAGCTCATGTGGATTATTAATCAGAGAAACTCATGGTCTGTCCGTATCAAAACAAGAAACTGAAAAATAAGGCAGATTTCTGCAGAATCAATGAGTAAAGCACTAAACTCTGTTCAACTGAGGTGAGAAATAATAAAAAAAGAAAACAAACAAATCTGACTGAACCAGCCCAGCTCCAGGTGGGAGGAGGGAGTCATGACCAGCCTGATATTCCTCTGTATAAAAATACATGATTTTGCACTTGCCAGGTAAGAAGCATTTAGAAAACAGTAAAAAAAATAAAATTTTACTGACCAGAGGACCCAAAGCCCCCCAGAGCCGACCCCAGCCCCACACCGAGGGAACCCCCAGTGCTGCTGAAGCCCAGGGAGGAACTATGTGGAGGGGCAGAGTTGTGGGAGAATAGGGAGCTGCTCTGGGACGTATTAGGCATAGAACCAGAGCCGTAGAAGGAGGAGGAGGGCAGACCGCTACTGGGAGGAGGGGGCTGCTGAGGAGGCTGAGGCTGGGGCTGAGGCATGGAGCGGTACAGGCCGTTGGCTGGAGGTCCAGACATGTTGTTCCCAGAGCCCGATGCAGACACTGCTGTTAGAGATGAGAGGGAGACGTTATGCACTGTATTGCAATTTATCTATCCGTGGGTTTCAGAGTGATGACAAATTGAGACCGTTGTCATAAAATTTTATAATTCAAGAAGCAAATGTTCTTTTGAATGGCCAAAATGTCACTAATCCACCAACAGAATCAAAATGCATAAGCAATTAGCAAACTGCAAAAGCTGCAATCATTATAATTTCCTCCACAACCAATAAAATCTCCTGCCTCATTAAGGAATAAGTCAGGATGAGCGGCAAAACGTCTTTACTCTAAAATTTTTGTCCACTTGACAGAACTGAAATTTCATCTGCGATGGATCCTACCTGGACGAATGAGGAATTATGATGACATCAATATGGGACATTGATTTTCCATTGTCTTTTTATTAAATGGTGCTCTTGTCTTTATGTGAAACTCAACTTCTAATAGAAGTGTGCTATATCAAAGTGCCTTATGTTGACAGCTTTATATTGTTGCTCTATACCAGACATTAAAACCTCCAACTGCAGGATGAGCATTCATCTTTAGACATGAATGTCATAAAGTCATTACAAACATAAAAACATGTTTTCTATCACACATGTTTTGAGGTGTGACTCACCAGCCTGTGCTGCTGCTGCCGGGTTGATGAGGAGGGGGGTCTGGACCAGTCGGACCGGACCTCCCAGACCCGTTCTGGCTCCTGGTCCCATCACGAGGGCCCCTGTCTGGTCGTAATACGCTGCAGGGGCCAATACCTGATAACCTGCACAAGAGATTTCACTGCAAGGACAATACCAAGCTTTCTGCTAATACACTAAAATGGTAATTTATGGAAACAGCCATTTTAAATCAACAGATATGCTGTTGCAGTAGTGGGAATCACACAGAAAGTGCACTGACCTGGCATGCCCGCATATGCCAGTGCAGGGTTTGCAGCAGCAGCAGCGGCTAAAGACTCCTGCTGACTCTGCTGGCCCTGCCCCGGAGTCAGGGGCCTCTGGGACCCTCCTGTGCGCATCACCTGTAACAAGACACAGCACTCAGATACACGTATGCTACTGGTGACAGCCCTATGAAGCTTCTTATTCACTGTAATGGCATCTGAAGTCAGAGCAGAAATTTTTTTTTACAATACTGTATATAATAAAAATGGATCTTTTCATTGCTTATACTCTTACGTTTACGTTTTATTTTTGAAGTTCATTCCCATTTTCTGCAATGCTTACTTCAAAATGTGTCTAAATGGTGGGTTTGGTTCTTTTCTTATTTCAGAATGATGAAAAAGTAGGACGTTGCCATAGTGACTAATGATTTCAAACAAACCATTACATCTGTTGAATAGGAAAAGTCCTCAAAATTTTGCATATAACAGGAAGCTGAAACCCATGTATAGATACAGATACTAAATAAATAAGAGCTTTTTGCAACACCCATCCTTATACTTAGACACCATTTTGTTGCTGAGCTGCATTCAAAGCGTGTTACCTGTGGCTGTCCGGTGGCTGGTCCCTGATTGGACGGCTGCTGGTTGGCATTGTGGTTGGCAGTATTGGCAGCCTGTTGCTGGAAGAGGTTAGCTGGGTACACCCCCCACGGCACCCCATAGTACTGAGGCGGGACCACTGTGGGGCCTGGGGGAAAACACAACATGAACAACCAGGCCCAATAGAAGTGCTGTCCAATCAGTTTACAGCTACAAGTTATGAGCATCTCCAGTCCAGTGAAAATCTATGAAAATGAATGGATTTCTTAAAAAGGGGTATATACTTTTATGGGGTATTATGTGCTAATACATAACATATTTAGATGTTACCTTTTATCAAACTGAAAATCCTATGTTTGCCAAAAACAATGTAGGCATATGTTTTATAAGTTTAACTTTTTTGTCTCCCCTTCCTTTGCTCTCCATAATACGCCACTCCCTTCGTCAGAGCACTATCACAACACAATCAGTAAGCATCCTGCTAATGAAACTACTGCAACTACTATAGCACAGCAACTTGACAAACTTGAAGCTATGTGCAGTTTTGTCTCATGTTTTTGTATATTCAGGAGGAATTGTTGTGTGGAAGCATGGGTGATGTTGGTTTGTGGGCTGAGCATTGTTAGCTTTACCATGCACTGGTTTCAGTTGTGAAAAGTGCTCATAAACTCTTCATGGTAAATAATTAATTAATAAATGCTCTGAATAATAATGCATAATGTAAATGAGAAACTTTGGACCACAACAAACCATTTGAAATGAGCTAGTTGTGTCACATTTTTTAATATATTTTTTAGACAGAAAATAACAGGTACAGTTAACAATTCCGTGCTGTACTATGAGCATGTAGAATTCAAGATGGCTGATAGATATCAGTTCCAGTAGCTTATCAGCCAATATCGATACTCAATGATTTTAAAGAATTTTTGAGCTCCATATGTGTTTGTGTACATAATATACAGACAACACATGATACATGTATTCCATATCTATGGGCACCATTTATAACCTAAAGATGGCTTCTGGTGTGTCTCATTTACAAAAAAAAAAGATTTGCTAAATGATGGTTAATGTTTTTCTCTAAATGATGTCATTTTGTAATAAACCAATGAATCAGTCAATAAATACAAGTAAAAAGTAAGTAAAAAGTTCATTTGGGAACGTTACTTTACATTATCCATTACAAGGCCCACAAACGCATCTTAAGTTAAACGTGAAATACTAGTATTAGCAAATATCAGTTATTGACTAAAGCAGGAAGCCAGATATCAAATATTGTTTTAGCTAAAAAAAATAAAAAAAATAAATAATAAAAATTATATCCTGTTGATCTGTTGATAAATACATGAAGAGGAGAGTAGACGGACCTGCGAGTGTGGCTGCTGCGGCCAGCCCAGCTGCAGTGTAGGGATCGGTTCCAGGGGGCGCTGCGTTGATGATGTATGGGTTTGGCACAAAGGCAGGAGCAAGGCCAGCTGGAAACACAGAGCACAAGACAGCTCTGAGTAAACAAATCTGCTTCACTGTGTATATACAAGAAAGAAGAATAGGGACATGTGAGGAAGAGGAGAGAAAGATGAAGAAAATGACAGGTGAGGAAGAGGAGAGGGATAGATGAAGAGAAAAGGAGAGAGATGGGCATGAGAATGACAGAGACAGGAGGAAGAGGATGGGTAAGGCAGAAGGAGGAGCAGACTGACCGAGGTGCTGTTGCTGAGCTGCAGCCAGAGCATACTGCTGCTGCTGCGCTGCTGTGAGCTGCTGGACCGTCAGCTGGGAGGGCCTCTGGAACAACTGCACACAATGGATGATTATACACATCATTATACACATCATTATACACACACCATTCCACAGGATGTGGCCAAAAGGTTAGTTAAATGTGTTGGCTTGGAATGATCAACATTTAAAACAATACTGGTAGTTCACTCGCACAATTCAAGTTTCCTCAGTCCTCAGGTCCATTAATTGAGTTGTATTTAAAGACAGCTTTTTCTGGTATGCATTTACATCTTATGACAGATATTTGACTTGTTACATTCAAAACTGCAGAGGTATCTTCCCTTTACACTACTGCAACACAAAGTGCTGCTCTAGACCACTTTGAACACTGCAGCACGTACCACAGAGGAATTATTGTGTGTGCCAAGTGGATACAAACACTGCAGAAGTCTCTGGTGTTTTTAAAAAAAATCATGCATGCACAAATTATTGAACGAGTTAATAATTAAACATAAATTTTGCACAATAAATCTCATTTAAGCCATCTTAAATTGATAGAAATGTCTGCTTAGCCAGCAGATCCATAGTTCTTACACAGGTAGCAGAAACTTGGTCCAAACCTGCTGCTGTGAACTGTAGTCGAAGAGTCCCACGGGCGTGCCAGAGGAGTCCACTTGGATCTGGTTGCCGGCATAGTCGAACTGCAGGGACTCCACCCCCTGCTGCTGCTCCAGGCCCATGCTGGGGGTGGGATCCTGACTGTGGAAGTCCTCTGTGGGGGGTTTGTTCTGCTGTGGGTTGGGGGGCTGCAGAGCGTGAGGGTGCGGCTGGCCCATCATCTCCAGACCGGGCTGAGGGGGACCCATTCTCTCCACTGCCTCAGTGGGGGAGGCCTGCCGACTGCCGGGGGTCGGGCTGCACACAGGGATAGAAGAGGGTCAGGACATTTCAGCACAATAAATGTTGATTTATCTGCATGTTCTAGACGCATATGGATACACATAGAGGCTTCTGTCCGTCCTCTGCGCTGCCCATCTCCTCAGAACATGTGGAATCTTAATAACAGCTGTACATAAACACAGCTCGAGAGTGAAAGCTAAACTTTTTTTTTTTTTTTAAAGTGAATAGAACCAGATGTAAAAAACAAAATGTTTCCCTCGCCTCATTATTCTTGACACTTTCAGGTTTGTTTATTTGTTGCTGTATTTCGTCAGTTTTGGTACATTTTCAAACTGGCTTTTTCACTCCTTCTGGACATTGTTTAACAGAACACAATCTTGAAACGTTTGGAAGTATAAATGGACAGTTACTATGCTTGGACTGCACAGATCTGTTTACATATGTATGAAAGTGGAGCATAAATGAACCTTAAGAGATCAAGAAAGCAAATGTATTCTGAAAAAAGCTGAGGCAAAACATTTGGTGGTTTAAATGATGACAGGAGAAGCCATCATGAACCAATACACAGCCAACTTACCCTTAAGTCTGTATGTTCTCAAATGACCAAGAGAATAACAAATTATAAAAACAACCATTGCCTGTATCATTGCTTGGCTCCATCTAATTTACTGAGCTTTCTGCTATTTCACTCAATTGTTAAGCATAGGTGAAGTTGCCAAAGCATGCTACACTGGATTACACCAGCCAGATGAGACTGTCTTATATAAATTTCTTTCTTATTTATATTTATATTATATATACATTTTAATTAATTAATTATATAGATGATATTTAATTATATAGATGATTCCAGTGAAGGTGTGTGGAGTTTAAAAACACAGTGGAGCACTTCCTGTATGACATCACAAGATGGAAAAGAGTGTTTTCAGTTTGAGAGAAGAACTCAACCCAAATATTCATGGTTTGTGTGTTAAACATGTGTGAATGTGAACATAACAATAGCACAACATCTTCATGTGCGATAAAAGAAAGTCATTCACAGAGTTCAGTCAAATAAATATTTGGGTAAATGGATGGATGATCAACATTTAAAGTTCATATTCTAACTAATCAAACAACTCAAACACAAGATTGGTTTCTAATTTAGACATAAATATTGCTTTTCTTTCAGTGTCAAGAAAAAAAAACTGGTCGAAGAAACTTTTCTTCCGGTTCTGGACTATGGTGAAACCTTGTGTATGCAGTCTCCTCCTCCACTCTGCACAAACTGGACTCTGTATCTGCATCACTGAGGTTTATCACCAGTGCTAAGTCTCTCACTCATCACTTTGCCCAACATCACTAACAATTCACAGAAAAAGGCAATGGTAATATGTATCAGGATTTATACTGTTTCGTATTGATTGTGGAAGCTGCTAGGCCATGTCACTCTTGAACAAGATTCTGAATCTCAGTGGGACCTCATGGTTAAATAAAGGTAAAATAAAAACAAAATAATGAAATAAAATAAACAACTCCAGGTATGTTTGTGGTGAGGAAACAATATTATAATATAGATGAGCAAAGAGCAGAGCTTAAGATATCCATGTTAAAGTGATCTATCACTGTACATAGGCCCTTATACTCTATGAGTCAAAGTTTGTATTATACATTTTCATTGAACGTATCAAAACCATGAATGAACACATATGAAATGCAATAAACAAAAGTGTGAAATAACTGCAGACATGTTTTAGATGTGAGATGCTTTGATCACTCTTGACATTCCATTAATGAACTCTGATATGGCACAGCTGAGAAGAGAAAACCATCAGGAGACGCCATCATGAAGTTCACTGAGAGAAGGCCAACGGGTTGGTAGAGCTGTCAACAACGCTAAGTTTCCCGATACAATTCCATAAATCTTTTCTTTTATATTCGATGTCTTTAGTTTGTACCAATGTAGAAAGTGGTAACAAAGGAAAAACATTACATGATAAAGCATGCACAAATGTTGACTGCAGTGTCTGTCTTTAAAGAGGGGGTATTACACTGTGGGTATTGACAGCTAACACCAAACATTTAGATCACTGTTACTTTCTTATTGTTTTATATTTGCTGAAAATATATATACGTTTATATTTGCTGAAAATGACATTTTAATATTAGAATGTGCAGTAGTTTCATTGGTGGATGCATGCTGATGGTGTCCGCAAAAAATAAACAAAGTCTCGTTTGTCAAGTTGTGTACAGTTTTGAATCATGTTTTTGTATGTTTATGGAGAACTGTCTTTTGGGAGCATGGGTGACGCAAGATCATGGGCGGAGCTATGCACAGATTTAACAGCTAACAATAAGGAGGCTTCGAATAGGGCTAGTAAAATACTCAAACATGCATGGATGATATCTAAAACCTCTTCAGGCATGTTTTTGATGAGGGAATTATAACATGGCAGAAAGCTAAAAAAAAAATAAAAAATTATATATATAAAAATATATATATATATAATTTGCATAATCCTCCCCTCTTTAAATGCAACAGCTCACAGCACACAGGTGTCAGGTGAATGAGTCAGTCTCACTTGAAGTCTTTGCAGTCCCGGTCCATGCCGTTGAGCAGGCCTCTGCCGTTTGCTTTGGCAGGATCAGCCTCCTCTGATGCCTTCAACTCAGGGCTTTTGTCCTCTTCAAACGGAGACACTTTCTCTGGGGCATCGTTCTTCTCCCGGCCGTCTTGATCGCCATCTCCTCCTCCCTGATAAAACAAAATATGTGTAAATTTACTCCTGATGCCACACCAGGTCCAGCCGATGTGAGCCTGAGCCGAGAGGGCCTTACGTATCCGCCGTTCCGGTAGCGGTTGTCAATCTTGTCCCCCGGAGAGGAGCTCAGGACATACTCCACCATGCTGACTCCCAGGCCTCCACCTTCTGAGCGAGGCGAGAGCACAGAATTGGCATCACCGTTGCCATGGAAACTCTGGCCTGGCCGCCGCTGGACCATGATTGGCTGAGACACTGAATGATCTGAACGAAAAGGCCAGTTTCAAATGTCTCAAGTCTAGTTTTAGTTCAGCCAATCAAACTAAAAGCAAGCAACTTCCTGTGCTGTGAGTTTCTATAGCCAAATCGTAACTAAGGTATTTGATTAAAGAGAAAGGAAACGGATTAGGGCTGAAAGATAAACCACAAATGAATCAAAAATGCCATTTAAATTAACACAATAAGCAGGTCGATACAGGTATCCACTGACGAGAACTACATTTCCACTGTCTCCATGGGGCCAGCGTCAACAGTGTAGTCTATGGTTTAGACCACTACAAACATGTCAGATATATTACTCTTGTATCTAGGGCTGGAACTAACAATTGATTGACTAGTACTGCTAAAACAATCATTTCTGTTGTACATTTTTAGCTTTTAAAAAAGGGTCAGGATTATTTATTTCTATTTTCTGATCCAAGTTATGTTTCTTAATCAAAACATGTTAGTACCTGTAAGTTGTGTTTTTATTCATTCACACGTTTACCACACAAACCCTGAGTTCTTCTCTAAAACTCTGTTCCACCATGTGATTGAATGCATAATACAAAAAGTGCTCTATTACGTTTTTAAACTCCATAGACATTCACTAGAATCATTTCGATGATTTCAACCCCTGGAATTGCCAATCAACTGAAAAATGTAAAAGGAGCTGTTAACATGAAAACTACAGCTTCATGACATCACAAGGTGAAAAAGCTTTGGAGATGTAGACAGACGGAGTAATCGTTTTGTTTTGTTTGTTTTTAAACGTGCGAATGAAACAAAGCAACTCCAGGTCTGTTGGTAATAAAGTAACAACAGTCTAACATGGTTAAAATCTCACAATATTCAATTCTGTATAATGCAAGATATTTAAATACTCAACCAAATAAAGTTCAAACATGTCTTACTTATTAACTTATTCCTTCTTTTAAGGGCTGTCTTTTTCTATATCCAAGTAGTTTCAATATGATGAATCACTGTTGCAGCCCTACCTGTATCATGTGTGTAGGTGCTTCTTTAATTTCTTTAAATTAATTTATTATTTAATTTTAATTTAATTCTTTAATTTGATTAAATTTGATTGAATGATGCCTTAACAAAAAATACAGATTAATCATCATACATTGTGATGAAAACATTGCAGATCTAACTGTACTCCTTGCATGAAGAGAGCTTTGCTGCTTTAGCAAAAAAATAAAAAAAGGACTCTTGGATTCTTACGGGATGAGCCCCATGCGTTGTCTCTCCATTCCTCTCCCAGCAGCATGCCCTTCCGTCCATCTTTGGCCAGCTCATCTGAATCCCACAGCTTCTTTGCAGGTAAAAGCTTTTCATAACATAAAAGTTAGCATTAGTAACAGTCAAAGGATTTAACTGAATTCTCTTTAAGAAAAAGCTCACCTCTCCCATTCCCCGGGACTCCAAAGCCAGAGCCTGAAAGTCATAATTCATCTCATCTACAGCACGGACCTGCAACAAGATATGGCAAATATTACAAAGAAATTCTTCCTATTTGCATATCTATTCTCTGCAGATCAGAGATATTTTAGATTATCCTTCTTTTCACACTATGAGTGAAATGGTCTCATGTGCAGTGGTTTCAGCTTAGTCCTGATCAGGTAGTCCTGACCAAGTCTGGCTCAACATCTGGAGATGGATCTGTACTGCAGTAGTGTACTGGTCCTGACAGGCTACCCAGTGACACTGTTTGAAGGAAGAGTCAAAGGGAAAGAATTTATTTTCCTCATGAGGGAACATTGAAGTAGCCTATATCTTAACCCAGGGGTTTTCAAATTGGGTGAATGTGAGCTCCCTTTAGAGTAGGTAAAGACAGCCTAGCTCCCGCCCGCATCTGCGATATTTTGTCTCACTCCGGCCTGCAAATCCTGCAAGATGGGCAGATTCGCCTTCTTAAGCTCCATCAAACACGGAGAAGGGAAAGGAATTGCCTAAAATGGGTGCGAGATTAGACCACGTCTGCAAATTTAGGCTGCTTAAAATATTTTTATTAATGCCAAATAAAATATCCAGCACAAATGATGAATGATAGGCATACATGAATCATTTGTATATTTTACTTTACACTCATATTTAATTTGCGGAACTGCAGTTTATCATCCCACCTGCCCGCTCCCGCCCATGCATGCAATGAGCTTTCACAATGTGTCCCGTGCCACACTGTTTTGCGTAGGGAGGCCTGTGAGAGAGCAGTGCTCTACCCTGAGACCGTGGAGCAGGGTGTCCACAAAGCGCGATCGGGTGACAGCCGCGCTTAGCTCCTGAGGCGTGGTGCTCTCGGCCGGTCCTTTCGCCTGCGGTCACCCAGGTGATCCGGAGGTAATCTGGAGGTGGTCCTGACACCAAGTTCTGATTCAGTTCTGGTTTAGTCCTCCTGGTTCAGTCCTGAGATCAGTCCTGAGATCAGTCCAGAGATCAGTCTAGGGCTGAGTATCATTAAGACGTCGCAGATATGATACAAACCTCGATACACAGGCCACGATACGATACGTTTTTTGATACAGTGCACTTTTGATTCAATACGATTCCATACGGTTCAGTGAAAAACAAAGGCTAAATCGTGATTCTGACACTAAAAGTCTATCAAACCATAAAGTCTGTGCAAAGTTAATATAAAAAACTGTGAAAATGTCAACACAATTGTAGCTCTTACACAAAATAATTTAGTAAAATATACCTAAAAATACTCTTGGCGATATATAGATACAGCAGCCCACGATATCGATACTGTATCATCAAATTAAACGATATGATATATCGATATTTCAGTATTTTTGCACACCCCTAGTTCAGTCCGCCTGTGTTGCGCCAGGTCCCCAATGGCTCCCCCAGGAAGACGTGCCTCACCTATTGAAAAAGGCTGTCTTAACTTTATCCTTAACAGTCGTAGCCACAGCTGCCCTGGAGCAGACTGATGGTGTACACTCGCACACACCACATTCATACTAGGCAATACCGGTGAAACAGTGTTTTTGACTCAGCCATCCAAGTACTAACCAATCCCAGCCTTGCTTAGCTTCTGAGATCTGATGAGATCTGATGAGATCTGATGAGATCTGATGAGATCTGATGAGCTCTGATGAGCTCTGATGAGCTCTGATGAGATCTGATGAGATCTGATGAGATCTGATGAGATCAGACTTTGACAAGGAGGTTTAGACCTTTGTTAATCAACACGTTTCTGTATTGACCATTATATTGTTTACTGATGAACTTTAATCATTTCTTAAATACAAACACAAAGTGGAAAGTGTCTAATAGCATTAACACATTATTTGATGCCTACTGGAAGCACTTCAGTATTAGTACAAGAATAAAAAAAACACATTACATTCTTCCAAATGTTAAGTCATTGATACAGCTCCAACTGTGTCCTGAGGTACATTACATAGGCAAATGTGTCAAAGAAAAGAGACACTAATGACTCCCTATCTAAACAAATAGAACAGGAATGATAACACCTGACGCCGATGTAAAACTTTTCATTCATTCATTCATTCACTAGTGAGAACATTCAGGTCATAATCACTGTATAATCATAAAAGCTTTCCTTTGGTAACTTGTTTTGCACTCTGGCTCAAATAGTCAAAAGGTAATCCCAATGGAGATGTTATTGCTTTGCTTGGAATGTTTCACAGTATGCCATTAAATGTATCTGTCTCCATAGAGACAATCAGATGACTAGTCAGAAGGATTTTTTTAGCAATAAAAATAACTTAAAGAAATACATGTGTAATGCCATACTGTGAAATATTACAGACAAAGCAATAACATCCAATTTAAACAGTTTTTCCCACAACCAAACTACGATTGAGGCATTGTAGTTCAAATCTGAGACCCTAATGACACATCTGGAGAAGAGGTACTCAGATACCTGCTGCATGCAACTGTGCAGTCCAATTTAAAATAGCAGCAGACCAGGAGAGGCATTCAACTGCACAAGGTAAAAAAAAAGACAAAGGCAAATATAGACAAATACTAGGCAGGTGTGGATGATTAACTACAGTTTCTCCTCCATGGAATAGCATGTGTTGTTTTGATCCACTTTGTTAAAGTGAAAGTAAAAACAACCAGAGCTTCAATGTGCTTATCTGCAATAAAGAGCAAATAACTTATGTGTTATTTGCTTCATGTCAAACTCAAATGCTCAACGTATGTGAGATGTCACTTACTTTTCCACCAAAAATGCGTTTATATGTATGGCACCCGTTTTTTTTAGCAATTATTAGGGATGCCTCTGTTTTTACACTTGGCATGGGCATGAAAGAGTTATATGCCTGGCTCATGCTTTGGAAAGTTAGCGTATCTTTGAGCAGCTGTAGCTGCATGTTTACTCCACACAGAGACAGAAAACACTTTAAACTCAGTTCTACTTTTTATTTCAAAGTGATAGGACCAATACTGATGCAAATAATCAGTGCTAAAGTTGGTAGAAAAAGACTGTGAAATAATATATATCATCCATTATAACTTAATCTTTATCTGATGTATTGTCTCATGAAAATTCTGTCTCGTCTCACCCCTAGCAATTATAGCTACAAAGTTTTAGGGTCAACGCTAAATTACTAGACGCCCCTGAACATCACAACATTGGCTTGCTATAGACTGGGACAGAGACGGTTTGAATTTGGTTGTTTAGTGCAATCCGAGTTCTGTGTATTTAAATGTAGTGACTAATGCCTTTAGTCATTGCTCAAAGTTTTGCTCCTTTGATATTTCGGAATGAAGTACAAAGTAGCATTGTCAAAAGTATCAAAAATCAGATACAAAATAGAACAAAAATAGATTCGAAAGCAGATACTTATTTGAGCAGGTATCGATACTAAAGTCACAGGACAGAAATAAACCTTTAATTTAGAATGATCTTGTGAATGAGCTGTAGCAGAACAAGTATATTATATATATATATGTGGGTTCAAAACTTCTGTCTGCCCACAGTCATTATTGAAGCTAAACGTGGACTCACCATGACTTTTGTATCAGAGTTCAGTGACTTTTTCCTGTTATCCTCTATCCTCTTCGCAGACGTGTCAGTAATGTGAACATAAAATCAGGCGTGTGCACGTACATGAGCTCTGTGCTGTGCTTTGGCTTTCAGCTGCTCCAGCGTTGTTGCTTTTTTTGCAAACTGAGTTGACTGGGGCATCTATTTTGGGTTAATAAGACTAATCAAGACCTGTCCGAGATCAAGGCAAGAACAAGACCTCTGTGGGTCGAGACTGAGACCGAGACACAGACCATGGCTCATCGAGACCAAATCATGACCATCTTTGTCATTTTCTACATATAATTGTATTTTACAATTACTTTGGCACATACTATATATTAGGGGTGGCACAGATCATGAAAAAAACCCCGAACCATTTGGTTCGCTTGTCACGGTTCGGGACATGTGCCGCACGGTTTCCACTGTTCCTGGCTTGCGCATTGTAGCCTCGTGCCCATATGTGACCTGTTTCACTTTGGCGCAAAAGAAGAGGTGTGGAGGGTGAAAGCTGCGCGTCAAAAGTAGAAATGGCAAATAGAGAGAAGAGGGCCGCCCGGAGATGGAGGATGCGCCTGTGTCTTTACCTCGCAAAACCACAACAGCTGCCTATGTCCAATAATAATGTGCTTAACGTCAAGTCAAATTCAGTTTGCACATGATTACATTGCTAACTATAATTTTATTACTTTTTTGATGCTGTATCTCAAACTGTGGATAATTAAGCTAACATAGCATATGCTGAAGTATATCTCTGGAGATTAAAGATTAAAAAGAAATAATGACAACAAGAACCGTACCGAACCGAAAACCGCAACCTTAAACCGCAATACAGAACAAATCATGAATTTTGTGAACCTTGCCACCCCTACTGTATATATACATTTATATATCTATCTCCATTCTATCTGATTAATGTTAATTTAGGCTTAAAATAAGCCAAGCAAACTGTACTGCACTTAAACACTCTGCACCTTTTTGGACACTCACTCACAGTTTGAGAATGTTATCTTTACACAAAACTGTCACGAAAGTAAATAAAGTGCCAGTGGAAGTTCTCTTAAAGTGGGTAGGATTTTTTTTTAATTCCTAACTGGAGTTACATTCTTTTACTGGTATCACATGATATTTAGCAGACTCTGCACATTTACCAAGCCAAATGCACATCGTGACAAACACAGATTTGTCATTTTATTAGGCAAACTTCAGTCCAGATATCACTGTAGACCTTCTCCTTGCAGTGGGCCTGTTGTGCCGACACTATAGCATACATTTTGATTAGTTTTTGCTTTGCATTTCATCTTGACCTTCTGATCAGCGTAACCGAACCAATGTGCGCTAAACCCGGGGAGAAGAAAGAGTGTGAATAAGCGAGGAGCGGCGCTGACGTGAGGCAGATGGACAGGTAAGATGTTTTAAAAAGTTTACTCTGCCCTGTGATACACGCTGGTATGTGACAGCATCAGCGTTTGACGCACCAGTACAAATTTATTGCCGACAGCAGTGGCTGTAATGAAATATGTTCACTCCCTCCCCACCCCCTCAAAAAAAAAAAAAAAAACTTTTCTCATTGAATCTACATGATTCACGTAGGTTACCTGTTTTCGTTTCAAAATGGTGAATTTTGCCGAAAGGTGAGAGATTTTCACGCCTGATAAAAGTACCACCATTTAATGTTGAAAATGACCTTCTCTTGTCTAAATAAAGGGATTTTCATTATGAGCATGGTAACGGATTCAGTTTTGAGTATCACATCTCTTCGTTAATATTGAGTTATCCTAGTATCCTAGAAGTAGAGCTTTGGAAATTTTAGAATGTCAACACTCGTACAAAGAAGTAACTTGATGTATAATGTAGTACCTGATCCACATGGTTGGCGTCCCCGGTGGGCCAGCGGTGCTTGCTGGGGGCACACCCTCCAAGCTGCTCCCCGGCCTGTCTCTGAAAGAAGTAGCCCACTGTGGCGTCATCCTGGGAGCGCCCGCTTAGGGGGGGCTGTGGGGTGCCCGGGCCCTGGCTCTGTCCCCGCTCCAGGCCCTGCAGGTGTGGCCCACCGGGACCCTGCGTAACACCTGTCACCGTGGCTAAGGGCCCTCCACCGTGCACCCTCACCACTCCGCCCTCAGGAGCGCCATTGGCATGCAGCATCCCCCCTCTCGTCTCCTGCCAGGCCACGTCATTCATGCCTAGGATGCTGCATGGAACGCTCATTCCACGGAAAACCTGGGGACAGAGAGGAGAGATGATCTGTGTGTTTTTTACACCTGTATGGCCACTCAAGCCTCACTCACATCAGTGTTTCTCATATACAGAAAAGACTTCTGTGCTCCCCATAGTCTTAAAGAAGCAAAGCAATACATTGGTAAGATTTTTTGCTTGTTGTATTATCATGAGTGTATAGCAGTAACTTTAATTAGTCTTTAATCTAAAAATCAAGTGAGCCAACAAATTGTGCCGATATTTTTGTGCCACCCAATGTCTATCTCTACTTCAGTCATTCCTTTTGATTGGTAGAGGACATAACATAATTACATAAGTAGTCCAAAAAATGTATTTAGTTCAATAAAGGATTCCCTGGGCCATGACAGTCTCACCTAAACCAGTTATTTCTTAAATACAATTGAAATGTATTCCACTTTTAGACCTGGTTAAGGCCACGATTAGAACCTGGAATAGTCCTGTTATAGACCTGGTTTAGTACCTGGTGGTACTCAGTAGAGCCCGGCCGATATATCGGCTGGCCGATATGGGCACCTGGAGACATATATGCTTGCTGATATGGGCCGATATTTCACGTGGGCATGTTATACGTCGTTATAAAGCTTAGACTCTCTACATTATGTTCATTTAATCAAATTTACAGACAGATAAATGTCCTAATATGTGGCTCCGCATCAGTATTTATCTGCGGTGTAATTTGTCTGTGTGTGTGTCCGTACTGTCCCCGAACACACCCCCAGAGTCACGTCACTTCACTCACGTGCTATTGTTTACACCCGCAGCGGTGCGCAACACTGAGATTATTTTCTTTTTACGGACAATCGGTTTGAGTCTGTATTAAAAGAACTTTTATTAGTACAGACTTGTGATGTGAGGAGGAGCCTGTGTGAGCGGTGAGTGTTGGAAATACATCGACTTTGAAGCTAGTTTTTGGCTATTTGTTATTAGCGATTAACTGCTGTAGCTCCCGCACATAAACAGGCTGTTTTCTATAGGTCTATTGTAAAGTGACTATATTGGCCGTATTTTTGCTACTGGACCAGCATTGATATGTTAAATGAGCTGTGAATAGATGTGTGAATGATCCACATTTATGCATATAATCAATTACCGCGGCGCGCACGTTTTTATGGCTAAAGGCTAATAGCGGTAGTTTATTTACTAGCTAGGAATTATGGGTCGGTAGCGATCGAAGCGGCTCTTAGAGCCGGCTCTTTGAAGCGAACAACGGGAGCATGTTTCTTATTGGGAGCCGTGATTTCTCTTTTTCTCACTTTTTCTCTTCAAACCGCTTGTAGACCCGTAGTTTGACACCAGCAGCGGCTGAAAACGAAACTTTCAGAAATCTGCGTGTGCATAGGATAAAAAAAAAAAAAAAAAGTGCATATCTGGCTGCAGTTCAGCATAAAATGAATAAACCAGGACTAATCTTGGGCTCGAGTGAGGGAGAGACCGAGTCCCGACACTCAGTCCTGGTTCAGTTCTGGTTTAGTCCTGTTTTACACATGGTTTAAATCTGTTTTAGTCCTGGTTTAGTCCTTTTTCAGTCCTGGTTCAGTTTTGGTTTAGTCCTGCTTGCAACAAAACTATCTCAGGAGGGACCCGAAAGAGCCAGCTGCTTTAGTGAGCCGAGCCAAAAGAGCCGGTTCTCAAAAAAAAAAAAAAAAACTGGAATACCCATCACTAGTAGCTAGAATGTGATGCAAAACTGCCATTAGGCCAATCTACTGTATGTAAATATGACGTAGAGTCAGAATAACAATAAATGTTGCCTAAATAAACCCAATTTAGAATCCACTAGAGACAAATCTAAGTTTTTTAAACAATTCAAGATTTACGGTGAATTTTTACATCACTAAATATATTGGCGATTATATTGGCTATTGGCAGCTCCAACTCCCATTATATCGGTTTCATATCGGCCACAACAAAATCCATATCGGTCGGGCTCTAGTACTCAGAAATGGAAGTCTTTTCTTTGGTGGTACTGCTGTGAAAAGCTGGGGAGAGTTGCTCTACAACATCTACTTGTTCCCTAAGTGATATTTCTGCTTTCCCTGGAACCCTGAAATGTCCCACAGTATAGCATTACCCCTAAAAATCTACGAAGAAGGAAACTGCGCCACAAATCTTAGTAACAGGTCAGATCTGTGGGGAGGTAAGAATGCTTTTTTTAAAATTATTATTATTGAGCAGTGAAAACACCTGTAATTGAAGGAATGCTAGGTAGACAAGTTTAAAGCTATACTGTGCAACATTCCAGACAAAGCAATAACATTGCACGCAGGTAGCAGACCCTCCACTAGAAAGGTCACATAGTGTACCTTTAAGTTAACCACCAGACACAT
The DNA here is from genome assembly GCF_026225935.1 of Boleophthalmus pectinirostris. Classification (NCBI taxonomy): domain Eukaryota; kingdom Metazoa; phylum Chordata; class Actinopteri; order Gobiiformes; family Gobiidae; genus Boleophthalmus; species Boleophthalmus pectinirostris. The sequence continues at coordinate 24,469,428 of NW_026571036.1, read as the reverse complement.
GAATAGAGCTTGGAGTGGTTCTATAGCTTCGAGGTTCTGAACAGATGATTGGATTTTGCAGATGGTTGAAAAAGAGTGATTGATCCTGATCACAGGAATTGTAAATCCATATTTTGTCATAAGAAAGTTGGTGCAAATTAAGTAGGTGTAAATGGCAAGCAGATTCAAAAGCCACATTATGTAAAGACTAAAATATGCGATTTTACCTCCAGTTTTGTGGTGTTTATTGCACTGAACTACATGCATCTTTATTATGAGCGGGCTTGCATCTCCACAAACCTAACTCTTATTTGGCCTGGAGGAGGGCTACGTCCTGCGTGTTTCCATGGCAATATTGCTCCTTTTCCACAGTACAGCAAAAAAAAGAATGTATCTCCATAGAGGATGTCAAATGATTTTAACTTTCTATTTTCATGGAATGATGCAGATGACGTGCCACTTGTACTTGACGACACACTGTACCTTAAAAAAGTGCACATAACTGTAATAACTTAAGCCTATGGTTTCATTATTGACACACACACAGAAGCTGATCCATATTTACAGCAGATAGCCTATATACTTCAAGCAGAAAGTTTTTATGTTTTACCTCCAAGAGCATGGATGCAAATTAAAATTAAAAATGCCCCATATGACACTATTTTCTGATCTATGTTATAATCAGCATAACTCATCACAAATTTGGAATTGTGTTTTGTTTCATTCACACATGTTTAACACACAGTCCCTGCAGATTTAGGCTGAGCTCTTCTCTCTGAAAACACTCACATCATGTGGTAGAGGAAGTGCTCCTCTGTGTTTTTTAAGTCCATACACCTTCAACAGACTCAAATGGATCATTTCAGGCCTGGAATTTTCGATTGCTACTGAACTAGGTAAGAGGCAGTGGTTAACTTGAAAACTACCCCTTCATGACATCACAAGAGCATTCTGAACTTTGAAGATGTGGACGGACTAATAATGCAGCATTACCCAAACAAAACACAACCTCATGTTTTTGAGTAGATAACATTATAACATGGCTTGAAGCTCTCAAGAATCCATTGTGTGTGTGTTTTACATGGCCTTTACATGGTTATTATTATTATATTATTATTATTCTCAGTTCAGTGTTTAAGTGTCATGTTCAGGAGAGCAGTGGTCACTAAACAGCCCAAACCAAACAAGTGACTCCAGGATGCTAGTCAACAACAAAGCTGCTGTTAGCTCGAGAGGCTAGCCGATGCTAATTTACCAGCAGCCCGATACTGTCAGCCCTTCTGAGGCGACCAATACCACAATGCTCGCGTGAAAACATCCAGTGTGGATCTGTGCGATTCATTAGGCTCGTTTACACGCAAATGTTTGCAAATATGTAGCCCCGAACAGCGAGCATTGTAGCCGGCTAACAAAGCTACAGGAGCCCCTGCCAGAGCTGTACCGGAGCGTTTAGTTACAGTAGCACTGTCATTACGCGCTCTCAATGGGAAACAGGCGCATTTCCCTGTGGGGTTACGGGCTTTAAAACATGGATATTCTTCAAAGCAATCCGGCGATCTGCACAAGCTACATGTGCTAATGTCACACCGTCTGTAATTGATACTAGCATCAGGGGCTAATTGCTGCAGGCCGATGTGTTTACGCTGGCCAGCCCGAGCTACACTTCAGATAAACGGCATTGTGTGCTCCGGTGGTACCGTGTGTGCTGTACTCCTGCTCCCCGGACAAACGGACCGCGAACACTCAGCTCACATCTAAAAAGAAAGCCGACGCTGACGCAGTAATTGGTTTGCTAGCCGCGGTTGCCAAGTAGTGAGCTAAAACATCATCCAAACTAAACAACATGGCCCCCCTTCAAGTTCCAAACAGAGGGCCCTTAGCGCTAAACAAAAGGGAAACAGTCACGCCGCGGCGGTGGCTCCGAACCGCCACAGAGCTCCACGATCAGCAGCCACGGAACCGCTTCAGCCCCGGTACTTACGCGCTTTGGCTCGAGCAGGCTCTATACTCGCGGCGCGCGTCCAAACCCAGAGCCGAAAGGTTTTGTTTCCCTGGAGCAGAGACTGTGTAGAGGCTGTGAGGCTGAGGAGGCTGTGCACGGATCACACTTAGCTCCGTGCTCCGCGGGACTCAGGCTAAACGAGCTGCTGCTCGCGCTACTGCCCCCTCCCTGTAAACAGCGGACACTGCGCAAACGTGCGGAATGCTCACACATAAAACAATATTCTATGGTAATATATATATGTATAATTCTAGTGAAGGTGTGTGGGGTTGAAAAACACAGTGGTGCACTTCCTGTAGGCCCATTATCACATTATCACATAACATCACAAGGTGGTTTTAGGAGTGTTTTCAGATTGAGAGAAGAATTTTGCCTAAATGTGCAGAGTTTTTGTGTTAAACATGTGTGAATGAAGCACAACACAACTCCAGATCGGTTTGTGATGAGGAAACCACATTATAAACAACACAGATCAGAAAACAGTGTTAAATAGGCCGTTTAAAATACTGGTTCTGGTTATAATAAAGTCAGTTCTTAGATACAGCCATTCATAGGATTGTTTAAGTTCAACATTTGTAGACTGATCGTTTGAATAGGCCCATTTCTTTGGAAAGTATAATGTAATGAGTAGAAAAAACTCTGTGACACATCTGTGAGTATGACATCACAACTTTAGAATCTGAAAACCACAAACAGACAAAAATGCAGTGAGTAGAAGTGTATAAAGTGCATATTCATAGTTTTCTAAGTCTGACTTGGTATGACGGTATAGGGCCTGTGGTCAAAATTTATTAGATTTTACATCAGTTAAGTGGCAGTTTGTGAGAAAATTTAAGAAGGAAAAGTAGCCTACAAAAATACAGGAAGTGGTGGTGAGTTCCAAAATTGAAATTGCTCCTCTACCTAGGCTATGTCATCAACACCAAAACAGGAAGGCTTTTTTTTCTGATCGCGCAAACCATCATATGACAAAATAAAGGCGTTGTCATTTAGGCTACATTAATCAGCTGTTGTGTAATTTAGACAAGTTTTAGCTCTTGTTTACATTATGGTTGCTAGGTAACAAGGGTGTCCAACCAGGAAATAAAATTATAAACTTCACTAAAATAAAAATAAAATAAAATAAAAACTTAAATATAATGATTAATTATGTTTGATTAAAGTAGGTGCCTCTAACCTGTCATAAGCACTTTAACTGTATCCACGCACTATTCTTAATAGGAGTTAAGATAATTAATTAAGATAAATAATTATTTGAAAATAGACTTCAACACAAGTTCGTCATGTTAGGCCTATAGGGTCATTTATGTTAGGCCAACAGTGTCATTTATGTTAGGCCTACAGGGTCAATCATAGGCCTACATGGGAGCAGAGTTATGGTGGGGCACTGCTGAGTGTGAGTGAATAATGTAGTTGACATTTGTGATTGGATTGGAAATAATGTCTTACATGTGTAATGTGATTTACTTACAAGTGCCACAGGGGGGCGCCATTGGTCAGTGGGTCGTTGTGTCCTTAGGCAAGGCACTTCACTCACATTGGTTTGTATTAAAGTGTGTGTGTGTGAATGTTGGTGGTAGTTGGAGGGGCTGATGGCGCAGACTGGCAGCCTCACTTTTGTCGGTCTGTCCCTGGGCAGCTGTGGCTACAATAGTAACTTTCCACTACTGAGTGTGGAGTGAATGACTAATGAACAAAGTTGTGAAATTGTGATTATTGTTCCTTGTTCAAGCCTCACTGTAGTCATTATTCACTCTCATGCACACACCTCTTTCATACTAGGCAATGTGAAGTGTCTTGCCTAAGGACACAAGGCCCCAAAATACAGGGCCTTCTTTAAAACAGCCTTTCTATCACTTCTTATCTCGTTTGTTCATGGTTGTCTCCTTATGTCCTTGGGGATCTTGAAAAGTGGCTGTCAAGTGTTAGTTCTACGTAGGCACTATATTGTTATTTTATTATTAAGCGGGAATCAAACTTGTGACCTTTGAGTTGGTGGAGTACTCTCACCACTGAGCCATGTCATGTTTGATTGTATTAGACCTGTTTGTTTAGCCAATTTATACTGTTTGGCTCTATTTACATGTAGCATATTAACTGATTCCGTGACATGTTGCTTTTTGATGACGCCAGTTTGGGGTGACTGCATGTGAGTCCGGGGGCCCCTCGTCGGGATGGGTCCTCGTGGCGCTGGTCCCTCCTTTGCTTTGGGAAAATCCCGCTCGGCTCCAATCAGCGCGCTCCTCAGCCGCAGTGAGCTCACCTCCCCGCTGCCCATTGGATCGCTATATTTAGGAAACTATGTGCGCTTTATAAAGAGGCCGACTCGCTGACTGGAAAGGGCTTGCCGCTTGGAGAAACGCTCGACTTTACGGTACAAAAAGTCCTGAGACGTTTTCGGCCTACCAAAGTATTGCGTCGTGTGCGTAACGGCCGCGTCTTGGATGGTACAAGCGAGCCAGCGGTGGTGGGACAGCCGAGGACGCACGAATGGCGGACATTCGAAAGAAACTTGTGGTGGTGGGAGACGGGGCGTGCGGGAAGACATGTCTGCTCATTGTGTTCAGCAAAGACGAGTTCCCGGAGGTCTACGTTCCCACGGTATTCGAGACGTACGTAGCGGACATCGAGGTGGACAACAAGCAAGTCCAGCTGGCGCTCTGGGACACAGCCGGGCAGGAAGACTACGACCGGCTGCGGCCATTGTCCTACCCAGACACCGATGTCATCCTCATGTGCTTCTCCGTGGACAGCCCGGACTCGCTGGAGAACATCCCGGAGAAGTGGGTGCCCGAGGTGAAGCACTTTTAATTTATTCTTTTTTTTTTTTTTCTAATGGACTGAAGCATGATTCAAAACTGCGCAAAAATGTCAATAGATTATTATTCACCGGAAAGCAATACACAGCCAAAATAACTTGTAACAAATTTAAATGACTTGCTTTTCAAATAATAATTTGAGTAATAGTTTAAATAGGTTAATTTAGTTACATCTGTCAAAAAATTTAATATTGTTTTAAACATATTAACATACATATAATTATGTCACCTTATCCAAGTAATTGTGTAAAATGTTCACCTTTAAATCTAAAGAGTGTTGTTTTATGATATTTTTACAGATTTGAATATATATATATTTTCCCATTTCAAGTTAATTTATTAAAAGTGGCATGAGAAAATTGCACATCAGTGTATTATGAAAAAAAGTAAAAAACAAACAAACAAGAAAAAAAACTGTACAGGACAGTTCCTGTATCACCATTTTAATAACATCACTTGGTGGAACAGATTGTTTTCAGTTTGAGGACCTAACTCAGCCTAAATGTGCAGGGTTGTGTTTCTAAGTATGTGTGAATGAAACACATCTCCAGGTCTGATTTTAATAAGAAATCAACATTAACACATTTTTAAAAGCTTAATATAGACCCTACAACTAAGACATAACTTTCCTCATTATTCTTTTCTCATTATTTTTTTAGGTGAAGCACTTCTGTCCCAATGTGCCCATCATCTTAGTGGCCAACAAGAAGGACCTTCGACACGACGAGGACGTGAAGAGGCCGGTGAAACCCGATGACGGACGTGCCATGGCGGCACGCATCGGGGCCTATGACTATCTGGAATGTTCAGCCAAAACTAAGGAGGGCATCTGGGAAGTTTTCGAGACGGCCACACGGGCGGCACTGCAGAAGAAGGCCACGCCACAGCGGGAGTGCGTCAAGTGCTGTGTGCTGATGTGAGCTTCACTGAGGAACCTGGACATGGTTCTACTGAGACGGGACCGGACACACTCCAGCCCCGTGTGTAAACACAGGCCAAATGGTAGGCCTACTCTGAGCCTTGCCAGCAAGTTTGGTGAAGACGGTTACCAAGGAAACGTCAACACAGTGAAGTGGGCTTATGAAGTGACCAACCTTTAACACTAGGAACTACTTACAGGACAAAATTACTTTGCGTTCAAACTTGGCATGTTTTTTTAGCCCTTGTTGCTAAACTATTTTGATGCTACTACTACTACTATCAAGTCATTTGATTTGAGATATTAAAAAAAACAATTAGTGAAGTGCTGTGTGTTGATGTGACCTGGACATGGTTCTACTGAGACCGGCCTGGACCACAAACACAGCCCTGTCTGTTAAAATAGGCTAAATGCACGGCCTACTCTTAGCCCGGCCATCAAGTTTAGTGAAGACGGTTACCAAGGAAACATCAACACCGTTAAGTGGGCTTACTAAAACTAGGAACTGCTTACAGGGCAAAATGACTTTGCGTTTAAACTTGGCATGTTTTTTTTTTTTTTTAATGTTTTTTTTTAGCCCTGTTGCTAGGCTGTTTTTGTCACAATTCTGAGCTTCCAAAGTAGGCCTAATTCTATTAACTTGATCTGGTTTATAGTTTGGCTTATAGTTAATAACCTTTTAATTTCTTGTAAGGTATTTATTTTATTTATGTATTTTTTTCTCAATTAGCTAATTAGTAGGTTAATAACTACATAATTACATAGGTACTCATCTGCCATGAGGCCACATGAGGCTTTGTTGACTACACTTTAAGGCCAGTTCTTACGAGTACTTCAGTACAGTAGGCCTAACACTACTGTGGAATGCCAAGTAAGCTCATAGAGTAGGCTAAAATTGATCCCAGTGCTAGTGTTGTCACGATACTAAAATATATATTTCAGATCTGATTCAATACTTGATGCCGATTATGATGCCATGATGAAAATGTAATTTTCATACAAAATATACTGTTTTTATCTTAACATGAGGTTGTATAGTAGTTGTGATAAAGCTCAAATTTTGTCCTGATAATGTGATTATTTTTTTTTTTTTTTAAATAAATATCTAGTTTTATATTAATTTTAGTATTGATTAGTACTGGAGGTTCAATACTTCTGACAGCCCTAACCAGCACTAAATGAGATTGGTCTAACTTTATAGTCTAACATGAGTCTAGCGGTAGGACGACATGCTGAGTAGGCCGACATGCTGAGTAGGCCGACATGCTGAGTAGGCCGACATGCTGAGTAGGCCTCTGTGTGGACATGTATGGACAGAGCACACTCCAGCTCCCTGCATCCCGGCCGTTACACTCTGCCCAGGCGGCACTAATGACTGTGGGATGTTGTTTTGGACACAGGGTCCGGGCAGCTGATCCACACCCAGATGCCCGGGCTTTAACAGCAGGCTCTTTGTGCATCACGAGGAGATGAACTGAGCAGGAGCTGAGGGGCTTGTGAGATGTTTCTGCTGAAGCCAGTGGTGCTCAGATCTTCACCAGCGCAGAAGATAGGAAGCAGCTGGTGATGGTGTTGACTACAAATGATTTTGTTTAAGCACAATTCAAAACTAAAACTGGGCAAAATGTCTTCAAATATAATATTTGCCGTAAAGCAATACACTGCAAAAAAGGAACGTCTCAAATTTAAATGACTTGGATTTAGAATAATGATCTGAGTTGTAGTTTTTGTTCATTTTTGTAACTTCACTCAAAAATGTTGTTTTAAACAACATTTATGTGAACATATATGTAATAAGTATTTTACATATAGCTATGTACATTTTCAAATAGTAATATTACTTCTACTACTTCCCAAAGAATCTCACATCATTTGATTTAAATCATCTGAACATTTCAGAGGCATTGTACCTGATTTTTACCATCTTACAACGTGCAAAAGAGAACTATTTCATTTTAAGTGGTAAAGCTAACAACAAGCAGCATGCTAATGAGCACTTCCTCATTATCAGACATTAAAACACTTATAATTGGATGCAGACAGCACACAGCGGACTTACTGTGACTTAAGGAGCAGATTTTTTACTATATATTTACAAATAATTGCTCAAATCCACAGTAAAAGAAACCAGGTACAGGGCTTTGAAGGTGTTTGTTTTTTGCAGTGTAAGTTTGTGCACCACATGTTGAGAACCACTGCTGCTGTTTTCCTATGAGTCTGAACTTTGAGCCAAGGATTCCACTGTTTGGACATGAGAGCCAGTGTTAGCAGATGCCTTAACCCTGTGGTCAGCTGTGGTCATGCGTGCAGTCTGCGGTCACTAACAGACTGACAAAACCACTGTCAAATGTGGGGCCAAAATGAGGAAACGTAGGCTGTGTTCACGTGTTCACGTTCTACGACTCGATGATTTCATAGTTTCAGACGGACGGCAGAGTCTGTAGAACTCTATGGGAGATTTATTGTTAATGAAAGAAATCTCTGATAACTTCTGATGCGCAAATGCTGAACCTGATCCTTGTTTGTTTAAGATAAAGTCTACAAACTTGTCATATTAACAGAGGTGGGTAGAGTTGCCAGATATTATACCCAAGTAATGTTACTTCAAAATACTCACTTAGAAGTACGAAATAGTTGTCCACGAAACGACTCAAGTAAGAGTAAAAAAGTATTTGTCATGTAAAAGTAAAATAGTAACTCAGTACAGCACATTTGATTTATAATTTGAAGTGAATGTAATTTGAAGGACAAAACATTAAATAATGCACAAAATCTAGTATTTTCAAAGTATAGACACAAAAATGAGACAAACTAAATCACATCTGAAGGAGCTACAAGAAACAAATAATGAAATCATTTTAATTTGTCAACATAAAGCTTTTGTCACTAGTAGACTTACTCACAGTGGGGAGAGGAACCAAAACCAATACTCAAGAGCCAGATAAACCAGATCTACAAATCTGCAATCTGACAGTTACGTAACTTCACCTGAGAACTCTGACCTGTCTTCAGCTCTGTTTAAACTATAGAGATTGTAGAATATTGTGATGACACGTGAACATGTCCTATACACGAATAAAACGACTCAGCAGCCACTACAGGCCAATCTAATACCAGCCAAGTATTGTGCCATATTAACAAATAACTGTGTTTTCCGCTGTTATGAAAAAGTATTACCAAGTGCTGGACATTGGTAGCTGGCTCAAATCTCACATTTGTGTGTTTTGTTTTGTAAAATTGCACCTGTTATTTATGTGAACATTTGGAGAGTTCTTGCCACCACAGTGTGTGTATGATGGACACTTTTATAGACTAAACAGATTTGATTCAAAACGCTCTTGTGTTATGTTTTTCTTTTATGGTAAATGGCTGTGTGAAAGTGTCTGGAAACAGAAGAGTCTGGGGTCTGGGACATGGTTGGAACACAGTGATAGTGTAGATTTCTTTTTAAGGCTAAACACGGCAGGTGAAGAGGAAAAAATACATTCAGAGATACATATCAGTTTGAAACCTCAGCTGTAGTTTAGTTTTACATAAATGTAATACAAAATGTATTTTTCATCATGTGACGTTTTTATATTAAAAATATTAGTAAAAACGGACTAAATTGACATAGGAATCTTTTAAATATTTGGAGCTAATGTACATTTCTTGCTTCATTTTATTAGATAGTAAAAATATACGGAGGGGATTTATTTTGAGTAAAATAAATCAATGAACCTTTTTTATAGTTAAATCTTGAATGAATCAGACTTGGAATTAGATTTAAAAAAAAAAAAAAACCTTCTGTAGCCTGTGCTCTTACAGTTTGTTTTTTAAGTACTACAGTCACAACTGAACCTGCGTCTCCAGAGCCTTCACCTGCAGATAGAGACAGACCAGGCCTCATGCTCAGAACCTCCAGAGCTCCCTCCCTGAGCTGCAGAGGCTGCACTAGCACTGACTCATGACTGGTGCAGGTGCTGGGGTTTAGTGACCCTTCACATCAGAGAGAGGACTTTTAGGTTTAAATCATAGACTGTATAAAGAAGTGGAGTAAGTAAGTGTGCCGTCACCCACAGTGTTTGGTTCCACTTAAATGAAGCTTGCCAGGCCAGTGGATTATGAATATGGCTCTAAATAACAGACACAATCACAAAATAAAAACCCCAGGATCACGTAGAGCGAGTTAATACGAACATTTTAAGACCAAAATGACGAGGCTCACAGCAGCAGGTACAGAAAGAGGAGACACTATATTCCAATGTAAGTTGACGGGAGCCAGAGTCAGGACGAGCTGGAAGTGCTGCATGCAAACGTCCTATTGGAACACAGTGGCTCGTGCATCAGTTATGTGCATTTATATAAACAGTCTATGATTTAAACCAACTGGATTTCAGCATTATAACTGGCAACCCAAATGAGAGACTCAATTATAAACACTAAATCAAAACATGGCCATTGTATGCTTTTGTCATTAATAAATCAGCATTACAATTATTATCAGTAAAACTAAATTTGATTTGAACTTTTAAAAAAAATTTTTTTATTTGAAGACACAGGTAGGTCATTTATGGAATTTAAAATCAAAATCTTACATACTTAATCTATGAATGGCATAATATGTATAGTACTTCTCTGATATATTTGCAGTCTTTCTATTGTATTCTTATTGTGATGACTCGATGTAGTGTGAGCTGCAGTGTTCTCAGGCCTGTGAGTGAGAGCCTGCTTATGTAACGGGGCAGATTCCAGCTGTCGTCGTGGAGACCAGACTGTGTCCACTTAAACAGGTGCTTGTGTTATCACACAGGCTCAGCTTACACACACATACACTTACACCTCTGCACTCTGGCATTTAACCAACCCAGATCAAGTTACAGTTCAGATCTATGGAGAGGCGACCCCACTCACAGTCAGAATGTTTTGTAGATATTTTTGAGCTATAAAACCGCTTGTAATTGAATACATGTAAAGTAGAGCTGTTTAATGTCACACTGTGGAACATTCCAGGATGAGCAATGACATCTCCATAGAAACAAGCAGATGATGAGCCTTCAACCAGTAAAGATACACAATGCACCTTTAAGTCACACATGGGGAAGAGCCAGTAATACGATCAGATTAAACCACTTCTGTATTGTCACTGGCATTTGTTGGGGTATTAACTAAACAAAAAAAACAAACAAGCAGGCTCAGGTTAAAGAGGGGTATTTCACTTCTTAACACTTAACATCTGTAGAGTCACTCCCTCTTCAGAGCGAGATCACAGTACAGTCAGCGTGCAGCCCACCAATGAAAGTACTGCACATCACATCAGGTTTCTAAAGCTGCAGAGCACAGTATCTATATTCTTGGAGAATTGTCATGTGGGAGTCTGGGAGAGATCACTAGATTACTTAAACATGCATGGATGATAAATGGTAAACATCTACACACACACACACACACACACACACCCACACCCCCACACACACACACACACACACACACACACACACACACACACACACACACACACACACACACACACACACCCTACATACACACACACAGACACACATTTTTAAATAGCGTTTTTCCACTTTACAACAACCCATTTACTTTATTTTATTGTAGGAGGTTGTAGCAGGTTTCCACTTGTCGTCCTTGGGCAGGTTGATGTCATAGTTCATAGAATCAAACATACAAAGAGAATATCTTTATAATGACCGGAGCATCCTACAGTTCTGTATCCTCATTCAATCCTACACATGGAAAAGAGCATCTTTGCTGTAATCTGGCACACTGACACTGCAGTGTTGTAGATGTTCATTAATCTGCACTGTCCCTTAAATTAGAGTTTACAGAATTTCTAGGCGCAGTCAGGGGCCGGAGGGGGTCCGGTTCGGGGACCACAGGATTTCATCTCTGCTGTTTGCGGACGATGTTGTTCTGTTGGCTTCATCGAGCCAGGACCTGCAATGTGCACTGGGGCGGTTTGCAGCCGAGTGTGAAGCGGCTGGGATGAAGATCAGCTCTTCCAAGTCCGAGGCCATGGTTCTCGACCGGAAAAAGGTGGCTTGCCCTCTCCGGGTGGGTGGGGAGTCTTTGCCTCAAGTGGAGGAGTTCAAGTATCTCGGGGTCTTGTTCACGAGTGAGGGAAGGACGGAACGTGAGATTGACAGGCGGATCGGTGCAGCTTCGGCAGTGATGCGGTCGCTGTATCGGACCGTTGTGGTGAAGAGGAGCTGAGTCGAAAGGCGAAGCTCTTGATTTACCGGTCAGTCTTCGTTCCTACTCTCACCTATGGTCATGAGCTCTGGGTAGTGACCGAAAGGACGAGATCGCGGATACAAGCGCTCGAAATGAGTTTCCTCCGCAGGGTGGCTGGGCGCTCCCTTAGAGATAGGGTGAGGAGCTCAGTCACACGGGAGGAGCTCGGAGTAGAGCCGCTGCTCCTCCACGTCGAGAGGAGCCAGTTGAGGTGGTGCGGGCATCTGTTCCGGATGCCTCCTGGGCGCCTCCCTCGGGAGGTGTTCCGGGCATGTCCCGCCGGGAGGAGGCCCCGGGGAAGACCCAGGACAGGCTGGAGGGACTATGTCTCTCGGCTGGCCTGGGAACGCCTCGGGGTCCCCCCGGAGGAGCTGGAGGACGTGTCTGGGGTGAAGGAAGTCTGGGAGTCCCTGCTTAGGCTGCTCCCCCCGCGACCCGGCCCCGGATAAGCGGACGAAAATGGATGGATGGATAAAAAATAAAAATTCTCTCAGCACCTTAAAATCATCATCCTCATCATCATTCTCACACACATTCATACACCAGTGTACCAGACACTGAGGGTGAAGTGGGTTAAGTGCCTTGCCCAAAGACACAGCCTTGGGATCACCAACCTTGGGATGAGTGGACAAACACTGGTCCAGCTGAGCGACTGTGGCCCAGGAGCATGACACGTTAAAACTCTTCAGGCACGTTTCTGACGACAGAGCAATGTTAGAACATGATCAAAACCGAAACAAAACTCGTAACAGTGTGAATGTTCTGATGTGTCCTGTGTGTGGTCTGTGTGTGTTTTGTGTGTTCTGTGTGTGTCCTGCGTGTGTGTTCTGTGTGTGTTATGTGTGTGTCCGTGTGTGTTCTGTGTGTGTGTTCTGTGTCTGTTCTGTGTGTATGTCCTGTGTGTGTTCTATGTGTGTGTGCATTCTATGTGTGTTCTTGTGTCTGTTCTTGTGTGTCTTCTGTGTGTGAGTTCTGTATGTGGTTTGTGTGTGTTCTGTGTGTGTCTGTGGGTTGTTGTGTGTGTTCTATGTGTGTTCTTGTGTGAGTTCTGTGTGTATTCTGTGTGCGTATTCTGTGTGTATTTTGTGTGTGTGTTCTGTGTGTGTGTCCTGTGTGTGTGTTCTCTGTGTGTCTTCTCTGTGTGTGTTCTGTGTGTGTTGTTGTGTGTATCCTGTGTGTGTGTGTGTGTTATGTGCATATTCTGTGTGTGTGTGTGTGTTGTTGTGTGTGTGTGTGTGTGTGTGTGTGTTGTGTGTGTGTGTGCGTGTGTGTGTCTGTGTGCATGTCTGTGTGTGTTTGTGCGTGTTGATCTATGGCTTCTTGACAGCATCAGTGTTGTTGCTGCTTGTTCTACAGACAATAAATAAGTATGTACACTAACAGAGACATTGTATTATATATTATTATATTATTATTATTATTATTATTATTATTATTATTATTTATTATTTATTTTTTTTTTTTATTAATGACTGGTCTGGATCTTGGGTAAAAATACATCAATTTACACAATGACTGATTGACAGAAAACTTTTATTTACAACATAACATGTTCATCACATGTCCTTGCCTCCTTTGCTTCTTCGTGTACTTGTTTATTTCATATTTGTTGGCTGGTAGGTCGGACCCACCATCATTTCTGGGTTGTAGTACATGGTCCGAAAGGGAGCTGTGGGAACTGTTGTTGGGTTGGTATATCCAGTCATTTGCGGGACTGTTCGATCATAACCCAGCGGTACCATCATAGCACGGTAGTTCCATAAAGGCTGAGCGGGACCTGCTGAAGCTGCGGGGTGGGTGTAAACTGCAGGTGTTGTTGCGTTGCTTTTCTGTTTCTTCTGCCCAAAGTTATCACTGGCGTACCACCCTGGGAACTTGGCCTCTTGCTCCCTCTTAGCCACTCTTGCCTGCTCGAAATATGGGGCTTGTTCATTGTCTGAGAGCATTGTCCATCTCGCCCCAGCAATTTTGTTCACGTCCGCCGAATTTGTGATATTAAATTGTTGCATAATAATCTCCCTCTGCTCAGCCTTGTACAGCATGAAGGCATTAGGAGGTTTTTTGATGTATGGCTTCTTGTCACGATTGACTGGTGCTTGTCCTGTATTACTGGCCGTTCGTATTGGTCCGGTTATCTGGAACATTTTTTTCCCATTGATTATAACGGGACAAAGATTTGAGGGTCTGACAATTGCGCATGGTATTTGTGAATTTGCCGTTTGTGTAGATGGTCCAGGCACTTGCTGGTACTGGCTCCAGTTTGGTTGACTGTTCCCCATGTTAGACAGTACAACTCTCTCTGGAGGACTGGAGTGGACCATCAGTGTTGGTGGCTCAACGTGACGAGCTGTAGGTAATGTTATTGTTGGTGCAGCTGGTCTGGAGTACGATAGACTGTTCCGAGGAGCATAAAAGTTTCTCCTTGGGGCAGGTCCAACTTGTGAAGATGGGCCTGCTATCACCGGGGAGACTGGGAACCGTGTGGTGTTTTCCAGGGCAGAATTTTTTATTGAATTCTGAGCCCTGTAGTATTCAGCAATTTGATGTTGCAACGCTGATGGTATCTGGAAGTCCACAGGAGATGTTGGTGGAACTTCATTACCACTGCCCATACTAATACAGCCGTCCAACATGGCTTCAATTTGTTCTGCCATCACGTCCTCATTGGTGTCTGTCGAATAGTCCGACGACATTGACGTTTCTTGGATCTGTAAAAGCACACAAATACTTTGTTATAATTTGTATAACTTAAAGGTGCACTATGTCACATTTTGGTTGGGGGTTCATCACCTGCTTGTTTCTATAGATATGTCATTGCTTTGCCTCAAATGTTCCACAGTATGACATTAATCAGCTCTACCTTACATTTATTAAACTACAGGTAGTTTTGTAGCTCAAAAATGAAAACAGACATTGTGACTGTGAGCGGGGTTTGCCTCAATAACATCTCCAAAAGCATTTGACAGAACCTCCACCAGAAAAGCTACACAATGCATCTTTAGAGAACCAAAAGTTAACATCAAGGAAAAAAAGTGGCTGATATAAAGAAAGCCAGCTAAAGTTTGAATAGCACTGTGTCCTATGTGTGAGTGTCTGTGTGGGATGGGAGTTTACCTGCGATGCAGACGGCGTAGAGGGACTGACTTTAGGTGAGTTTCTTGCACCGTTGGCCTGTTTTGCCACCTCCAGAGGGCTCTCCGGTTGAGAGTAAGGATTATTCCGAGGAGAATAAAAGTTTTTCCTTGGAGAAGGGCCGTGTGATCTGGAGGACCCCGGTGTTGCTGGAGAGTCCAGTGCTCCTGAGTTGCTCTCAGTGTCCTCACTTATAAAGCCGTTCATCATGGCTTCAAGTTCGGCTGCAATCTCCTTCTCTTCCTCTGTAACGGGGTCCAACTCCTACAGAGAGAGAAAAAAAAACACTTTAAATAATCTACCACCACACTATATATGGTTGATATAAAGAAATCCCTAGCAAAAGTTTGATTAGCACTGTTTCTATGTGTAACTTCTTTGTGTGGGATGGGAGTTTACCTTCGATGGAGAGGGCCCCTGTTTCGCTGGAGAGCCCGCTGACCATGTGTCCTCAGTTGTCTTACTGATAAAGTCATGCAAAATGGCTTCAATTTCAGCTATAAACGCGTCATCATACTCTGACAACTCGTCAAGCGGCGTTTTCATTTCTTGGATCTGTAAAAACACACAAATACTTTTTTTAAGTTTGCATAACTTAAAGGTGCACTACATAACAGGTTATAACTTCTAGAGTTAAAAAACAACACATCGTAACTACAGTTTTAAGGTTGATATTAAGTTTTAAGATTGATATAAGAAAGATCTAGCAAAAGTTAGAATAGCTCTGTGTCCAGTGTGAAAGTGCCTGTGTGGGATGGGAGTTTACCTTTGATGTAGATGCCGTTGCGGTGCTGGCGTGGTGATTTTCTTTCACCACTGGCCTGTTTTGCCACCTGCAGAGGGCTCTCCGGTCTGGCGTAAGGATTGTCCCGAGGAGAGTAATAGATTTTCTTGGAGAAGGCCCAAGTGATCTGGAGGGCCCTGGTTTGGCAGGAGAGTTCAGTGACCGTGTGGTGCTATCAGTGTCCATATTGATACGGTCTTCCAATATGGCTTCAGTTTGGGCTGACATATGACCCAACACCTTAGCTTCTGATTTCATTGTCCTGTTGTGCATGGACATCTGTAAAAACACACAAATACATTTAACTCAACATACTTAAGAGCCAACATCATATTTTGCACTTTAAACTACTACAACACATAGTCATGTTTTATGGTGTTTTAATAACACTGTCTACAATCTGGTCTTTGAATACACCATGTGCATTTTGAAATATTTTTTCACTTCAAGCTACAATTTGCAAATTAGGTGTTATGTCCAGACAGTTAATCTACAATTACTTTTACTTGAGAACTAGTTTTCCCAAATACCTTTTACTCTTACTTGAGTAACTTGTTGAAACACTATGTACATGTACTTAAATCATATTATTTTGAAGTAACAAGTAGTACAATCATAAAACTCATGAGTTGTGTGTAGAAACAACATTACGGACCAAAACATGTTGACAGAGCAGTCCAGTGTGAATTTTTTTTCATTTGTGTCTCGTTTTCAGAGTTACAGTGACCACTAACAGCGACTACTTACCACGTATCCGATGAGAACAGGGAGCTGAAGCTTTGTTTGGGCTGGTGACTTGTAAAAGTTGAGGAGAGCTTGAGATATGCTGCTATCAGTGTGCCGTCCTGGACGAAAGTGGACAAACTGAACACAACTCTCCCCTATACACAAGTCAACCCTCGTGTGCTGAGGACATGTGCAGCACAGCTCACTGGGATCCTACACTTTCTCTTCACCCTGAGTCTGAAGCTTGAAAGGATACCAATGCTGTGGAAGACCTCCTGCATTGTGCCATTGCCCAAGAAGCCTGTACCATCTGGACTTATTGACTTCAGACCAATTGCTTTGACGTCTCTTGATATGAAAGTATTTGAGAGACTTGTTCTGGCTCAGCTCAGACCCCTGGTGGCACCTTCCCTGGATCCTCTACAGTTTACCTATCAGTGCATTTATGTGTGGAAGATGCTGTAATGTGTCTTCTGCAGCCTGCTCACTCACACCTGGATAGTGTTAAGGGCTCTGTGAGAATATTGTTTTTCAATTTCTCCAGTGCCTTTAACACAGTCCAGCCCTTTCTGATGAGTGAGAAGCTGTTCAGGATGGGTGTCAGCTCCTCCATTGTCTCCTGGATTACTGACTACCTGTCAGGCAGGCCTCAGTATGTGTGACAGGGAGCACCCTGTCTGATACAGTGGTCAGTAATGTAGGTGTCCCCCAGGGTACAGTTCTGTCTCCATTTCTGTTCACTCTGTACACCTCTGATTTCCAGTACAGCTCCGGGTTCTGCCATCTACAGAAGTTCTCTGATGACTCTGCAGTGGTTGGTGTATCAGAGATGGACAGGAGCTGGAGGACAGGACACTGATTGCAAACTTTGTGGAATGGTCCCAGGCAAACCATCTGCCCTGAACGTTGACAAGACCAAGGAACTGGTGACTGACTTCAGAAGAAAGAGGACACCAGTGGAGCCCATCACCATCCAAGGCCATGACGTGCAACTAGTGGACTGTTACAAGTACCTTGGTATCCAGGTGAACAGTAGACTGGAATGGAGGGACAACAGTAATTCTGTGTACAAGAAGGACATGAGTAGACTCTACTTCCTGAGAAAGCTCAGGTCTTTTAATGGAGATCTTCTACCAGTTTGTGGTGGCCAGCACCCTGTACTTGGCAGTGGTTTGCTGGAGGAGCAGCAGCAGCAAAAGGGACATTGAGTGGATTGACAAACTGATCCGTAAAGCTGCTTTAGGGACAGAAGGACACTGGACAAACTGCTTTCCATCATGGACACTCCTGCTCTCTGCACCAGACTATAGATGGACAGATAATACTCCCTACAACTGTACAACAACTCACCCACTGCACCAGACTATAAAGGGACAGAGGAGCTCATTCTCCAACAGGCTCCTACAGCTCCACTCAAACAGTGATAGATACACTTGTACCATACTCCATACAACTGTACAACCCTTATGTAACAGATAATACTCCCTACAACTGAACAACAACTCACCTTTATGGAACAGATAATACTCCCTACAACTGAACAACAACTCACCTTTATGGAACAGATAATACTCCCTACAACTGTACAACAACTCAATCTTATGTAACAGATAATAGTCCCTACAACTGTACAACTGTTATGGACATGGGCCTCCAGCTCCTCCTACAGCCATATCTGCTTTGATGTGTGTGTGTGTGTGTGTGTGTGTGTGTGTTGTGTTCCTGTGTGTGTTTGTGTCTGTGTGTGTGTGTTCTGTGTTTGTTTGTGTGTTCTTGTGTGTGTGTTGTTGTGTGTGTGTTCTCTGTGTGTTTGTGTGTTCTGTCTGTGTGTCTCCTGTGTGTTGTGTGTGTGTCTTCTGTGTGTGTTCTGTGTGCATCTTCTGTGTGTGTTGTGTGTGTGTTGTTGTGTGTGTTGTGTTTGTGTTGTATGTGTGTTGTGTGTGTTGTTGTGTGTGTTGTGTTGTATGTGTGTTGTGTGTGTGTGTGTGTGTTGTTGTGTTGTTGTGTGTGTTATTGTGTGTGTCTTCTGTGTGTGTCTTCTGTGTGTGTTGTGTGTGTGTTATTGTGTGTGTGTCTGTGTGTGTTGTGTGTGTGTGTGTGTGTGTTATTGTGTGTCTTCTGTGTGTGTTCTGTGTTGCTGAGTTGTGCTGACGCTCCACACTGGAATGCATTGTGCTGGGGCCCCTCCTCTCTCCGTCTGCTCCGTGGGGCCTGTGCAAAGTCACTCTGCTCTTTTCTCAAAGGAAGATTGTCTTTTATTCTTGGGTAATATCATTTTAAAGCTCTACTATGTAACTTTTCTCTCTGGGCGTTGTCATGGCGAGTAAATTCATCACAATCAGATGCATGTTTTTCAAAGTCTTTCTGAGCTGTACAAACACATTGAATTGAATCAGTGCAAGATCGAGCTGTTTGTTATCTCCAGAAAGGTTCCATAGTGCACCTTTAAGAAACAACAGTATATCATTATTTATTTTGAACTATTTTTGCCACTCTTCCCAAGTCATCCTTCAAAAACTTTTATACAGACTCCACCTCAACTGAAAATGTCCATGTTTTCCAGATGTGGAAAACTGAAGTAACAAGTAAGTAACAAGTAAAAATAATATTACTCAAGTAGAAGTACAAAGTAGTGGTCCAACAAATTGTTCAGGTAAGAGTAAAGAAGTATAGGCGAGTTTCAGCTGATGTCATTGTTATTAAAAGCCTGCATTGCATGCTGGGAAATATTTTGGTCGGAGGCAAGAAACACTATAGCGATCAAACACAAACACCTGATAATGGTAAATTCCTGCTGCATTATTGGATGCACAAATAAGCTGCGTTCAGACTGCAGCCTGAAGTGACCCAAATCCGATTTTTTGGCCTCTATGTGACCTGTATCCGATCTTTTAATGACTGATCGACACAGATCAGATTTTTTTGAATGTGACCCAGGCCACTTGGATATGTGGTCCTGAAACCGATACATATCTGATCTTTTGACATGTGACTTCAGTGTCTAAGGCCAAAGAGCATTCATTCGACCTACACGTTATCAACAAGCCACAAACGTCACTATTCTGCGCTGAAGTAGGTGAAAATTGTTAATGAACGCCGTGTCACTGAAGCGAAGCACATCACCACTCACCACTCTTGGCTACGTTGCCGCATCCACACGTTCCTTTCAACGGACGTCTCTGCCACTGTCCTACAAAACGCCACGACCAAAAACCTCGTCCTTCTCCTTCTCAATCTCCTCTTTAAAACAAGTAAGTTGTTCATGTTCTGGTTCTGGTACAAGAGGAACTTTAAAATCTCCAGGTGCTCAATGCTTGCGTCCATGTTTGGACAACTTCCATAAACACAGAGCATGCGGTTGATGCCATCGTGTCCTCCAGTGCACATGCGGGACACTTTCGAGCCATTTAACGTTCACACAGGGGATCACATACAAGTCACATTTAATTGGAAAAGCGAACGACCTCGCAAAAACATCGGATTTCACAAAAAAATCGGAATTGAGCGTTAAGCCCTGCAGTCTGAATGTAGCCGAAGTGGCACATTGGACTCGCTTTTTCGGTTCGTTCCTCTGTTCTCGTCGACGTGGAGTGATGAGTGTGTCTGTGGTTGTGTTTTTGGTTGTGCGGTCGCTGTCTGCTCCGTGTGTGTTTGTGTGTTCTGCGGGTGGTGCAGCTTTGTCGTTTACTGAAGTCGTGCTGGGACACCCGAGTGGATTCGTGTATAGGGCGCTCTGGATTGCGGGGCGCGCAGCTGTTTTTTGATGCTACATAGGTCTCCAAAAACAGTTGATAGTTTAGGTCAGTTAAATACAATAAATCAATGAAGCTGTCCAGGGACTACAGGTGGAAATTAGCACTGATGCTACAACCTGATGTACAGTGCATCTTTCCTGTTAAGGTAAATGCAAAAATTGTACACTGTCCCTGCCTCAAATAAATAAAAAATTAAAAAAATAAGGGGTTAGAGGCTTAAGAGCGTGTCTAATAGCCCGGAAAATACATTAGTCTGGTGGAGCACAGACATTAGATAAAGAACAAATATAAAAAGCTCAATCATAAGTTTGCACGAGTTCTTGAGCAGAATATTCACACATTACAGTTACAACATGATTGCTGCCTGTTTAGCTTTATCAAACCTCAATGATTTTATGGTGGGTAATGTTTATTTACATTTACTTGATTAACTTCTAACAGAAATTGTACTTTTCAGAGTATTTTTCCAGCAACATACTTTTATTCCTACTTGAGAAATATTTGTACTGAAGTAGTAGTACTCTTACTAGAGTAAAAGTTTTGGATACTCTTCACACTGTGAGTATGTCTACAAGTGACAAAAGTTTATGTTGACAATCTGAAATGACTTAAACATTTGTGTTTCTTGCAGTTCCTTCAGATTTAGTTTGTCATTTTTGTCCTATGAAAATACCAGATTTTATGCATCACTTTATGTTTTATCCTTCAAGTTACACCAACTTAAATTATAAATCAGAGCTACTTTTTTTACTTGAGTAATAGTTTTCCTAAACACTTTTACTTTTACTTGAGTGATTTCAAGTAACATTACACTTACTTGAGTGAAATATATTAAATATTTGTTAACCACAGCCCAGGTTTCTAAGTAAGTATACTAAATGCACTAAAAGAGACAGAGATAGACAGTTTGCAGACAGTACAAACCCTTTATTGATCACACACATTGTTTTTTTAAATAATACAAGACACAAATGTGACCGCTACCACTGCATACTGAGAACAAAACAATTAAACATTTAAAAAAGGAGTTAACACTTTAAGCTTTATCAACATACAACGTTACTGCCAATGCCCAGATGCCATGTTGGATTCTACAGCATCACAGTTGGAGGTCACTCAGTTCACAAATGGGAAAGGTATGTCAATTTCCATATTTCTGTCACCCATTTTAACATATCTGTCTATGGAGCTAGTTTCTTCTTTTAAAGTTTCAATGATATTATTTTGGAAGGCATTCATACTTTTGACCATTCTGTTGATGTTAGTGTCGATGTCCTTTTTAAATTGATCAGTGGAAAAGTCATCCATCATGTTTTGGAATCTTGTTTGAACTGTTCTGCTGTACTCCCACATAATCAAGTATACTGTCTCTAACTGTTTTATGATATTTTTCAAAACCTGGGAATTAACCACATCTTCATAAACCTCGTTAAGGAAATTGGTCATTCGGTCCACGTCTACAGATCGGAACATTTCGACAACATTTTCGGCTTGCAGAGTAACAAATTGTGAAAGAGAATTTATATGTTTGAAGATTTCCTCAAGTGGGTAATTGGCGATTTTGTTAACAATGATTTTAACTTGTTCCTGCAGTCTGCTAAGAAATACGGTAAAGTCTTCCAGAATCTCACTGCCTCTTACAATATGGTTAGAAAACTGGAATTCTATTGTTTTAAAATACTCAATTACTGGAGTGAACACTGAGGTGATGTAATTTGGAATCCTATCGATAGCTTCTTTGGAGACATCAGAGACAAATTTTGCACCAATTTTGTACAGTTCGAGTCCGGTAACTTTCTCAGTATAACCAGGAAGTTGGAATTTGGTTTCTCCAAGGAATTTCACAACAGCATCTAAAATCATGGTGACTCTGGTACGGCAAGTTCTGAGGCTCAAAATAGCATCATCTGCAAAGGTTGTCATGTATTCATAGGGTTCCATAGCAGAGACGGTTTCAATGGTCTGTCTGAACATCGCTACACCCTCGTCTTTAGCTTTCTCAAAGGACTTAGCCACAGTCTTGCTAACTTTGGCTGCTTGGCGCTGCACATTTCTATAAAGATTACCACCAGCATGGACATAGGTGTTTATACTTGGCATTTCATCTTGAATCGCAAGCATGGTATCATAAGGTATCTCCATGTTCCAGTTGGCCTGGATGTTCAGGCTCTTGCCCACAGACAGCTCGAGGGCCACGATGTCAGTGTCATCTTCAGACTGAAAAGAAATAAACAAAGAAAACATGAGTAAATCTTTGGAAACAATTACAATAAAATAGAAAACAAAATACAAACACAAATACATACACCTTAATAATAACCAGACTAACAACTCCAAAATCTACAATCATTTTAATTGTTAGTTCACAAAATACTAGCCTACAAAAAAAGTGATATTTCTGCCAATTGTGTTGAGTGTACTAGTGTTTTTAATGAATACTGTTAACAGGACAACTTCAATCAATCTTACACAGTAGAACTACAACTGCAGCTACTAGTACTACTACTCCTACTACTACTATTGTAAAAGGCTATAGTCACAGCTACTACTGCTACTCACGTTAATCTGAATCTTGCCAATTCTACTACAATATTATAACAACCAATTATTTGATCTGTTTAGGCCTATATGACTGCAATGCCAATACGTAAACAGCTGTAAAAGTAAGGCTGATACTACTAATAATACTGAAAATAATCCAACGATTATAGCAGCTGTTAGTCAAAACTGTATTACTTCAGATGTTACTACTACTAATAATATGTCCATTGTGACTCTATAACAGGTGTAATCCTTACCGGGTAGCGTCCGTAGACTCTAGCCTTCACAGCAGTCAGGGATCTGGGACTGATCTGAGCTCCGATGAGTCCGGATGGATTGGACAGGGAAACCAGCAGACCATTGTTTCTGTTGACCTGCACGGACTGCTCAAGGTTGTAGGACGTTAGAAGCATCAAGGAGTTGGTCATTTCAAGTTCCACGGTGGGATAAAGGATGATAGCGTTGTTGTGGTTGAACTCTACCATAGCGTGCCTTGCTGCCATATTGGAATTCATCTTCAGCGCATCGTTGGTCTTGATAACAACAGTGGTGTCAAGATTTCCATTGAGTATCTCAAACTCAGACGTTGCGGTAGCATCCAGCTTCATGGTCACAGCTTCTTCAGTGTTGTCAAGGCCAGCGTTAGTTTTGAGTGTCAGCATTGCAGTCTTCATGGAGAACTCGTATGTCATGTCTCCCAAACGTGGGATCTTGATGCTGTTAATTTCTGGCAGGGTAACTTTGGGGAAGGTCAGTTTGCTCAGAGCAGACGGAATGTGGAAAGATGGCATTTTGACCAAGGTAGCATCAGGCAGAGGGATGGTGTAGGTGGACATTTCAACATTTACGACTGGGATCCTGTGTGCTGGGATCGTGATTGTCTTAGGCAGCTCCATACTGTACTTCTCATACTCATCTCTTGCTTTACCATAAGTTTGAGCAAGAAGGGTAGCGGCTTTGTCTTTTCCTATAAGCATGTATTTGTGGAAAGCTCTGGTGTTCCTGTTGATGGCATTGATGACAGGTTCCACATTGATGATGATCATGTCTGGGTTTTTCGCGTACTTCAAATTGCCGTTGACGTCAAGAGTTTGCTGGGTGGTGATAAAGAAATCGCCGAGACCTGCATCCTCCCACAGAGAAACGTCGTCCATTCTCGGGATAGTGATATCCAAATATGGCAGTTCAATTTCAGGGATAGTAACTCGTTTTTTTAGCACATCCAGATTGGCCTCTCCATTGATTTCGTACACAATGTTTATTTCTCTCTCTATGTTTTCCATGTTAAACAGATGGGAGTATTTGTACTGGTTGAATCGAGCCAGGCTTGTCCAGCTAGCCCTCTGCTCCATCGGGTTCAGGGCAAGAGATAAGACATTTTGGAGATCTGCTTTGCCTGAGAGCTTCCAAGGTTCGACGACATCATCTGGAATGACCAAGGATATGATCAATTTAATAAGCTTTCCTTCAATTTCACCAACAAGCTCTGCATTGTGGGAGGCGGTGAAGTCAATGCTCATGTCCTCGGCCTTTGCCTGGAATTTAACCTCTGCGACATTGTTTTTAATGAATGGTGCTTCAGTTTCCATCTTTGCATCAAGGATAAGGTGTCGGAAGATGCAAATGTCTGCGTTCAGTTTCTCAATAACTTTAATGCTGTTAGCACCGGTAGCTCCACTGAAGGAGATCTTAGCCGTATGGAGATCAAAAACAACTTCCATGTCGGACTTATGGTTGGCCTCATCACTGTTCACTTTACCATCAGCAGCATTCTCCAGTCTCAAAGTAGCACTGCCATCCTGTATCTCCAGAGTTGTAATTTGGTTCAGGACCATGTCGGTGAAGATTCTAAGAGGTGGGAATCGAACGTCTTGTTTGTAGTTGGTCTCCATTTTGGAAGAGACACCACTCTCCATGGTGAGGGAAGCTTTGTTGATGAACTCTCCCTTGTACAGCTCAGTGTCAGCCTTTGCAGTTGTTTCAGCAGATGCCAAAGCAGAGTGCCTGTAGATACTTGCGGAAGCTTGGTAGTCCAGCTCAAATGCATAATGGTCGAACTTGATGCTTTCAGCAGCAGTCAAATGGCTCATTCTTGGCAGGCCGATATTAGCAGAGGCATCAAGAGTGTATTCAAGTGGTTTCAGTATGGACTCAGCATTCGATTTAAGGCTGAACAGGAAGTCTGGGGTGTCTGAGCTAACTGTGTTATTCTCAAAGTTGATATTGGTCTTCATCTTGTAATGCGGGGAAACCACTTTGACTTCTCCCAACAGCTTTCCTAGACATGGAACAGCGCTCATCTCTTTCAGGGTCTCGGTCACCTCTCTGGACAGTGTCTCATAGTCAAAAGATCTGACATTCTGCAGCATTCTCAAGACAAAGTCGCTAATATCTTCGATAAATTGCTTGAAGTCAACAGCGTACAGTTCCTCTAACAAACCCTGAACTGGCAGCATCACTCTACTGATGACTGGCTTGATGTCGATGGACTTAACAGCAGTGAAGATGGTTTGAATTTTCTCCCGCACTTGGTACTGCTTCATGATCTTTACCAATTCATCCATAAAAGCACCAATCATTTTCTCCACTTCATAATTGGACAAGATCTCCTCCATTTTGCCATATAAGATGTTGAACCTCTCGACCAGGTTGTATTTCTTCATCCAAGTCATGATCATCTCCTTGACGGATTTCAGCATAGCCACAACTTTGTCCTTGGGGAACTTGGAGGTCAGATTGGTGATTGAGCTTTCGATGGAGCTGAGGAACTTCTTGATATCTTGGACAAAAAGGTTTGCATCAAAGTTGTCAATGACCTCTTTCAGCTCTGTGATTTTCCTGTGAAGTCTTGTGCTAATTTGGTACTTGTTGTCAAGGTCTTTCACGCCATTGATGCCTCGGTCCATAATGCTAATCATTGCGTTTCTGATGTTTTCAACCACTGCTGGCAAATACTCAATGAAAGGGATCATGATGTGGCTTTCTCCATTCTTCTCATAGACCACGAAACCAGAAAGGCTATAGTCTCTGTTTTTCTCAGCTAATAGTGACGTAGATGCAGCATTGGTCATCTCAACACCAACTTTCTCTGCGTTGTTGAAGGCATTTAATTCATGATTGAAAGTGTGCTCATTCACATTGGATGTAATTTTCAGGTTGACACTTTGCTCTTTCAGTGTGACCAAGCTATCAAACTTATTGTCCATGCTGGCCTGGACGGTCAGTTCTCCCTGTGTGTTTTTCATGTTGGCAGAGGCTCTGTGTTCCAAAGCATGGGTAAACATCAGTGGCTCGGCTTTCATCAAAAATTTGCCATACATTTGGGCGTTTTTCTCCCCGTAGAAGTTGTAATCGACATTGGAGTTGCAGATGGCATCAACGTTCAGCATGAAGGGTGCTGCGCTGGATTTGAAGGTGCTGTCGAAGCGCAGGATTGGGGAGTTTATGGTAGCAGCATCGTTGAACTTCATAGTCAGACCAGAAATCTCCAGATCAGCAGCGTGTGTGACGTGGTGCTCCAGCAGTTTGCCGTTGGTGTTATATTTGGCTGACAAGCTCATCTCAACAAACTTGAGTTCGTAGGTATGGCGCATTTCCTCGTCATTGTATCTGCCTGTAGTTGTACCAATCAACTCCATGTTGTAGGGCTCTGCTTTGAACTGTGCATCGTTGATGAAGTTTATGTTGACAATCTTCATCTCATTTTTCATGATGCCATTAGTGGAGAAGCGCTCGACATTGACCGTAATATCATGCATGTAGGTGTTTTCACTGTTCAGGAAGTTGTCCGTCTTGGATTGGAGAGTGAGAGACTTCATGGTGAGAGACAGAGTGTGGGAGTTCTTGGTGCTGATTTCGTTGAAAGAGGCCACCATGTTGTTTGAGGCAATCAGACCATCTTCGTTCAGCCTCAAGTTCACTCTGTTCCTTCCGTTTAGGTCGAAGACATTGCCCTTCATAATGCTGTTAAGGTAGACTTCGGAGCTTGCGATTTTTCCCTCAACATTCAGCTCAGCCTTGTTCTCTCTGATGCCTCCTTTGGTTGAAAGAGACATTGTAGCCCCAGCAGAGTCTGCTCCTGCATGGAAGACATTTTCAAAAGTGAGAGGGGCAACTTGGGCAGTGGTGGTGCAGCTAGTGGTCAGGCCTGTGCTATCAAAGGTCAGGGTAGCTTTGTGAGAGGCCAGGCTGGAGAAGACGTTAACCGAAGCATCTGAGTTGACCTCCAAACCGGATGGGGTTAGGGAGCCGGTGAGCAGGGAGTAAGCACGGTTTGAAGAATCATCAGCTTGGTTTTCCATTTTCAATGACACTTGCTCTTTAGATGCGAGCAACTCCATCTGACTACGCAGCATTTTCTCCTCACTAGCTTTGGTCACAGATTCGGACTTAATGATAAGGTTAACGTCCTTGTACACTACGCTGATTTTGGTGGTATGCTTGAGTGGCTCGCTGTTCATGTTGGTGTTTGAGTCCATGATCAGCTCATTGTTAGCGTAGGACATCTTGATTTTGTTGGCTAGCTTCACAATGTCAGAGTTGATCCTGACAGTGCTTTCGGCTTTAGCTTCCCTCTTAGCCGGCTCAAAGGAGAAGGTATTCTGGGATGTGCAGGTGGCTTCGATTGGTCCGACGGTTACGCTAGAGTCAGAATTCATGTCTGCAGAAAGCATGACGGGTGTGAGGGTGAACTGTGTGGAGGCGCTCATTGAAGTATCAACTCCTGGGGCTTTGGCGGTCATGGTGATCCTGCCTCCAGACCAGATGTTGTCAGCGATGCCAAAGTTGTTGCGGATATTTATTTCAGAGCGGAGGAGTTCATGCTTCAAAGCGAATGACAGGGATGTGGTGACGCCATTGAATTCCTCAAAGAGCTCGGCAGCTCCTGTTAAAGATACAAAGAACATACTGTAATTCACATGTAGTGTAAAAAACGTATAATCTAAAATATTATACTGCTGCTTCTAATTATATTTTCTTAACTATAGCCAATTTTGCATTTAAGGATGTATTTTGTTTGCTAATATGAAGATGACCTGCACGATTCCACGGAAATACAATATTAAAACCATACTTTTATGAATTCTCTCTCATACTGTGGAACATTTTTGTGGAGCATTTTTGCCTAATGAACAACATTTCCTTGGAGACATGCAGGAGGAGGTGCCCGTAAGTGTCAAGTTTATGGAGATGCAAGCCCACTCAGAGTGAATATGCATTTTTTATTTTTTTTTGTGTGTGTGTGTGTGTGCGCGCTATAAAACCATACAAAAACATTTATTTTTGTCCAGTTTTCAAGTGTCACACAGTGGAATTTTAAATATATGAGGGAAATAATACAAATGTCTTGATTGGAAACTCATTGTCCTCAACCACACAGTCTGACTCACCAGCATTAGAGAAGGACAGCAGGGGGATGGGGCCCTCTCCCATGATGGTGTATTGGGCCTTGTAACTGGGGGACTCCTCGGTGTAGTTGCCCACAGAAACCTCAGCCTTCCAGTTGTACAGGTTGCTCTCCAATTTGCTTGTCATTTCCATTTTGCCCATAAGGGGGACCAGGAGCTCATACTCGGTTGGCATGGTGAAGGTGGGGAGGGGGATGTCCTTGGAGCTGAAGTCCACGTTGATCTGGGGGATGTTAATGCGAGGGATGGTCACTGTGGCTGGGATGCGAAGCTCCTCTGAAGACTTGCCGCCAAAAGGCACTGGGAGGTAGAGAATCATGGAGTCTTGGTTGAAGTTGTATATCAGGTCGCTTTCACTAGAGGGAGAAAGATTAGAGAAACTATGGGTTAATTTTGAACGTGAAATATACGGTATGAAGTAAAAAAAAAAGTGTGTATTCATCTGTACTATTTGGGATAGCGCTAATAAAAGTAACTGTAAGATTAGTAGTGTTGTCACAGTAGTCACATTTCTAACTTGATTTCAATAGCTCCACATTCAATAGTAATTTTGATACCAATTAAAAGAATATTTTTAAAGATCAGTAACCACCAACACATAAGATATTTAGATCACCATTTTAGTGATTTGAAAATGCTACATACTATACATGCTAAGTCACTCAGGTTTGTCAAGTTGCTGTGTAACTTTTGCATCATGCTTTTGTATGTTTATGTGAAATTGTGGTGTGGGTGCGTGGGTGAGGCTTGTGGGCGGAGCCTTGCACAGAATTTTACAGCTAAGGAGTTTCGATTAAGGCCCAGGAGAGATTGCTAACATACTCAAACATCTAAAACCTCATGTTTTTGATGAAGGAACAACATTATAACATGGTTAAAAGCTCAAAAATCTTTTGTGCATAATTCCCCATCTTTAAGCACATTAACATTTCAGTTCTGATGCAGACCAAGATGATTTTATCCAGTACAGAACAATTTTATCCTATTTGTGTAATCTGTTTTTCAGTTTTTTTTACTTTTCAAATGAACTCGTTTTGGAACTGGTTTTTATATTGATCACTTATTTTTTGTTAACCTTATCTGCAAGCAATATTTTTGACCCACTGTGGGTAGCTGTAGTGTTAGGTAGGATTGATAGTATAGCATAGTATGTGTACTCGTGTCACAAGTCAACAAGTAGATGTAGTTAAGTCTGTAGTCGTGTAAAAGAAAAGGTGTGTAACTGTATGGGCTACTTACAAGTTCATGAACAGGTTTTCAGGCATTTCCATTTTTGCGTATATGTTTTCCAATATCTCCTCCACATAGGGAGAGTTGCTGATGATCTTGTCCTTCCAGATATTACCGGCCTGAAGCAATATGAATCAAAAACATACATTAAGTATTGGATTTATTCATTGATTCACGCAGACAGAAAAACAAATATTTACAAAATGAGCACAGATGCACTGATACTGAGGAGGGAATTTCGATATCTGATATTTGGCCTGCTGCAGTGACCGATAATGATATTTGCTTTTAATCCATAGCAATAATAGCAAAATGTATTTATCTGGGATATAAAATAATGTATTACATGTTTGTGTAACATACAACTAATTAATAGTCATTTTGACTCATTAGTCTGGCAAAAAAATATAAATATAAATAATATGAGTATTGATACCGATACTGGAACACATTTATCACCCATTCCAACCATTTATATATTTTTAAAGTCAATATGTTGTTTTTATATGTGGTAGATTTGATTTCTAATTCATCATAAGATTGCATTTGTGTGGCTTCCTTCAGACTGCAGGAAGAGTTTGTATAAATGTTTGCACACATATTTCCCATAATCAGACACACATTGCAGTACCGTGTCTGCTCATGAATATGTGGTGTGAGCGTACCTCCAGGCCCTTGCTGATGATGTGTCTCAATTTCATGTCTGTGTTGACCACTCTCTGGTCCATGACGTCGCTCACAAACAGCTGGAGCCAGTCCCGGGCAGCTTTACTGTAGTCCACCAGCACCTTGGTCTCTGCGTTCACTCTGGACATTAGCTTCACATTTGCCTGCTCCTCTCCTGAAAGACCAACAACACTTAAGCTTTACTCAGGCTTTATTCAACTGTTAGGACTGAATGATTGCAATTATGACTAGATTAGCCATTTATATTTTTATAGTTGGATTCTGTTCAAAGTTCATATTTTAAAGGTCCTATATTATGCAAAATTGACTCTTGTGAGCTTTAATTTATGTTATTATGCTGTTACCTCAAAAACAGACCCAGAGTTGTATTTTCTTTCACACACAGTATCCTTGTGATGTCATGAAGTAGTAGTTTTCAAGTTAACAGCTCCTTTTACCTTTTGTTCAAAAGAGATCGGCAGGTCCAGGACTGAAATTATCCAAATGATTCTAGTGAAGGTGTATGGAGTTTATAAACACAGTGAAGCATTACCACATGGCATGACATCATGAGGTGGGGCAGAGTGTTTTTGTGAGAGTAGAACTTAGCCTAAATGTGCAGGTTTGTGTGTTCAAACTGTGTGAATGTAACAAAACACAACACCAGATCTGTTTGTGATGAGGAAACTACATTATAGCAAAGATCAGAAAATAGCATAGTATGGGTCCTTTAATGCTGGTTTTGTCTCTGTTAAAAGCATGTATTGTAGTTGATAACAGCCATATCGTGCAGGACATGGTGGTACCGTAATTGAAGGTGATGCTCTGGGTGGAGGTGGTCTCTGGCAGCTTGATGTCAGTGCTGAGCTCCAAGATCAACCCGCTGGTCCGGCGCATGGTGGCCGTGAGGGAGGCGTCCGTGCTGAGGGAGGGCACAACCAGCTGCACCTGTGCCAGCCCCTCTGTCATGCCCTGCACCCTGGGGAGACAAGAGCAGGTTAGTCTGGCACTGTCCGCAACTAGAGTATTTTTCAGACTGTAAGTCCCACTTTTTTCATGGTTTGGGTGTTTCCTGCAACTTATACTCTGTGTGACTTATATATTAAAATGTTCACACTGACAGCCTTGAGAGGCTCTAGTCTTATGTGTGAGTATCTGCTGCTCCTGTTCCTCCTGTACCACTGTCACTTCACTCTACTGCACATGTCTCCTGCAGAAAGAGCCTCTGTCCTCTCTGTATCATGTCAGTCGATCGCACCATTACTTCTGCACCACTGAACAATTTAACAGTTAAACAAACTTATAAAGACAACCAAAACCATCCTGTCGGGATTCAGAAAGTCCAGAATAATTCTAACTGGAACTGATGCTGAGTCTGTTGACAGCGACACAGAAGAGGAAGCGGCACTCTGTTTACCTCCGGAGGATGAGGCCGAGTTGTTCAGAAGTGACACCGAGGATGAAGAATTGAATGGATTTAGTGATTTGGAGCGAGATGGAGAGTTTTGTAAACTTGTTCTGAAGAACTGTTCATATGTGACGTTAACAGTCTGTTGTTCTCTCTTCTATTGTTTTTACTAGAACTTGACTTTTAGGATGAAATGTCAGTTCCTGGTCTCTGATTTGATTTCCCCCAAAAAGTGCGACTTATAGTTCTGGCCAACTTATGTATTTTTATTTATTTTTTCTTCATTATGCATTTTTTGGTTGGTGCGATTTATACTCCAGAGCGACTTATAGTGTGGAAAATATGGTAGAACAATTTGTGTGATATTCAGCCCTGGTATCTCTACTGAACTGAAGGTAAAAAGTAAGTAGATACGCAGGGTTTGAGTGTTAAAATTGTGTGAATGAAACTAAACACTACTCCAGATATCATAACATAGATCAGAAGATAGTATAATATGGGCCCTTCAAGTCCACTGGTTATGATTATTCTTAATTATTGCAACCGTATAAAATGCATGGTTATATAATGTAGTGCAGCAGGAGTGTGAGTGTGCAGACTGACTTGGCGCGTGCGATCAGGGACAGCTGGGGCACATTGTGGTTGGACACTTCCAGCGTCAGGGTTTTTCCTCTGGAGCTGCTGTCGCTCATGCCCAGCCTCACTCCGGTTTCCACATCCAGGTCTGGGATCTGCAGCTGGGAGCTCAGCACGTTCTTGTTCCTGTTGTACTTGAGTAGGAGAAGGGCCTCCATGGGCTCAGCTTCTAAAAACAACATGCACCTGTTTGACTTCTTGTGTAAAATCTAAAATAAAATGGTCTTTTTTACAAACTATTCTCTGCAAACAATGATAAACATCAGAATATTAAAGCTGTTCTATAGTTATTATTTATGACACCCATGGATCATCATGTTATCATTTGGACATTTTAAATCACAATCTAATCATATTTTTTTCTTAACCATCTTGCTCAACTCACTGACAAAAATATTGACATTTTTGAAAATAAATACCTTAAAGCAAATACAAAAATAGTAGTAGGTCTATACATTTTATAAATCTTAAAGGCTCTGTACTTGACTTTCCCAATGGTTTGAGCAAACTATGATTTGTCACAATACAGATGTATTTTATTTATAATCAGGTCTAAGAGGTCAAAATATGTCTGCTGTGTACTGTCTGCATCTAATTGTAAAGCATTTTATTGTTTGTTAATCAGGAAGCACACTTTTGTTGCTAGACTGAATTGAATAAGTGAATAATTGAATGCAAAAGGTAAGTCAGGAATAACTTTGGGTCACTATTTTTCACGGTTTAAGACAAGTAAACAGGTACAGTACCTTTATAAAGTTCTACCAGATAGAAACTAGTGAAAGCCCATTTCACAAGATGATTTCAAACTTTATAGCACAATAGACAAGCGTGTCCTTACCGCCCGTAACTCTCAGGGCTACGCTGACTGTGTCCACTTTGTGGCGGCCTTCTTTTCCTTCATTCACGAGGTTGTAGCTGATGCTGGCGGTGTATTCAGCATCTTCACCCAATGGTACGATGTCCAACGTATAACTAATGAGAAAGAATAACACATCCAAATCAAATGCATATATTTACACTGAATAACAATAATGTTTTCTGATCTGTGTTCTAATGTTGTTTCCTCATCACAAACAGACCTGGAGCTGGGGTTGGAGTTGTGTTTTCTTTCATTCACATGTTTAACACACAAACCCTGCACATTTAGTTTAGTTTAGATCCAGTTCTGCTCTCAATCAGAAAACACTCTGGTCCACCTTGTGATGTCATTAACGTCCTTACAGCTTCATTAGAATCATTTGGACAATTGCCCTAGAATTGCCGATCTCTACTGAACTAAAGGTACAAGGCAGCTGTTATCTTGACAGCTCATGACATATTAAGGTGGAGCTGGTTTGATTTGGAGATGTTGACGGACTAATAATAAAGGGTTACTCAAACATATGTGAATGTAACAAAACACACTTCTGTATGTTGTTAACATTATGTAACATACTGTAGATCAGACGATAGTGTAATATGGACCCTTTAATGTACTAAAATGATGTATCTGTGTCCTTACCTTGCGGCTTCGTTCAGGAAAAAGTCGGCTCCATACTCAGTGTAGCACAGCTTCATCCCAGGCATCTGGGTCTGGCAGTTCAGCGCCGAGTACGTCGGCTTGATCACAGAGATTTTGTTCAGACCAAGGATCTTCACATCATTCCTGAACCCGAACACATATTTTGTATCAGAGAAAGAGACAACTGTTTGAGCAATTTCAAGAGGTGCGCAGAGTAGCCAAACATTGTACTCAAGTATGAGTAACATTACTTCACAATGATATTACTCAAACAAAAGTACAAAGTAGTGGTCCAAGAATATGTTCAAGTAAGAGTAAGAAATTATTTAGGAAAATTATTACTCAAGTAACTTAAAAAGTAACTGTCAGGATGTAACATCTAATTTCTAATTTCAGATTAGTGTCATTTGAAGGTTGTGTAAGCTCTCTGTTGTCCAGGTACGAGCCATAGCAATTTGAAGAAAAAACATTACAAGAAAATAAAAAAATACATTACAGGACAATGTTCAAATAATTTCATATTGTCAACATAACATTTTTGTCACTTCCTCACAGTGAGAAGAGGAAGCACAACTTTTACTCCAGAGTTGAAGAGTTATTTAAATAATATTTATGTAAATGTAAATGTAATTGAGTACTGTCCTCCTCTGATAACACCAAATGAAAACCAAACACACATCTACTTTCTGAAAACAAACAAACACAAAAACCCACATACTTGACGTGCAGGAGCTTGATCTTGTCTCTGGGCGCAGACATGTGCAGGTTGAGCTGGCCTGGCTGCATGGTGATCCTGGCATTGAAGGAGCTTTCGTGGAAAAGCTCGGTGGTCATCTCCACAGAAGATCTCACCATCTCAGGCACGTGCACACGCCCATCTGCGTCATGACCTCCAGTCCAGCAGAGGGCCTGAACCACAGCCCCTTCTGTTACAGCAACACCACAGGAAATCAGTTTGGAGGAGAGAGAAGGAGCAGATCCTCGTAACTACTGTAGCTTGAAAGTAGGATTGTTAACAGAAATCCCACATAATAACTGATGTAACATACTAACTGTTTGTAAAAATAAAATCACGTTAAAGGGTACGCCTCAAAAACATCCCTTGATATGCATATTTAGGCTGTGTTCTTCTCTCAGGAAACACCACCTTATGATGTCATGTGGTAATACAGGAAGTGCTCTACTATGTTTTTAAACTAAAACAGTGTTGTCATTATGTCAAACGTGACACTCCACTATGTTATGGCTCAGTTTAAATCAAAGAGTACAAGTTACACTGGACACCTTGTTGTACAACACTCTGACCTTAAAAACACCTGCTTTTATATTTCATTAAATAGTAGGGATGTAACAATAACCAAAATATCGTGATTGTATTGTTAAAAGTCTCATAATAATATTGTGGGCTGTCACAATATATTGGATTACAAGTTTCTTTGCTTAAATGTATTTTTTATAGGAGCCAAAAACATATCCCATGATGTATTTCAGTGCAGACAACATGAAGAAATATGTTTTTTACTTGAATTCTTGGGATTATGTCAGTAATAATTTGCACTAAATCTTGTATGTATTTTAAAAGCAAAAAAGTGTCCTAACTACAATTATATTTGCCTCTCCAAAATATCGCAATAAATATCGTACTGTGAGATGAATATCGTGAAAATATCGTCCCGAGAGATTTAGATATTGTTACATCCCTGTTAAATAGTGTACTGTAATTCTGTGGCACTAGAACTGTTACTACTGAGAACTTAACTGCACCTTATCCCAGGACAAACTTTATGAAGAAAGTGTTTTTATTGAAATAATACGGCATCTTAAAACCAAACAACTATTTAAAACGCATGTGTCACGTGTTCAGTGAAGTTGAAATGGACTGTTATTGAACTGTAACTGTGCAGCTGAACTCAAATGTGATTATTTTTAAGGTAACGCGATTTTTTTTGCAATGAAATACCAATTTAATGAATATATATATTTGTACTGATTAAATGGAAGCTTTAAATTTGAGTGGACCCAGGAAGACTATCTGATATCATGGCCTGCAGCCAGTGGGATCTATATAAATAAACAAAAACAACAAATAAACTCCACACACCTTCACTAGAATCATTTGGATGATTTCAGACCTGGAATTGCCGATCTCTAATGAACTAAAGGGAAAAGGAGCTGTTCACTTGAAAGCTACATTACTCTTACTTCAGTACAACTTTTGGCTCCTCTAACTACCTCGGTTTATTAGTACAATTATTGCAAAATTATATTACTCAACTAGAATTACAAGTACTGATATAATTAAGTTCGGTAAAGGTAAAAAGGCTGATAAATGGCCCATAAGAAACAGGAGTCCCTAAAGTCTATAAAAGTTCTAGTAGTAATATATGTTTCCATCCATACCGTTGCAGGGTCAAAGGTGACTCTTCCCTTGATGCCGGGGGTGAAGGTGCCCGTCAGGTGAAAGCTCAGGGGCAGACCAGAGGCAGTGGGAACAGTGAACTTGTTGTCCATGAACATGTAGTGGGCAAACAGTTCATTGTTTCCGTTCAGGAAGGACAAAATCTGTGGGAAAATCACAGCATCCTCACAATGTGTTCAGTGTGCGGAGTAAAACCAACAACCCTTTTCTCTGTGGCATTACAGAGTGTTAATAAACCTTTCAATTAGCGCTACGTCAACTTCAGTATTACTAAAGCAAAGGTTAAACCATTTAATTAACAGATTTAGATCACCATGTTACATTTTATTGAAACTTATAAAACAACATATTAACATGTTTTATCAGTTTCTGTTTTGTTTTCAACATCCTCAGTCCCCTGCATCCCGCTAATGAAACTACTGCACATTGCATCAGGTTTGTGAAGTTGTAGTGTATTGTTTTGTAAATTTCTTTTTGATACTTATGAAAAATGGTCGTGTGGGAGCATGGGTGATGCAGGCTTGTACAGGATTATACAGCTATCCATAAGGAGGGCTCCGATAAGGCCAGGGAGAGAATGCTAGATTATTCAAACATCTAAAACCTCCTCAGGCCTCTTCAGGTTAGCTGTAAGATTCTGTACAAGGCTCCACCTACAGTCCTACATCCCCCATGCTCCCACATGCTCTCGACAATTCTCCATAAATATACAAAAACATGATACAGAGCTGAACCAACCTGATGCAGTGTGCAGTAGTTTCATTAGCACACTAACTGTGTTAGTGGGAGGGAGACCCAAAAACATAAGCGAAACTTTAAAATGTTCATCTGTATTTTTCGGTGAATATAGCATTTTGAAAACTCTAAAAGGTTATGTGTTAACAGGTAATATGTAATAAGTGAATATAATCATTATCATGACCAGCCTACTATGTCCTGATGTGTTCACTCACCTCTTCTCGTGGTAACAGGTAGGAGAAGATCTCAGCGTACATGCGGATGTTCTGGGCCATAGACTCCAGCTCGTTGGTCTTGATGTAGCCCAGCTCGGTGCCCAAGAGGCGGAGGTAGGCCATGGCGTCTGGGGCCTCAGCGCTCTGGAGGTCCTTCAGCAGCTTGTTAAAGTTACGCACAATTTCTCTGATCAGATCCTCTGACACCTGTAAGCAACAGGCAAAAGGCAAACGATCAAGACTCAAAACTACAAGCAGACAGGAACATTTCTAAATAAACGGGCACACAACACTAAAGGAAAAAGATACACCAAAATAAGCAAAAAGAATCACTACATGAACAATGACAATCTTGTCCTAAAGTAACAGTATTGGGTTTATTGACCATAAACCCGCCAATAAAAAAGGTGCCAATGCTCTATCCCTCCCTCCTGAACTCTTTTCTCCATCAAATGCTGGTGGAGCACTAAGATTGCTGCTGTAAGGTGTCAAGCCCAGTGAGTGCAGAGGGTGTACGAGCATCGTGGGGGTAAATTGGGAAAATTGAAAATGGAGGGAAATTGTCTTTTTGGCTCCAGCGTGAAACTAACGGGGATTGTGTTTTTAACATCCGTGACTCGGCACTGGGCAGTGCTTGGCGTGTTTAGGTGGTGTGCCGTGATGAAGTTAGCTCGGTATGTCACTGTGTATTTGTGTCCCTTTCTCTAATGTATTTTGCATCTAATGTATTTTACATGGTATGTTAAATGTAACCTGCTGTATTTAGGCTCCTGCTGGTGGGAAGCCTCCCCTTTTTCTGTGTACCTGGTCTGTTCTCTGGTCAAGGCCAGAACCTGTACCTTTAAATCTATGTTTGTCAGACAGCATGTACAAACCACAGATGGGACCTTCTACACATACCTGTTGTCCCTCCACTTTGAACGGCGCTGTCCACTTGCTGAACATCTCCTGCACTTTAGGGGGCATCTTGTCCTCGCTCCAGTACAGAGCTTTGGAGATGGTATCGGGGAAAAAGCCATTCTTCCCGAACAGAGCCTCCACTGTGGGCTCGAAACCTTTGCCTTCCATACCCAGCTGCACACAGGATATGAGGAGAGGTAACGTCAAAGACTGTCCAGGCTTTGTCTGTGTAATCCCTCAATAGTCCAGGTCGGTTTCATTGTAAAAGAAAGTAGAGATTTTTCAACTGGATAAATGTTTTTTGGAGAGAATCAGTTCTTGTGAGTCACTTATAGCTCTGTTTGGAGGCAAAATTGATTCTTGTGAACTTTAAGCCATGTTATAATGTTGTTACCTCATCCTAAACACACCCAGAGTAGTGTTTTGTTTCATTCACACATGTTTGAGTAACTCTTTATTATTAGTCTGTCTACATCTTCAAAGCTCAAACTGCTCTGTTCCACCCTGTTTTACCACATGACATAACAAACTCAGCCTAAATGTGCAGGTTTGTGTGTTAAACATGTGAATGAAACAAAACACAACTCCAGTTCTGTTTGTGATGAGGAAACAATTGATTTCTTGGTTTTGGTATGAGGATGGAGCTGTAAATGACGGGTTCAGGCTTAGACGCCCTTTTTTGTTCAAAGATGGAGTGATTTTGATAGCAGTAACATTTATTCTCAAACCACTGAATTAAACTCATGTGCATGTACCTCAAAAACGTCCATCTTGTATCCAAAGGCATCCAGTGTGGTCTCCAGGAGGACCTCACGGGGCAGCTGGCTGTTGACGTCAAAGATGAGGTTTCCCTGGACACCGGGCAATCTGAAGTTCTGAGAATTGGACATCTGTAGACCAGGAGGGGCGACCACAATGTCCGTCAGTGCCTCCTCCAGCTTGGAACGCAACCTGGGAGCACAAACACCTCACTGAAAACCAGGGATTCAACTGGGCAAGAGCAGCGCATGACAATGCAAGCACAGATGAAGCTGAAAAAAGTGAATTGCGATTTTTCCAGAAAGCATTTCAATTGTGATTACCATATTTTTCAGGCTATAAGTCGCACTTTTGTCATGGTTTGGGTGTTTCCTGTGATTTGTACTCAGGCGCAACTTATATATTAAAATGTTCACACTGAAGCGACGAGAGGCTCTAGTCTTGTGTG
This sequence comes from Boleophthalmus pectinirostris, assembly GCF_026225935.1. Lineage (NCBI taxonomy): Eukaryota > Metazoa > Chordata > Actinopteri > Gobiiformes > Gobiidae > Boleophthalmus > Boleophthalmus pectinirostris. Next base: position 24,430,209 of record NW_026571036.1, on the reverse strand, counting down.
TCAATATGTGCTGCTCCTGTTCCTCCTGTACCACTGTCACTTCACTGGATGGATGAACAAAGCCTGAACTTCAGTGACACTGAAACCATCCTGTCAGGATTCAGAAAGGCCCCAATAATTCTAACTGGAACTGATGCTGAGTCTGACGACAGCGACACAGAAGAGGAAGCGGCGCTCCGTTTACCTCCGGAGGTCGAGGGAGAGTTGTTCAGAAGTGACACCGAGGATGAAGAATTGAATGGATTTAGTGATTTGGAGTGAGATGGAGAGTTTGGTAAAACTTCTGTTGTTTATGTTAGAGTTTATCTGAAGAACTGTTCATATGTGACGTTAACAGACTGTTGTTCTCTCTTCTATGTTTTTACTAGAACTTGAATTTTATGATGAAATGTTGGTTCCTGGTCTCTGATTTGATCAAATAAATTTCCCCCAGAAAGTGAGACTTATAGTCCAGTACAGTGTGACTTATACATGTTTTTTTCTTCTTCATTACACATTTTTAGCTGGAGTGACTTATACTCAGGAGAGGCTTATAGTCTGAAAAAAACGGTAGATTCGCAATTTATGTTTGAAAAGAATTGTCAAAAGTATTGAAAATCAGATACTAAAACTAGTATACTAAATACCTACATACATACAAACTTACTAAAAAAGTCACAGGACAGAACTGAACCTGAATGTCTTTAGAATGATGTTTCTCTGTATCAGAACAAGTAGAAGAGCACATAGACTAGTAAACACACATGGACCACTGAGGAACCACATGGGAATGGAACAGAAAGTACTACCTAAATGGTAGTTAAAAATCTAATTTCACTGTTTATTTAGTGTTTTTTTTTTTATATCATGGTGGTATTGGAATTGGTATTGAGTAGAGTCTATTCCTTAGAAGATACTAAATTTCACACTCAATTTCGATACTAAGGAACTGACTACTCAATACCAATTTAGATAGCACAATAATAACAGACTAAATAGACACATTTTTAGCAAATAATAATAGATTTTCAATACTAAGTTTTGACAACTCTATTGCTTAGTATAAAAATGGATTTGGAAGTGTTAGTATGTTTCCAACACTATAGTGCTTACTCCTGCAGACTCTGCTCTTCTGACGTCAGGATGTTGTACAGGTGAGAGACGATGAAGGCCTTGACCTGGGGGTTCTGTTCTTTCTCTAGCAGCCTCTTCACCATCTCCACATCACTGTCCTCGTAGCTCCTCATCAGCATCAGGTAGGCAGCCAGACGCTTCTGCACAGCACCCTTGGGATACTGGCTCACCCGCTGCAGGTTAGAGCGCACCTGGGGACAACAAGGCATGGTCTGGGTCTTCTGTTTTTCCATAGGTTCAGTATAGATGACATTTGCTGCATAAATTATGGAAAATTCATAAATTCCCTTTACTTTTAAACAGGTCCTATATTATGCAAAACTGACTCCTGTGAGATTTATGTCATAACATTTCCTCATCAGAAACATATCTGAGGTTGTGTTTTGTTTCATTCACACATGTTTAACACAAAAACTCTGCATATTGAGGATGAGTCCTTCTCTTAAACAAAAACTAAACAAAAACAGAACTCCACCTTGTGTCATGTGATAATATGGAGAGTGCTGCTTCATACCACTTCCATACGAGGTGGAACAGAGCATTTTGCGCTTTAGAGATCTGAATAATAAAGGATTACAAAAACATGTGTGTGTGAATGAAGCAAAACATGATTCCAGGCATGTTTTTGAGGCAGTAAAAACATAGCTTAAAGCTCACAAGAGTCCATTTTGTGTAATATGTATATATTGCATATGCATATGTACAAGTACACTTTGAGTAAAACAAGAGAGAAGTATTTTTCGGACATTATTGGTAATTGCAGTAACAACTCTCGTGTCCTGTTTGCAACAGTGAACAGATTAACAAACCCTCCAGCTCCACTGCCACTAGAACTGATTTCCACATCTAAATGTAATGAGTTTGCAGTTTTCTTTAATGACAAAGTTCAGGGCATCAAAAATGCCATCTATTTCACAACACAAATAACAAGCATGCAGCCACAGAGACACTTAGAGCTGAATCACTTTGCACCTGTAACTGACAAAACTGTTTTAGAGATCGTTACCAGTCTGAGTTCATCTACTTGCTGCCTGGACATGTTACCCACTAGATTTCTAAAGTCCGTCCTCAACAGTTTACTTTCACCACTCACTCACATAGTTAACATGTCACTTCAATCTGGAACATTCCTAAACGCGTTGAAAACTGCGGTCATTAAGCCTCTCCTAAAGAAGATCAGTCTTGATGCCACAGTACTGAACAATTTCCGACCCATCTCAAATCTGCCGTTTTTTTGGCAAAGTCCTTGAAAAAGCTGTTTACCAACAGCTTACGAACTTTCTCCAAATGAACAACTCCTTTGATGTTTTCCAGTCAGGTTTTAGAGCCCACCACAGCACTGAGACTGCTCTTATCAAGGTGACAAATGACATCCGCCTGAACACTGATGCAGGCAAAGTCTCAGTCTTGATCCTGTTAGATCTGAGTGCTGCTTTTGACACTGTCGATCATGGGATCCTCTTACAGAGACTAGAGGACTGGGTGGGCATCTCTGGTACTGTACTAAACTGGTTCAAGTCCTATCTAGAAGACAGGAAGTATTTTGTTGAAATTGGAAACTGTGTCTCAGATCACATGGCCCTGACCTGTGGGGTGCCTCAGGGGTCAATCCTGGGCCCCCTGTTGTTCAATCTCTACATGCTGCCATTAGGCCAGTTAATAAGCAGCAATAACGTGTTCTACCACAATTATGCAGATGACACTCAGATCTACGTCTCTCTGGCAGCAGGAGACTATGGACCAGTGGAGTCACTTGGTCATTGCATCCAACAGATCAGTGTGTGGATGCAAAACAACTTTCTCCAGCTAAACTCTGACAAGACTGAAGTCATAGTGTTTGGTCCACAGAAACAAAGGGACAGTGTCAGCAGTCACCTCCAGTCTCTCTCTCTAAAACCTTCAAATCAGGCAAGAAATCTAGGGGTAATAATGGACTCAGACTTGAACTTTAACAGCCACATCAAATCAATAACATCTGCAGCCTTTTACCATCTAAAAAAACATAGCAAAAATCAAAGGTTTACTGTCTAAAGCAGACTTGGAGAAACTTATCCATGCGTTTGTCTCCAGTAGGTTAGACTACTGTAATGGTCTGCTCACTGGTCTCTCCAAACGAGCTGTGAGACAGCTGCAGAACATCCAGAACGCTGCAGCTCGGGTCCTTACTCGAACTAGGAAGTACGAGCACATAAGTCCTGTGCTCAGGTCTCTGCACTGGCTTCCTGTGCCTCAGAGAATAGACTTTAAAGCAGCTCTGCTTGTGTACAAGTCTCTCCATGGCCGAGCACCAAAGTACATCTGTGACATGTTAGTGTCATATGAACCATCTCGCACTCTGAGGAGCTCAGGGACCGGCCTCCTGCTGGTGCCCAGAGTCAGGACTAAACAAGGGGAGTCAGCGTTTCAGGTTCATGCAGCTAAAACCTGGAACAGTCTTCCTGAACATGTGAGACAGACTCTTCTGTGACGCTGTTTAAATCCAGACTCAAAACATTTCTGTTTAACTGTGCATATAACTGAAAGGTTTTCATTCCGCACTCTTCTCTCCAATTTATGTCTCTCTTTTTTAAAATTTTAATCTTCATGATTATTTATGTTTTGATTTGTTTTTATTATGATTTTAATGTATTTCTTATTCTGTAAAGCACTTTGAATTACTTTGTGTACGAATTGTGCTATACAAATAAACTTGCCTTGCCTTGCCTAATATATAGGCCCTTTAAATAGTTCCCTGACTGTACCTCGTCTGTGATGGTCATGCGTCTGAAGGCCTGGATGGCGGCCAGCTGCACAGACAGAGTGGTGGCTGGCTGTCTCATGCACTTGAGCAGAGTCCCTTTAATGGACGAGTCAACTTCCTCCAGAACAGCTCCCATGTTTCCAACAACCTGAAAAACACATGAGCAAAGACACTTTACAAAGTGCAAGACAAGTATTACAGTTGAATAGAAAGTATAATAGAAGTTACTGTTAGGACTGTCAATAATCGATTAGATTGGTCAAAAGTATCGAAAATAATTTACTAAGAATTCATACTAAAAATACTAAAATCTAATAATAATAATATAATAATTATAATCTTTGCATTTATATAACGCCTAAAGTGCTTTACAGTTCATTGTTCATTCTCTCCACACTCTGTGGTGTAAACTACCATTATAGCCACAGCTGCCCTGGGGCAGACTGACGGAAGCGAGGCTGCCAATCTGCACCATCGGCCCCTTCGACCACCACCATCACTCACAAACACACCACGAGGCAATGTTGGTGAAATGTATTGAATAAGGACAAAATTACAGTTTTTGCCCCTGGTGGCCCCCTGTGGCTCCTGGAATTCCCTGTGGTCTCCTATCCAAGTACTAACCAGGCCCTGCTGAGCTTCTGAGATCAGATGGATCAGACTTTGACAAGTTGGTATGACCACAAAACTAGATAGTCATTTGAGCAGGTATCAGTACTAAAACAATAACAAGTCCCATTCTCAGGATGTCATTATTTGTTTGGGATTGGCTCCACAAAGTTGCCACAATAATTTCATGGTTTAAAGTCCCTTCAACTCACAACAACAATCATGTCTTTGGAGTTATCTGGGATTATTAGCTATTGTGAAAAAATAATTTCAAATCAAATAATTGTCATTTGTGCCAGTTTTTGTTTCATGTGGATAGGCCCAGTAATATATATGAATGATATATATGATATGACCCAGAACCATAAACTCTTCAATCTGACAGTTATTAAGTGCATTTAACAGGTTTTGATGAAAATCATAGTCCAGCCTGTGATTGGCACTTTAATCAGCAAATTCCACCTGAGAATTCTGACCTGTGCTCAGTTTAAACTCTAGAGATGGTACAGTGTTGTGGTGTTACCCTGAGTGTGAGGAAGGTGAGCTCCTTGTCTCCAGAACAGTCTGCTCCCAGGATGGACATGAAAAACTCACTGACTGCAGTGACCTCAGGCACGCTGGACCCTTCAGCACGGGCCAGTCTGCAAAAAGAAAAAGAAAATATAAAGTCAGTTTCTTTTCAAACAACTGTGACAAAATATCAAAATAACAATGTCTGAGCCTGGACTTAGGTTACATTTTTCTTTAAAGCTAAATCAACAAATACTGGACCTTATCATTTCTGTTAGTGACTAGACCCAAGACCTTGCTGTTTTACAACAAAAATCTGAATTTTAACAATATTAATTTTAGTTTTCCTCATTCACGGTATATATTATATAAATGAACATAGCTAACCAACCAGCCGCCGTGTTCTGAAAACAAAGTGCTGCTGTCGGACTTTTGAGGCTTTTATTTTGGTAGTGCCTTCTCTCCCCAAGGTCAATCCTGCTGGTGTTATCAACAGGGAGGGGGCTTTACCTTCATCAGCGTCACTCCTGATTTGCTCTTTGGTTGTAAGTAAGAAGATACATTCATAATAAAATAAAATCAGTCATAGCAGCTCTAAACCTGAGGGGCGGGAACGCTTGTTCAAAGAGAAATGTTTTTAGTCACTTTATAAAAGCATCTACACTGTCTAGAGAGACCAGATGAGGAGACAGTTCATTCCAGAGTTTAGGAGAGACGGGTTGAAAGGATCTGTTGTCCTGCGTTTTAAAACATGCCTGAGGAACCATTAGCAGGTTTTGGCTGGTGGACCTCAGGCTCTGAGCAGAGGTGCACGACTTTATCAGATCTGTGATTTAAGCAGGAGTCCAGCCATGTAGGGCCCTAAAGGTCAGCACCAGGATCTTAAAGTGGACATGAAAAAGAACAGGGAGCCAATGTAAGGATTTTAAGATGGGAGTCATGTGTGCTCTCCTATTGGTGCAGGTCAGGAGTGTTGGGGCAGAGTTTTGGACCATCTGCAGCTGGGTAAGTTCCTTCTGCTATCATACTCTGTTTTATTCCAAATATGGAACTCTGCTAGCCTCGATGAGCTTTATTTGATGGAGCCAAACAGTGTGAAGGACACTTCCTTAGTCCACTTCTGTTTACAGTCCTCTATCTGTATTAAATATAATTGGCTTATAGAACGTTGTGCTGGCTGGTACTCACTTCATCGCTGCGTTCCCCAGGGTGTACATGATCGCTTTGCTCTGTTTGTACTTGGCCATCTCCAGCAGGTCGGCGAGTAGTTGGCGTGAGGGGCGGGGCAGCATCCCCAGGCCCATGACCACGGCGTCCACCTCGTAGGCCTCGTGGGGGTAGGTCCTCAGCACCTTCAGCACTGCGCTCAGGCAGTCGGGGGTTCCACACTGAACCAGAGCCTGGAAGGTCATTCTTTTGGACAAGTCAAACATCTCGAGGGCAGCAGCCCTGGCACTCTCAGCCTTCAGACCACGGAGCTCCAGCACCAGGCGGCGGAAGAGGGGGGCACGTGTTTCGTCTCTGTTCAGGTCTTTGAGGGCCACCAGCACTCTGAAGAGGTCCAGGGAAGTGTCTGTGGTTTGCACTGGGGACTTGTCTTCCACTGGCTCCATCTGCAAGCTGCGCAGCTTCGACTCATCTGTGGAGAGAATTAAGTCAGATTTGAGTCACTGAGTCAATTCAGAATGGTAAGATTTCACTTGAAATGGTTTCAGGCTAAAAAAGAATGTGAAAAAATCTTTATAGAAAATCCTTAAAGGTGCCCATATTACCGTATTGGACTATAAGTCGTATACGTTTTTTGGGTGTTTCCTGCGACTTATACACTGGTACAACTTATATATAAAATGTTCACACTGAAGCGGTGAGAGGCTCTAGTCTTGTGTGTCAGTATCTGCTGCTCCTGTTCCTCCTGTACCACTGTCACTTCACTCTACTGCACATGTCTCCTGCAGAAAGAGCCTCTGTCCTGTCAGTCACACCATTACTTCTGTACCACTGAAAATTCAAATAAACTTATAAAGACACCGGAAACCATCCTGTCGGGATTCAGAAAGGTCGGAATAATTCTAACTGGAACTGATGTCTGATGACAGCGACACAGAAGAGGAAGCGGCGCTCTGTTTACCTCCGGAGGTCGAGGCTGAGTTGCTCAGAAGTGACACCGAGGATGAAGAATTGAATGGATTTAGTGATTTGGAGTGAGATGGAGAGTTTGGTAAACTTTTTCTGTTGTTTATGTTATAGTTTATCTGAAGAACTTTTCATATGTGACATTAACAGTCTGTTGTTCTCTCTTCTATTGTTTTTACTTCAACTTGACTTTACACTGGAAATGTTGGTTCCTGGTCTCTGATTTCATAAAATAAATTTCCCCCCAAAAGTGTGACTTATATATGTTTTTTTCTTATTCATTAAGCATTTTTGGCTGGTGTGACTTATACTCCGGAGCCACTTATAGTCTGGAAAATACTGTACTCTATTTTCTGATCTATGTTCAAATATTGTTTCCTTTGTTTCATTCACACAAACCCTGCAGATTTAGGCTGAGTTCTTCTCTCAAACAGAAAACTTTGTGACATGGGTAATACGTGGTAGTAAAGGGACATGTATTTTTCATGTACCTGTTTGCAGGTACTTTGAGAGTGAGCTAAATCTCAGGGGGTAAAACCTCTGATTGAACTGTCCTTGTGTTTTAGTGCCACCTAATGGTGTTAAGGTTAACTGCACTTTCACTTGTTACTGAAAATACAAGGAGGGACAGAGAATGCATATATGTTTCAAAGGTGCACTGCGGTGGCATTAAACTTATTCCAGCCAAGTTATAAGTCAGATCTGTGGAGAGACCTCACAGCAGAATGAATGATTTTCAAGGATTTATGAGCAATAAAAACACTTGTGTAGCCTTCAGAGCTATTTTTGGTTGTAGTATATTGCTTTGTATTTTGCTCTTGTATATTTACGGAGAATTGTCATGTGGGAGCATGGATGAAGAATGCTTGTGGGTGGAGCATCGTACAGAATCTTACAGCTAAGAAAGGTTTGAATAGAACACGGGAGAGAATTACAGGAGAGAACTACATTACTCAAACATTAATGGATGACATCTAAAACCTCTTCAGGTATGTTTTTGATCAAGAAACATTATAAGATGATAGAAAGCTATAAAAAATAAATATATTTGCATGTCAACAATGATGATACAAATGTTCTTCAAACTACAATAACACTAGTCTTATGTTTTGTATGTCATGATAAAATACACACCATAAGAAAAGACTCTGTCATTGATCTTGGACACGTCCCTCAGGCTCATGGAGGTGTGCACCTGAGTTGAGATGCCATATTTGTTTCTGTCAAAAAACAAACAAAACAAAACAAAAAAAACATTCATTAAAATTCAATAATTAAAATTCAATTCTAGTGCTAAGGCTGTTTTAGGTTTGAGCTGTCAGTAGTATCTAAAATCAGATACTAATCGATACTAAAACTAGTATGGAAACTAGATTCACATTTGAGCAGGTTTTGATACTAAAGTCCCAGTCACAGGACACAAATGAACCTTTAGAACAAGTAGAAGAGCACATAGACAGACAGAAGGAGAGAGAGATACTTTATTATCCCGAAGGAAATTCATAAATGCACATTGTAAAAGCTCATGGATCACTATGGAACGTACCTGGGATTACACACATATGATGTTGTCTAAATAAAGTGTTTTTTAAATTTTATTTTTATTTTTTATTGTGGTATCAGAATCAGTATTGAATATCGTGTCTAATTCCTTAGCATCAAAATCAAGTTAAAAATTTTAGTATTGTGACATACTGGTCTAATAATAATAATAATAATAATAATAATAATAATAATAATAATAATAATACAGCATCCATTTTTAAACAGCGCTGTTCTGGACAGTCAAGGATGCTTTACAGTTCATTATTCACTCACTCCACACTCTGTGGTGGTAAACTACTGTTGTAGCCACAGCTGCCCTGGGGCAGACTGACAGAAGCGAGGCTGCCGGTCTGCACCATCAGCCCCTCTGACCACCACCATCACTCACATAAGTCTGTGCAATTAACTGAAATTTTATTGTGATTTTGATTTGTTTGTCAAACAATCTCCAAATTCAAGTTGATCAATCTAGTACAAACAGTAAAACTTAACATAGTTTATTTTGGGATATGTTTTATACAAATAAGTATATTTATAATTTAAAAAAATATATATATATATATAGATTGTACAACAGCTGGATATATACTTTATTTTGGATACATTTATGTTTTGCCTTATTTCATGTTCAAAATATATTTTATTTCTTTTATTTTTTTATACATTGCAAAACTGCTCTAAGATTCATATTTGTAGCCTATATTTATTTTCCATTTGAAAGTTTTGCTTAATTTACCATTAACAAAGTGTTTTTGAGAGAGAGAAATGCTGAATAAATGCATCATGTGACAAAAAAAAAATCGTTTGAGTAATCGTGATTTCAGTATTGACCAAAATAATCGTCATAATGATTTTTTCCATCATCGAGCAGCTCTACTCGCACACACACACACGTGCACACACACACACACACACACACACACACACACACACCACTTTCATACTAATGTGGGTGAAGTGTCTTGCGTACGATCACAAAAGGTTTTGCTCTGGCGCCCCCCTGTGTCCTGCCCAAGTACTGCCCAGGCCCGTCCCTGTCAGTTTAATCATAAATATTGTGCAATTTCATTTTGTTTTTTTGTTTACATGATGTTGCTAGGTAACAGTTAAGGAATTACCCCAGTATGTCAGATCTGCTGCTCATGTCCAACCAGGAAGTAAAATGATAAGCTTAAAAAACCCGAGGCGAGCGGAGTCTTACTCGTGGGAGAGGGGGAGGAAGAGGTGTGTCTCAGTGCAGGAGGCCGTGCTCATGTGTCTCTTCTGGGTGTCAAACGTGTAGTCACAGACCTGCTCAGCGCTGATCAGCTTGGACAGAGGGAAGTTCTGAGGAGACAACACTCAATTTAATACTAGTCACATCTTGTATGAGTGTAAACCAGGACTAAACTATTTTTAAACCAATTCTAAATCCAACTAAACTCTAAAAGTCTAAATCAGAACTGAACCAGGTATGAACTAAGTCTGAAGCAGGTCTAAACCAAGACTAAACCAGATCTAAACTAGGACTAAACTAGACATAATCCAGAACTATTCCACATCTGAACAAAGTCTAAACCAAGTCTAAAGCAGGTCTAAAGCAGAACTAAATCAGGTTTACATCAAGACTAATGAAGACATAAACCAGGTCTAAAGCACATCTAAACCATGTCTAATCCAAGTCTAAACCAGGTCTAAATCAGGTCAAAATCAGGCCTCCACAGTGTCAGCCCTGGTGCAAGTCTTACCATGCCGGAGATGAGGGCCAGGGGGCTGGTGTGCTGGTTGTGGATGAGCCCCTCACAGGAGCTCAGGTCTCTGCGCATGGTCACCTCAGATGTGCTCTCGTCTCTGGATTTCTCCACCACGTCTGAGGAGCACTGTCCGTGCACTGTGGGCTACGACACAAAACCAGCACCTAGATTCACTCACATGTACCGGTATGTTCTACAATGTAGTTTCCTCATCAAAAAACAGGCCTGGAGTTGTTTTTTGTTTCATTCACACGTTTAACACACATAATGTGTATTTAGGCTGAGTTCTTCTCTCAATCCGTGCATTATTCGTTTCATTCATTTGATTTTTCAAAATAAAATCAAAAGTAAGAAAACAAAAAAACAACAATTTTCTTCATTATTTGTCTCCGAAACCAAATTGAAAAAAGCATAATGACACAATTTTCAATTTTGTGTTTAAATGAGTAATGGAAAAAATGGATAACAGCTGTTTCCTGTTTCATCCAGTTTTGACCATGAATCTGTAATAAAAACTGGAGATGCCAGACTTTTGCACCACATACAGACTGAACCAGGACTAAACCAGGACTGAACTAGGACTTAAAACAGGACTGAACCAGGACTAAACCAGAACTAAACCAGGACTGAGTGTTGGGGCAGGCTCGAAGGTGCGCCCTCGTAGACTGTTGGGTGACAGCAGACAAAAGCACTGGAGCAGAGCTCCTCATGCACAATCGTCGCCCAATCGTGCTTTGTGAACACCCTGCTCCACTGGTTCGGCGTTTTCCCTCTCCAAGATCAGACCTGGTTTAGTCCTGGTTTAGTAATGGTTTAGTCCTGGTTTAGTCCTGGTTCAGTCTGTATGTGGTGCAAAAGTCTGGCATCTGCAGTTTTTATTATAGATCCATGATCAAAATTGGATGAAACGGGAAACGTTATCTGTTTTTTCCATTACTCATTTAAACACAAATCAAAACAAACAAAACTAATCGTTATCTGTTTTTATCATTTTGGTTTACTAACTACAACTTCATGAGGTGGAGCAGAGCATTTGGAGTTCTGCAGATGCAGATAAACTAATAATAAAGGATTATTCAAACATGTGTCAGTGAAACAAACAGACTCTGGGCACGTTGTTTTGAGGTGGTAACAACATGGTAACACTGCTTAACACTCATATGAGTCCATTTTGTGTAACATAAGCACTTTAACCTTTATTTCACACCTGAACTGTACCCTGCTGATTTGCGTACTGTCATCTTTGGCCCAGCTGCTTTCATACTACTCCATAAAGTAGTTGCAGTAGCAGTATTATTGTTGTATGACTTGTCCTGATGCAGTACTCAGATAAAGTTATCATAGGGACTTTGCTCTGCCATGTTGGAGCTCTGCACAAACACTCTAATCTGTCCTGACCTCATGGGATTGATTGGCAGGTTAGAAGAAAAATAAGGCCATAAACAACAAGGAAGGCAGTCACTCTGGGACAAAACACACAAGAGGCAATTTGTTTTTTATATGTCTAGACTCATACAAAAGTACATGTGTAAAGAAGCCAAGGCTGGCTCAGGCCTAAACCAGGACTGAACCTGGTCTAAACTGGGACTAAAGGTAGTCTTAATCAGGGCTAAATTCTACATTAGACTGTAACTGGACCCAAACCTGAATGTGGGCTAATCCTGCTCTTAAAGGGCCGGTACCCACATTTTTGGGGGGTGAAATGTGTCTCGCAGATACAGTGTATAAGCAGCTTTTGAGGTCAACATAAGTCTGCTGTGTACTGTCTACATCTAATTTAATCTAATTATAAAGCATTTTATTGTCCAATAATCAGGAAATGCATGTGTGAGTTAGAATGCTAGTTGTTGTTAGCTTCACCATTCTGACAAGACTGCACTCTCTCTGAAAGTTGTGTAAACTTATAATTAGGATTTAAAGTAGAAGCTAGCAGACGTGTTTCTTTTATTAAATGGTTTTAGGTCAATACTGTGATTTGAAATATCCAAAGATGCACAGGGTTCATAGATTATAATGACAGAGCAGACACAAGTACTACAGGTCAGCTTTATGACCTGAGGCCTTTAATCTTTAATGCTGTTCTGTGTTGTGCCCTCACCATGTCCAGGGTGGCGCTCTCCTCTCTGGGGGGCAGCATCAGGGCAGACACGATGCCCCTCTTGATGTTCACGATGAGGGTGGAGTCGTCCTCTGGGTACAGGGACACGCTCGCGTCAGACACCTGGAACATCAGTGGATTCCTGGGAACGCACACAGATACACACACATAATACATACTCACACATATATATATATACACACACACACACATAATACACACACACACACACATATATATATATATATATATATATATACACACACACACATATACACACACATAATACACACATAATACACACACACACACACACACACATATATATATATATATATATATATATATATATATATATATATGTGGTGTGTGTGTGTGTGTGTGTGTGTGTGTGTGTATATATATATATATATATATATATATACACACACACACATATACACACACAGTACATAAACATATATACACCTGGACACTTGGAGATTGGACTATTTTATGATCTGAATGACACAAGGTTTAATTGTGTTTTATGACTGTGTGACCTGAATAACATTAGGACACAGGCACCATAAATATTTTTTTCTGATCTCTATCTAGTGCCTAAAATCAGAGATACTGGCGCCTGCTTGTCTCCATGGAAATTTGATTGGAATGCTCCACAGTATGGCATTAAATGTATGTTATGTATGTGTGGAGAAAAGCAGGTGATGCCATCAGACCAAGTTGTTGTATATTTTTATTTTCTTTGAAAACACCAGTCATTTCATGAATTTAAAAAAGTTAAGTTTAATGCCACTTTGTGGAACATTCAAGAGTCCTCTAATATAACAGGTCTCCTTTAAAGAGTCCATTTTACACTATTTGGACTTGTGTTTTGTTTCATTCACACATGTTTAACACAAAACCCCTGCACATTTAGACTGAGTTCTTCTCTCAAAGAGAAAACACTCTGTTCCACCCTGTGATGTCATGGGATAATGCAGTGCTCCACTGTGTTTTTAAACTCCTTACACCTTCACATACAATCACTACAGCCCTGTAATTTCCAATCTCTACTGAATTAAAGGTTCTAAAAAAGTAGCTATTAACTTGAAAACTACAGCTTCATAACATCACAAGTTGGAACAGAGCATTTTAAGCTTTAGAGAAGTGGACAGACTAATAATGCTTTGTTACTCAAACATGTGTGAATGAAACAAAACACAACTCCAGGTGTGTTTTTGAGGAGGGAACAACATTCTAACACGGTTAAGGCACACAAATGTCCGTTTTGTGTACTATAGGTCTTCTTTAAATGTCAAAGGAATACAAAACCATTGGTTATTTTGTTTGTTTGTTTCCTCTTTGCATTCACCATTGACCATCATTATACTGAGCACTGTAGATCTGCACAGTCTACACAGCTGCAGTGTTGGAGATTCCCCCACTGAGCTCTTCTTGTTTTTTGATGCTCTGCAAACTAAATCAAATGCTAACCAAACATGAGTCACTTACTTGGCCATCTCCTCGCTGAAGGTCTCAGCTCCAGATGCAGGCACATAGATCGTGTTTCCACTTGAGTCCAGACCAGAAATCTCCATCATGGAACAGTCTGTGGTCCTCATGATGAAAGCACAGGTCCTGGGCACGTCCACCTCCACCTGCACCACACAAATTATTAGATCAGATATAAAGGTCAGATGTAAATGTCAGATATAAGGATCAGGGTTTGGCACGGGTAAACAAAAGATTCAGAACATTTGGGTTGAATATATAATTGAGATTTTTCTGACCAGAGACGTGACTGTGATTAAACTGAAACTCTGTGTTTTAAAGTTGAGTTACGAGGTAATAAATTATGTTCTCCATTACTGTACTGCTTCAAAATTGTACTAAAGTGAAAGTAAAAAGTATGCATGAAAAACTAATACTAATAGTAGTAATAGTTTTTCCATGCATACCTTTTAATGCAATTTTAGAAGCATTTAAGATCAGTATTATTTACAAAACTTGTGTTGTTTTAAATGGCAATCTGCATGTTCTCTGAGCTCTGTCTAATCAGAGCAGGAGATACAGAGCTTGATTGTAGGCGTGTGGGTTTAGAGAGGAACAGAGACATGGACTGGAACTGTAGACTGTATAAAGAAAAGAACCGAGGGAGTGTGACATCATCCACAGCGAGCATCAGAGCAACTCAAGAGCCAAACCCGAGCCAGGCTGTTAAAGGTAAAGGGGAAAGAAGATGCCTGATTTGTCTGTTATTATTCTTCACATGTTGATTTAAGGACAACATACTGTTGCCTATTTGGCTAAACACCAGGAACACGGTTAATGGTTAATATGCATATTTTAAGACAAAAGTGGCAATGTTTTTTTCAGTATAAAGTGGAAGGGGCTCAATCTGTGCACAATGCCCACTGAGTCTGTGAATGGGACTTGAACACTACTCAGCAACTTCTGTCATTTAAACAATAACAATGACATGGTTAGAATGAAGTAGTGTATTTGTGAAGTACAAATACAGGTTTAAACATGTTCTAAAAGAAAGTACAACTACCCCCAAAATCTATCACGGTAACGAGTATGAGTAATTAGTTCCTCTCCTCCGTGCACGTACCTTGCAGGTGACTTTGGGTCCGCTCTTCTCTTCGCTGACTCCATTCACCAGGTTGACCGCTGAAGCCTCGTAGTCGTACACGTAGCGCCGGAAGTTCTTAAATCTCCTGGCCACTGGGAATGTTCGGAAAGAGGATTCTGATTAGGATTATTGTCTAAAGTGAGTGATACAAACAGTGCACAAGATAAAGTCACTCACAGCGGCAGGATTCGTCTGGACTCGCCGCGTCTTCTACAAGAGAAAGAGACATTTGAACAATGACAAGCTCAGAGGTACAGTACTCAGTTACATTTACTCAATTACATTTACTTGAGTAACTTTTTTAAGAAATTGTACTTTTCAGAGTACTTTTCCAGGAGCATACTTTTACTTCTACTTGGGCAATATTTTTTATTAAATATGAAATGGAATGATTTGAATGTTTGTGTTTCATGCAGCTCCTTCAGGTATGATTTAGTTTTGATAGATTCATTTTTATGTCTATACTTTGAAAATACCAGATTTTGTTCATTATTTTATGTTTTAATCCTTTAACTTCAAATTACAAATCAGATCCAAATATTTTTACTCTTACTTGAGTAATTCCTTGGACCACTACTATGTACTACTTATTACTTACTTCGGGGAATTGAGTTGCCCACTTCAAAATAACATTACTTACTTTGGAATATTATTTTGAAGTGAGCAACTCGACTCCTCTCTGCTCAAGTAAACGTGCAGTTACATGGCTAAAAATATACTCAGTTACAAGTACAAGTTCTGCTGCCAAAATTGTACTTGAGTAAAAATAAAATAGCCTACTACTCAGAGTCCTAGTTACTTTTTAATGCAATTTAAAAAGCATTTTAGATCACTCTTTAATATAAAACTTAAACCACAATCTGCATATTCTCTGAGCTCTGGCCAATCAGAGCGGGCGATGCAGAGCTGTAACTTCTTTATAACAGAGCCATAAGTGTAAAATGGAGCAAAGGCAGCAGTATGTTTAGTATTTTAAATGAATTAATTACAGTGACATGGCTAAAATTATACTCTATTAATACAAGTATAGGTTTAAAAATCTACTAGAAAAAGTAATGAGGCTACCCCACAAATCTACTCTAGTACAGGAATGTGAAAATGAGTTCCTTTCCACCTGCCTGAGCATTAAAGATGATTTAAAGAGCCCACATGACACAAAATTCTGATCTCTGTTCTAATGTTTCCTCATCGCAAACACACCTGGACTTGTGTTTTGTTTCATTCACATGTTTAACACACAAACCTGCCCATTTACACTGAGAGCTTCTTTCAAACTAGAAAACACTCTTTTCCACCTTGTGATGTCATGTGGTGATACAGGAAGTGCTCCAGTGTGTTTTTATACTCCGCACACCTTCACTAGAATCATCTGGATGATCTCAACCCTTTAATTTCCAGCCCGTCCTGAACAAAAGGTTAAGGGTCGCTGTTACTTAACAAACTTGATAACTACCACCTCATGACATAACGAGGTGGAACGGAGCATTTTGAGCTTTGGAGAGGTAAACTAATAACAGAAAGATTAAAACTAAAATGAAACAAAACACAGCTCCAGGAGGTAAGAACATTCTAACATGATTTAGGGTCATGTGACAGATGATTTAGTGACACTTTATTTTAGAATACACTTATTAACATCTTACATCTAACTACCTGCTAATTAACATAGTTGTAGACCAGTGGTGTCAAACTCATTTTGGTCCGGGGGCTGTATCCAACCTCCTTTGATTCCAAAACTCATATCATATAAACCCCAAAAATAACAATAAGTTTAAATATTTGTGCAGAAAAACACAAATCTATTACAGAAATCTTTTTTAATTGATGAACTCTGTCTTTTACAAAATATTATAATATTATGAACAACCTAAAACTTTAAGAAAAATACAATTTCAACACAATGTTTTAACATGAACTTGTTTGCAAATAGGAATAAGTCAATTTTTTATCCTGCACGCGGCTCCACTTTTCTCATGTTGGACATTTTTCTGATGAGGGTGTCATGGTCAACAGTCAAAACGATCGTCCTTTAAGAGCGTTTGGAAAGAGACAAGTCTTAATTT
This sequence comes from Boleophthalmus pectinirostris, assembly GCF_026225935.1. Lineage (NCBI taxonomy): Eukaryota > Metazoa > Chordata > Actinopteri > Gobiiformes > Gobiidae > Boleophthalmus > Boleophthalmus pectinirostris. The sequence continues at coordinate 24,413,048 of NW_026571036.1, read as the reverse complement.
GTGGTGCTCTGGTGGGAGGGGCCACGTACAGAGACGCTGGAGACGCTGATATGATAAACACCGCAGAAAATTACCAAGATTTTAATAGAAAATATAATTAAAATATTTTAGTAGAAAATCAGCCGAGGGCCAGAATAAAACTCTCAGAGGGCCGGATCTGGTCCCCGGGCCTTATGTTTGACACCTGTGTTGTAGACTGTTAATTTATCATTAATTAGTATTTAATCAGCCCTTATGTCTAATTCCTGACAAGTTTATTATTTTGACATTAACAAACACTTTCCTATTAATACACTCCTTATTACTCCTTATTAATATGATACTAAGACATTTGTGTCCATGAATTTGATTCTAATGAGCTTTTGGTAATAAGTGTGTTGTTAAGGACTAGTTGCACAAGAAATTGAGTTTTTACTTATTTGCACTTAATAAATTTAGCTCTTTTAATTCATTGTTAGTTGGACTCTATTAACACTTAATAGAGAGTGTTTTACTACACAAGAGTAAGCTACATGTATTAAGTGCAAATAAGTAAAAAATACATTTCTTTTGCATCTAGTCCTTAACAACACGCTTATTACCAAAAGCTCATTAGAATCATGGCTTAGTATCATATTAATAAGCAGTAATAAGGAGTGTATTAATAGGAAAGTGTTTGTAAATGTCTAACTAATAACAGAATAAACTTATGGGGAATTAGACATTATTAAGGGCTGAATAAATACTAATTAATGATAAATTAACCGTCTACAACTATGTTAATTAGCAGGTTGTTAGATGTTAATAAGTGTACCCTAATATCAAGTGTTACCCATGATTTTATTGTTATTATTACTCTTCAGATGTGTGTTTTATGTGTAGGTCAGTAGTTACTCACGGGCCAGCGCGTAGGAGCCCAGCAGCAGCAGCAGGCAGAGCTTGGTCCCCGCCACACGCTTCATGTTGGCGGCCTTTAGCTCTGTAAGCTCCGGGAAAAGACGTACGGACGGTCGGAGTGTTCCTCGGGTCTGGCACCTCTGTCTTGGCTCTTTTATAGGTCCGGGCGTGGTGCTTCTTCGGAGATGACTTGAGATTAGGCACAGGGACGTGAGTGTGTCGGGCCGGTTCCAAAGTCTGCACAGAAGAGCGTGTGGCAGGACAAAGGTGAGTGTTTCACAAAGCCCAGCACAGCACACAGGGACACAGGAGGAGGAGACACATGCTCTAAATGCATTTTATTTATTTTAGCGGCTTAATTATTTCTAATACAATGTTTAGAAATAATTAATCATTTCTATTAAAATCACTGGAGTTGGGTAGAGTGGCCAGATTAGACTACACTGTTTTCTGATCTATGTACTAATGTCGTTACATCATCATAAACAGACCTGGACCTGCACATTTAGGTCGAGCTCTTCTCTCAGACAGAAAACACTCTGTTCCACCCTGTGATGTCATGTGGTAAAATAGGAAGTGCTCCACTCTGTTTTTAAACTCTATACACCTTCACTAGAATCATGTTGATCATTTCAGTCTGGGAATTGCCAATCTCTACTGAATTTAAGGTAAAAGGATCTGTCAACTTGAAAACATCAGAAGGTGGAACAGAGCATTTTGAGTTTTGGAGATGTAGACAGACTGATATTAAAGAGTTACTCAAACATGTGAATGAAACAAAACACAACTCCAGGTGTGTTTTAGAGGAGGTAATAATATTATAACCCCTTCCATCCATTTTCTTTCGCTTATCCGGGGCCTGGTCGCCGGGGCAGCAATCTAAGTAGGGACTCCCTTCATCCTGGACACGTCCTCCATCTCCTCCGGGGGGACCCTGAGGTGTTCCCAGGCCAGCCCAGAGACATAGTCCCTGAAGGGTGTCCTGGGTCTTCCCTGGGGCCTCCTCCCGGTGGGAAATGAAAACCTCCTGAGGGAGACGCCCAGGAGACATCAGGAACAAATGCCTGCCGCTCAGCTGTTCCGCTACACATGGAGGATCAGCGGCTCTACTCTGAGCTCCTCACCCTATCTCTAAGGGAGCACCCAGCCACCCTGCGGAGGAAACTTTGGAAAGCTTTGCCTAATATTATATTATGGTTACTATATTGGAGATCACTAGTTGAAATGTAAACAATACCAAAAACTACAGTAACATTTCAGCAATAATCAATATTATCTTTTAACTCTTTTAACTCTTCTTTTTCATCACTCCAAAATTATTCCTGACCCTGGATAGACACATGGGCAGGTGAATCAGGACAGGTAGTGGTCAGTGCTGGTGGTCCAATCCCATGAGAACTAAGACTGCAAGATGAATCACCATCGAATCACAATCACAATTTGAATGGACGATTAGCAACTCATGCTTTAAAGGATAATGTTCTCTTATTTTCTGAAAATCTCTCTCTCTCTCTCTCTCTCTCTCTCTCTCTCTCTCTCTCTCTCTCTCTCTCTCTCTCTCTCTCTCTCTCTCTATATATATATATATATATATATATATATATATATATAGAGAGAGAGAGAGAGAGAGAGAGATAGATATGATGAATGTAAAATGTCCGGTCTGCTCTTTTATCTGGTATTCTAGTATCTTCCTTATGACACAGTATTGCAGCATGATGCACCAGACAGGGCCACAAACAGGGCGTCACAGTGGACTTTTGACCAGATGAAATTCTCAGAATCAAAAGTGTCACCTCTCTTTTGGCCCTCACAGAAACATGGCATTGATTTTCTGAGATAAAGTCTGTTAAATGAACACCACAGTTCTCATGTGATTGTGTTCACCTGATGATTCAACACTGTTCAATCTCTATCATTTAAACTGAACTGAAGACAGATCAAAACACTCAAATGTTGTGGAACTGTCAGACTGCAGATTTGTTGACAAAAAAGTTCAGAGTCCTCTCTGTCACTGTAAATAAACATCAACTGTTTTGAGTGGTGTCATTATTCTTTGTAGAGCTGATCTCAAACAAATAATGAAAAAGCTCAACATTTGTGGAACAAAATCAATGTATCTCCCACAGAGGGATATTGGCCCCAATCATCCATCTGGAATTATGACATTATAGAGTCAGTGCTGTCACGCTACGACTTTGACTCAACTGTGACTTTGATACTAGAAATAGACTGAATACCACTGTGATAATAAAAGACCCTCTTTCTTTAGACCAGGCATGTCCAAACTATGGACTGTGGGCCAAATGCGGCCCTCAGACACATTTTTCTTGGCCCTCAAGCTTCCAGATGAATTGGGCCAAATTATCTTGCATCAATTAAAATTTAAGTTTTTACTGCAAGTTTTTTTTTTTTCATCTACCTTGATAAAGCTAATATTTAATATTTAGTGTGTGGCTTTTAGCATGTGTGGAAGAAAAGTAATTATTCTCTGGTTTTAGTTCTCATCCTGGTTAACGAATACATGTGATGTGTTTTACACTTAAAGACTTTACCCATGACACCATCAGAGGCCCTGGGGTGTTCACCTGTGGCCCCCAGCGGCTGTCCTTCCTTATCTCAGCTGTACTTGAAATGCTCATCTTTTGAAACAATGACCACTGTTTTACCAAAAGGGGGTTTATGAAGGTTCTTTGTTATTGCTGTGAAATTGCACCAAATGTTAATCTGCAGACTTTCCCCACCTCTTTGTGTATAAAATGCTTGCTATACCTTTGCTCATGGTCAGCTTGCTCCACAGACACCATGAGTGTCAGAAGTTCACCATCTGCTGCTTCCAACATGCAACTTCCAACCAATAAAGACACAACTACAGCAAACCAGATATGAACATGGAATTTCTCTTCTTCAACACATGAATAAAGACTGATGGCTCATTCTAACATGATAAACATATACATATTTCAATTGTTCACTGTATTATTATTACCAAAATATTTTCTTGTTTAATGATAGTGATGTAAAAAAAACTTTTGGGAATTGGGAGCGACTCAGAGCTTAAGAGAAACAAACCAAAGCCAAACATATAAAACATGGTCATTCATTGTTTTTGGCAAATTTAGAATTTTAGAACAATAAAAGTTAACATGGTGATCTAAATATCTTATGTGTTATATATAATACTCTACAGTAGGGCCCGACCGATATGGATTTTGTTGTGGCCGATAATCACAGATATATTTAGTGATGAAAAATTCACTGTAAATCTTGAATTGTTTAAAAAAAAACTTAGGTTTGGCTCTAGTGGATTTTAAATTGTGTTTATTTAGGCAACATTTACTGTTATTCTGACTCTTTATGTCATATTTACAGACAGTAGATCGGCCTAATGGCATTTTTGCATCACATTCTAGCTACTGGTGATGGGTATTTCAGTTCTTTTTAGAGAAGCGGCTCTTTTGGCTCGGCTCACTAAAAGCAGCTGGCTCTTTTGGGTCCCAAGCGGCTCTTCAGATTGTTTTGTTGCAAGCAGGACTAAACCAGAACTGAACCAAGACTAAACCAGGACTGAAAAGAACTAAACCAGGACTAAAACAGATCTAAACCATGTGTAAAACAGGACTAAACCAGAACTGAACCAGGACTGAGTGTCGGGACTTGGTCTCTATCTGTCTCCCCTACACACAAACATGCACATTTTTCTCTCCTATGCACACACATATATCTGAAAGTTTCGTTTTGAGCCGCTGCCGCTTTCAAACTACCACTGGTCTGCACATGACATGAAGAGAAAAAAAGTGAGAGAAAGAGAAAACGTGGCTCCCAATAAGGAGCAGGCTCCCGTCGTTTGCTTCAAAGAGCCGGATCTAAGAGCCGTTTCGTTCGCGACCGACTCATAACTACTAGCTACTAAAGAAACTACCACTATTAGCCTTTAGCCATAAATACGTGCGTGCCGCGGTAATTAATTATATGCGTCATATAATTAAATAATTATTATCATAATTCATACGTCTGTTCACAGCTCATTTACATATCAATGCAGGTCCAGTAGCAAATATACGGCCAATATAGTCACTTTACAATAGACCAATAGAAAACAGCCTGTTTATGTGTGGGAGCTACAGCAGCTAATCGCTAACCACTAAACGCTAATTAGAACAAACCAAAACTAGCTTCAAAGTCGACATATTTCCAACACTCAGCGCTCACACAGGCTCCTCTCACATCACAAGTCTGCACTAATAAATGTCCTTTTAATTCTGATTCAAACCGATTGTCAGTAAAAAGAAAATAATCCTAGTGTTGCTCGTGGATCTATGTCTGCGGATGACGTGAGTGTGTTCAGGGACAGTACGGACACACACAGACAAATGACTCTGCAGATAAATTCTGATGCGGAGCCACATATTAGGACATTTATCTGTCTGTAAATTGGACAATATAATGTAGAGAGTCTAAGTTTTATAATGAGGTATAACATGCCCACGTGAAATATCGGCCCCTGTCAACAAATATATCGTCTGATAATATCAGCCAAACGATATATCGGTTGGGCTCTACTCCACAGAATTGTAATACTCCTCTGGTGTTCGTAGCAGTGACAGAAAGGGGAAAAAATAAACATATTTTATTAAGATTCCAAACTCTAAGACTCTAATCTTAATTTTAGACTGAGTTTGGACATCAGAATTTATTGATGTATTTTACAAACAGTGCATTTGAATGAACATTTGTGTAAATATGACAGAATTCGATATGGAGGCTGTTTTTCATCTGTAGTCCCGTGACAGATGTTAATGATGTGCTGTTAATTCCTGTTTGGCACGTACTAGGGAAGTCCAGATTATTTGGTTAATCAATAATCATGATTATTCAGGTCACAGTATAAATGGAAGAACTAACTTTACTGTGGCCATTTCAAAAGCAAAAAAGTAAAAAAATAAAGTGCTGTCTGTTTCTGACACGTTCACACTCTCATTAGGTTTGATGAAGCTGCTTTTACATGGTTGAACACTGCTAATGGTCTGGTGTGGATCTTAGTGAGTGATGTTGTGCCCCTGAGCAACCACAGTGACACTTTAACTAGTACATGAAGTCTTTGTTTAACAGAACTTACTCTATGTCTGCTGCATGTTCAAATATCAACATAAAAGTATTATCACAATTGGTATTTCTATGCCACATCATGACAGGTATAATACTCCCTACAACCGATGTATTGCCAGACTGAACAGCACAAGACTACAATGCACAACACTGTCACAGTGTCTTAAAGTGCATGTGACAGGTTTGGGGTCTCTCATTTCTCTTTCATTCTGAGAGATTATACCTGCTGGAAACAGACAGCATGCTTTTGCACCAATCAAGAAATCTAAAACAAATATTGATCACTTATCACACTGGGGACATTTTAATCAGACGTTCAGCACAATTTACACACAACAACCATCTTTTTTCTGACACTTTAAAAATGAAACAAAATGAAGGTGTTTTCTTTAAATAATTTTATTTGTCAAATAATAATCTTTAAATTAAAGGAGTTTTGTAGTTCAGTTGTGTGATGTTATTATTTCCAACAAGGAAGTAAAATGTGAAACAGACTTTTTTTTTTTGTCTTTTACATTTGGAAAGATAGTCTTAAATGTAATGATCTCAAGTGTGTTTTAGTAAAACGAGTCCAACAGTAAAAGTACTTTGAGGGTTCATGTCTCTGCCGCTCAGAGCTGGAAAAAGTACTGAAAAACTGTATTAAGTAAAAGTATCTTTACTTTGCTTAATTCCTACTCAAGTAAAAGTAACCATCTAAAAATCTACTTGAGTAAAAGTAAAAAAGTACTGCATTTAAAATGTAATTTGAGTAAAAGATACTTAGTTACTTTCAGTTCTTTGATGTAAAAAAGGATGAGTCATAAATTTTAATCCAGCACGAGTTGTTTTAATCAACTTTTAGGTGATACAGACAAACTTTGTACTTTTTAAAGACAACTGAGCTCACTAAAACTAACACCCAGCTCTTCCTTTTTTTATAGAACTTTATAAAACTTAATCTAACAAATTTAACAAATTAACAAATGAACAAATTCTGAATTATACGGTCCAACTCACAACACTGCAATAAAAGAAAGAAAATGAAACCAAAATCAAATTATGCAAAGTGAAAATGTTGCACACACTGCACACTGACTGCTGATATAAGAAATTCTGCCTGCAGGACACTGCGGCATCAGACTGTAAAGCTCGTGTTCAGTTGGATTTTCAGACTTTGTAGCTCTAATCTGTGCTTCACTGTGAACAACAAACCTCTTTTTTTTTCTCTATCAGTCTGATTTTACTCAGTAACGAGGGCGGTTTCCAACGTAATGAAGTAAAATACTTGGGGCAAAATGTACTTGAGTAGAAGTAAAATTACGCATTTCAAAAACTACTTAAAAAATGACAAATTACTCACAACTACTAAATTACAGTAACGTGAGTAAATGTAATTTGTTACTTTCCACCCTTGCCGGGGTGAGTCCTGTCCTCATGTTAATAACCGTCTCCAGTGTTAAAGCGTCAGCAGGATTAAACACGGCACATGCCTTCACTTCTCACACGAATCACTATGATGTCTTCACTGGCAGGTCATGGTGTCCTGGTCATTTTGATGTTCTCTTTTATTATGTTGACTGTTCCAGTGCTGGTTCAGGCCCACTCCTGACCTTTGACCTGGATGTGGTAAAACAGAGATTTGTGTTTGTGCAGGTTTATAAGGTTTCCTCTGGTGCAGGACACAGTGTGAGCGCGTGGATGTGATAAATACAGGGAGTGATTGGAGTGACCTTTTCCCTGGTTCGGCTTTGATAAGGTTCATGAGGAAAACGCTCATTCAGGTTATGTAACAGAGCTGAAGATACATGCTGTCATTACACTGAAATGTAATTTAAAAAAAATATTTAAAAAAATGAACTATTCAGCCAATAGAATGTGATTTTTAACACTGAATCATAGTACTTTTTTTTCTCTTCCCATGAAGCCTTATATCGGTGTAATCCCTCAGTGGTCCATGGGCGTATACTAGTCTACGTGCTCTTCTACTTGTTCTGATAAAGAGAAAGATTTAAAGACATTCAGGAAAGGGTCATTTCTGCATCTGTCAATGTGTCTTTTTTAGTATTGATACCTGAGTCTTGATACTGGTTATAACATTGCTTAATGTCAGATTTTTTATACTTTTGACAACCCTACCACTAATAAATAAATCATTTTGAAATAAAGCACAACTACACTGTAAACCCAAATAAGTTACCAGAACCACAAAAAATTGAGCCAATCGATTGCCTCAATTATTTTAAATTGATGAACTTAAAATATTTCAAAACTTAAAAGGTTGGATGTTTGCTACTTGTACCTTTTGATAACAGCTCAATTAAAAGTGCTCAACTCATTTACATTTTCAGTTTTGTATATAGTTCATGATTTTATACACACAATCCAGTACTTCCATCTGTATCTACACACATTATAGTATACATACAGACAAATCAGTACATATACAATAGTACATACACATTATACACACCATAGGAGGGGATTTGAACCCAGGTTCCCCATGTGAAAGTCAAGAGATTTACCAGCTGAGCTACTCAGCTGAATGTAAAGTACACACAGTAAATGATACATGATAGTATACATATACTGTACTGTAACTCATGATATTATACATATAGACACATTATACATATATTAGATTATACACACTTTAGGAGGGGGATTTAAACCCAGGTTTTCCATGTGAAAATCAGGGGATTTTCTAGTCTAATCAATATTATATCATATGTATACATGTTTACAGCGATGTCCTAAAGTGTGTTTTCTTACCCTGTCTGTGGTCCTAATGCTGTGATGTTGATTTGTGCACATGCACTGACAGCTCGGGCTGTGACAGCGGAGCAGACACATGTATCATATCTGTGCACAAAGAGGTAACATCAGAAACATTTATATGACAATAAACTTATTCCATAATCCGCGAGAAATCCATCTGTGTGGGACCAAACGCAGTGGACCTGAGAGACGAGAATGTGAGTGGTCAGCAGGAGCAGTGGTGGACACTCGTACCTCAGGTGAGTCCGTGGGAAGAGACTGCGGGACAGGAGCGGGAGTGAGAAAGCAGCAGGTGTGTGGGAGGGGGAGCACATGAGACAGACACTGGTCTACTGCATAATGGGAGGAAAACGAACAGATAAAACTATAAAAGGTTGACGTGTGTGTGGTGCATGGACTCACAGTGGTGCGCGTGCATGAGAGGGGTTCACGTGCGCACAGAGTGTTCTGAACACAGTTCTGTCATGGCCCATACAAAATTCTTTATTCCTGGTGCCTCTGGTGTGGACTTACATCGAGGGGTTCTGGAGCTGTTTTATTGTCACATATAGAACTTTTCCCCACACTCCACTGTGCTGCCTGTAATGAGACAAAGATTACAGACATTACCCACACGGGCAGTGTTTTTAAATGCCACAACAGTCACAGATTGGTTCACATGTCATCACCATATATGTACTTGTACCATCCCACTCGAGCCTCCAGCAGTGAAGTACAGCCCCAACTGGACACGCCCACTCCTTAATAATTGCGCTTAGCGCTAAGATCAGGGGCAAGATCAGGCCCACAAAAGTGATGATCACCTCTTTCATTGAATTTTGAGTGGTTGTTACACTTTTGGTGTTCCCAGACAAAAGTGACTGCCATAGAAAATGAATGGGTGTCCAGACTATTCATCCATCAGACAGAAAACATCCTCATATACACCACCCCAACTCTGTCACACACACACACACACACACATGCTCACTCACACACACGTTTCATTGTCTTTTGCAGGTACACATCTCTTTCCTGTGCTTTTGTGCCGATCCCCCACGTGAACCACACCTTCCACACTAATCAATGTATCATCTTCACACAGACTCCATATATAGAGCTTGATATTTGCCTTGCACTCCTTTTATCTGAACACAATGAGTAGGCGACTGACCAGTCGGTTCTGTGTTGAAGAGGTTTTGGTCCAGGTTTCTGGACATGATGAAGAGGGCACTGAAATTGAATCAGAGATAGAGGAGGATGTCTCTGAAGTGGAAGACAACACAGATTTTCATCCAGACTTTGAGGAGACTGACCAGTCAACAGATGGACAGGGAGAGGCACCTGAAGAACAGGCACCTGTGGAGACATTTCAGTCCCAGAGTGGACACTTGCTCTGGTCATCATCCACTCAGGACAGACAAGATAGAGCAAGAGTGGAAAACATCATAAAAATGACGCCAGGGCCAACACGGTATGTAACATCTCATGTATGAATTATACTGGAGGCAACAAACCTGGAGAGGAAGTATGTTTTTGGGGACACCTGGAGACGCACACATACACACGCACACACACGCACACACACACACACACACACGCACACACACACACACACACACGCACACACACACACACACACACACACACACACGCACACACACACACACACACACACACACACACACACGCACACACACACGCGCACACACACACACACACACACACACACACACACACGCACACACACATGCACACAAACAAGCACACACACCCCTTCATGTTTGGTCTTTGGTTTTCCTTTTTTTTTTTTTTTTTTTTTAACATTTTTACCTCCGCCAAGGAGGTTTGTTTGTTTGTTTGTTTGTTTGTCTGTTAGCAACATAACTCAAAAAGTTATGGACCGATTTTGCTGAAATTTTCAGAATTTGTTGGAAGTGTGAAAAGGAAGAACTGATTTCATTTTGGGGTGATCCGGAAGAAATCCTGGATTCTGGATCACTTTGAAATTTTAGTTAACATTGTGGTGAATGGGGCCAAAAATTTTGTTTCTCAATATCTCAGTTAATTATTGACCAAAGGCTGATCCGGATCTGATCCAGAAGACTGATTTTATTGCAATTTATATAAAAAATGGGGGTAGTCCTTGGCGGAGGTCTACGCTCTCTGAGTGCTTTTCTAGTTTTCATTTTGTAATGCTTTCACTGCCTGTTTGCATTTTCATTGCAGTTATTTTATGTATAATTTTACAAATTCATGTTAAACACCCCCCCTTGAACCGTCACCTTATTGTGGTGGAAGGGTTTGAGTGCCGGAATGATCCTGGGAGCTATGTTGTCGGGGGCTTCATGCTCCTGGTAGGGTCACCCAAGGCAAACAGGTCCTGGGGGACGGGTCAGGCCAAGTGCGGTTCAGAAGCGACATATGATGAGTGAGAGTCAGAGGCCAGATGGAGTTACCGAGGCCCCACCCTGGAGCCAGGCCTGGGGTGGGTGCTCGACAGTAATGACATGGACATGGAGACAAGCTTTGGGGACATGGAATGTCACCTCGCTGGGGGAGAAGGGGCCAGAGCTTGTGCGGGAGGTTGAGCGTTACCGATTAGATATAGTCGGCCTCACCTCCACGCACAGTTTGGGCTCTGGAACTCCTTGAGAGGGGCTGGACTCTCTATTTCTCTGGTGTTGGCCACAGGTAGCGGCGGTGGGCTGGTGTGGGCTCATTGCTCCACAGCTCAGCCGCCGTGTGTTGGAGTTCACCCCAGTGAACGAGAGGGTCGCGTCCCTGCGCCTTCGGGTCGGAGACAGGTCTCTCACTGTGGTGTCAGCCTATGGAAAGAACAGCAGTGCAGAGTAGGGATGGGCATTCGATGAAATTTTCTTAATCGATCGTCGGAAGAATTAACGATCGATTATCGATTAATCATTAACATTTTTATATTAAAATTATCATCATTATTATTACTATCTGCACTACTAATCTGCATAAATAAATTCAACTTTACGACATATAAACCGTAACGACTCTAGAGCCACATCAATCCGTTTATTATAATGTGTTTAATTCTGTTTTGCGCAACTCTCACAGAAACGAAACTTAAAACCGCATCGTTAATTTGCATAAACTAAGTGAAGATAAAACTACAGCTCTTGTGTCACTGATGCGGTCAATTTCTGTTGGATTAAAAGACATGACTCAAAGGAATACAGGTTAGTGTGACCAGATTTGCGTTTATCAAAACCAGGACACCGTACGGGGGGTAGGAGGTGGGGACTCGTCATTCGACATTGAGCTACTCTCACCTGGTAAAGCTTTTTCCCACTGGACACCGAAACGTATGTGCTGCTTTGTACACTGTGCACATGGCCTCCCACTTGTCCCGAACGGAACGGAAAGCGTGGAATTTCTTATACAAATCCGCGTTAAATACGCATTTAAATACGCATTCGGTACGTTGCAGGCTGACCGAATGTTTCTGTTTGCTTGCTCCTTCTGAGTGCAGAGAGCTACTTGTACGGAGCCCCATTTGGTCACGCTACGCACAGCAACCTACATTCGGTTTGTTGATTAAAATGAACGTAATCGATGAAATTCTTAATGATCTATTATCGATTAATCGATTAATTATGCCCATCCCTAGTGCAGAGTACCCGGCCTTCTTGGAGTCCCTGGGAGGGGTACTAGACAGTGCACCGACCGGGGACTCCGGTGTTCTACTGGGGGACTTCAGCGCCCACGTGGGCAATGACAGTGACACCTGGAGAGGGGTGATCAGGAAGAACGTCCTCCCTGATCTGAACCCGAGTGATGTTCTGTTACTGGACTTCTGTGCTAGTCACGGTTTGTCCATAACGAACACCATGTTCGAGCACAAGATGTGAGTTGGGTTCGCTGGCGGAGGAGGAAGCCGGAAAGACCTGGCAGGCCCAAGTGTGTAGTGAGGGTCTGTTGGGAACATCTGGCAGAGCCCTCTGTCAGAGGGACTTTCAACTCCCCCGTTGGAGGCTGGGGACATGGAGTCTGAGTGAGCTTTGTTTTCGGCCTCTATTGTCGATGCGGCCGCTCATAGCTGTGGTCGTAAGGTCTGTGGAGGACACTGGAAGTAAGGGATGTTGTCAGGCTGAGGAAGGAGTCCTATTGGGCCTTGTTGGCTCGTGGGACTCCTGAGGCAGCTGACGGGTACCGGCGGGGCAAGCGTGCTGCAGCTCGTGCGGTCACAGAGGCAAAAACTCTGAGCTGGGAGGAGTTCGGAGAGGCCATGGAGGAGGACTATCAGATGGCCTCAAAGAGATTCTGGCAAACCGTCCGGGGCCTCAGGAGGGGGAAGCAGTTCTTCACCAACACTCTTTATATTGCAGGTGGAGAGCTGTTGACCTTGACTGGGGACATTGTCCGGCGGTGAAAGAAATACTTTGAGGATCAATCTATGTTCCTACCCTCACCTATGGTCATAAACTCTGGATAATGACTGAAAGGACAAGATCGTGGATACAAGTGGCTGAAATGAGTTTCCTCCGCAGGGTGGCTGGGCGCTTCCTTAGAGATAGAGTGAGGAGCTCGGAGAAGAGCCGCTGCGGTGGGTCTTTGAATCTTCTCTCCACTTAATACTGATGTGCTCAACACTTCTTCCAGTGCTGTGGTCAGAAAAAATAAGCTTTTGAGTCAGGATGTATTTATCCACGAGCAAGGCAGCTTTCGACACATCAGAAACTTTATTTTCGTTTAGATAGGTAGCCACTTTTCCAGGAAAAAATTTAAATTCCTTCATTAATATTAGATGTTTCAGATGCACAAAGTCATAAACATTCTGTGAGGAGCACCTCCAATCAAATCTCTCTGATAAACACAGCATAAGTCTGGTCCTGTTGCATAGTTGAGTTGAGAAATTTCTGCTGATATGCCTTGGGCCCCGAACAGCCACCCTAAAATAAACCATAAAGATGTGCAGAAAAATACAATTTATAAAACTTATTACAAAAATTAAGCAAAAATAACTGAAGGTTTAAATAAGCAGAAGTGCGCCCTCAAGTCTAGCCACAACCCTAAACCCTAATCTGAACTCACTGCTCTCCACCTGACCTCCTTGTTCACTCTCTCTATTACACTTTTACATATAATCATGCCAAACCCATACTGGCCATAAATGAAAGTTCAGAGAGTGTTTCTTATTAAATACATGTTCATTTTTATGTAAATGAGTGTTGTGATGTTTGTAGGTAGGTGTTGGTGAATTAGGCTCAATGGCCATTTAAGAAGAAATGTGGCTGCTTAAAGAGTCTGGTGCAGTTCTCACAGCAACCCCTTAAAATGGAATTTATTTTTTTTTTTTCAGAAAAGATTCATCAATGAATCCAAGAATATTCTGATAGGAGAACAACGTTCCACTTTTTTTAAGGTAACAAACTATATATTTTCAGAAAGCTCTTGTGCGTTAAAATAAGCTGTGTTACAGCTTCACTGTAAATTGGAGGTCATGGTACGATATTTATTGCAATATTTTGCGGAGGCTAAAAAAATGTGAATAAGCTACTTTTTAATAAAGATTTCAAAATGCTTAATAACAGTTACTTCATCATGTAGATTGGACTGAAACAGAATAAAGGATCATGGTATATGTACAGTAGTGTTTTTTTAGCTGTTGTTGCACCATAACAATGAATTTAAGCAAATAAACTTATAATTCCATATATTGTGACAGCCCACGATATTATTGTGAGACTTTTGACAATACAGTATCACTATATTTCAGTTATTGTTACAGCCCTGTTTTCTTGTGAGTGCACTTTACTGTACAGATATGTAATAGTTTTGAGAGCTTTTGCCATGCCTCTTTTTTACTCGATTAACTGATTGGCAGCACATGTCCTTAGTCCAAGTTAGTCTTACGTGAGTTGTAGTTTTCCCAAGTACTTTTAACTCTGTCATGAGTACGACTACTTTATAATGCTACACTTACTTTAGCAGAGCTTTAGACTCCTGCCACCTCTGCTGGGGCAAAGTGTGAGGAGCAGTGTGAAGTAGATGAGACGCCAGAACAGCAGGTCTCAGTGGGAGGAGGCTGGTGCATTCTGAAGCCTGCAGAGAAGCATGACATCCTACAAACACAGAGCGCCATCTTGAGTTTGTGTGAGGTAGTTTCATCAGAATGAAGCTGATTTGGGCTGTTTTTGTGTTCAGCCTTTTTGTAGATTATTTTACAGGGACCGTGTGCAGGAGCATTAATCAGGACTGGGACCTTTGTCTCCTTTGTGGAATCTGAATCATTTGGATCCATTCACTTCAAAAGGCTGTCTCTTTTTGTATTTATTTATATGACAGAAGCCGATGTGACCAAGGTGCAGAACTGTTTAAAATGGTTCAAACTGAGAGTAGGAGTGTGTTTACCTTTTGAAATTATGCACTACAAAAGTAACTATAATAAAGCAACAACAAAAATTTGAGGAGGTCCGGTTAGAGAAAATTTCCTCAAGCAGAGGTCTGGGACATCATAATGTCTAAGCTGCATAATGATTGTAATACTAGTGTAAAACTAGTGGCCTAGTTTGATCAGTGTCTGAATATATGAACAATAGACTGTCAAATCAACAAAAATACAAGTTAAAAACTTTTCAACAAAATGTGTTAACACTAAAACACACAGTAGAACTACATTAAATATAGGGTTGCAGGGTAAAATTAATTAGAGAAAATAAATAAAATGGCTAAATTGTGTATCTTAAAATAAAGAGTTTAATTTCAGAAAAAAAAACCAACAACTTGAGTTTCCCTTTTTCTTTAGCTTTCCCATGTCGACTTAACAGTCTTAATACATTTTTCAACAGATCTCAAAACCTCTTTCCTCTGTGTCTGTGTTCAGAGCTGCGATCGTCTTGAATGCTCATATTTGATTGGCTCAGTAACGTCACGATTGGTTTGTATGTTCCATGGTCCATTAATACAATGCAGGGAAGTTTAGATGTTTCATGTGAGCTTCTAAAATGACCAAGTCAAAATGATCTACCCAATACAAAGCCAAACAAACTGTTCTGCACTGAAACACTCACTCTTTTTTGGACTTTAAGAGAGCTTCCACTGGCACTTTACACAAAAAGAAAGTGCAGAAAGTGGTTAGGCTTTTTAAAGCTGTTTTTTCAAGTTCCTACCTGGAGTTACATTCTGTTCCTGGTTTTGTAGTCAGATTTAGATTCTGCACATTTACCAAACCAAACGCACATCGTGACAAACACAGATGCATTTGTGCACTTTTATTAGGCAATGTTCAGCCACATGTTGTGGTAGGCCTGTACTGTGCTGTTGGCATCCTCTGTGCCAACACTTTAACATAAATTTAGATTAGTTTTTGCTTTTGCGTTTCGTCTTGCTTTTATAATCAGCACACTGACAAGGAGTCTGTTCGCTGTACGCAGGGAGGAGAGAGAACGAGGAGCGGCACACTGACGTGGTTGGTGACAGGTGTTTAAAAAGTTTAATCTGTCCTATGTACCATGCTGAAGGCACAGAACCTCTCGGACTCAGTCCATTGCCACTGGTCTTGCTTGCCACCATCTGGACCCAGCACATGGAGTAGGGAGCCTCCAAACCTGACCAACATGGTCAGAGCACGGCACAAGACCAAGGACCGGACCCCCAGCCCCATCCTGAGGGAGTACTCACTACTGTGAGTGTCCTGTGTCTTTAACCCTGTTGGCTGCTGCTGTTACCATAGCTCAGTGCTTCTGCTCTGGGCTGATGAGGTGAGTTGTGTACAAAGATCTACATGCTGCTATTTTATAAGTTCATAGCAATAACTCGAGATGAAGACGGCCCACGGTGTTAACTGGGAAGATCGATACCTTTCGCAAGGGAAGGTCGGGCTGACCCTGTCCAGGTCCATATGGGAAGGCGGGCCGCAGTCTGAGTCTGGACCCCGGTCCACCAGTTAGTGACCCCTGTAATAAAGCTTATTTTGATATTAAATATAATACTGTACTCAAAGCACTGCTCTGTTTCTGTGCAGATTCTTGTGTTGGTTCAATGTTATATATATATATATATTTGTGACAGTGTTAGAGTTTTGAAAGAGAATGCTGATTGGACTTGTGCTGCTTTGTAGGACAGTTTTCATTTTTGTCAGACAGAGATGGTGATTTTTTGTCCCTTAAAAAATGATCAAGATATATGAGTTTGAGTAAAATTATTTGTTGCTTTTCCCTTTGAAGAAAGAGATGCTACATCTTGGCAGAAAAAACACTAAACTGTAGTACAAGTGTTGTGTATTTTGCAGTTGCTTGCATAAGTGCTGTCGACTAAACAAAGACTTGGTTGACTAAAACATGCTCTGCCCATCAGTTAGTGGACTAAACAAATATCTATAATCTGACCAAGTATCTGAGCCAAACTACACAGGAGTTCATCCAAACAGGGAAACAGTGTATTTATATGTAAAGAGGCTTCCAAATCTTAAGCTGAATCAAGGTCCTATATAGTACACAAAATGGACTCTTGTAAACTTTAAGCCATGTTGTATTTTTCTTACCTCCTCAAAAACATACCCTAAGTTGTGTTTTGTTTCATTTACACTGTTTGAATAATCCTTCATTATAATTATTTATCATTAATTATAATTATTGTCATTCCACCTCAGTTCACCCTCAAAAACTGCAATTTGAATGCTCACATTGTCCAATTGCAAAGAAAATTGGTGTATGTGTAAGTCATAGCCAAGAAAGAAAAAAATCTCACATTTTAGTTTGATCAGAGTAAAGGCTGTTGAGATATCGCAATTTAATTTTTTATCACTTTTTTGCGTGGTCGCTGAATTTCAAATGACATTTACTCAGCAACTACTGGTTCGATATCAGAAACCAAGTGATCTCTGGAATTGGACATCATAAAGAATCCAAATCTGCATTTATTTTTGCATTTGAGTTCTTTTAAGGTGAATTACCTTTTAACCTATATTTTGACCTTGAAACTGGCAATAAGGGACACGCCAGATCTGAAATGTAGCCCCATATGTCTACTTCAACATATAAAAAATCTGGAGGGGTTTTCTTTTTTATTTTCACACACACCTAGAAGTTGACTTACCCCCATCTTAAGACATGCCAAATATTCATTCTGTGTTTACGGCTGACAATCAAAGGAACATTACAGTACCACAGTTTTGTCCCCATCTCCCTGACACAGATACATGTCACAAACTCAGTGAACAGGCAAACCCCCCTGATTTGGCAGTTCATCAAGGACATGTGAGTGATGAAGATGAACATGAAGGCCCTGCTGATATCCCTCTTGTTGTTAGACCTCAGAACTTCATATGCTGCAGCTCTGATAATCTCCCATGGATTGGTCTGGTGGAGGAGGTCTCAGAAGAACTTGGTGAAAATAAGATAAAGTTCATGCAACATCATGGACCAGCCAAGGCCTTCTACTGGCCATCCAAAGATGATTCTATTTGGATGCTTGATTCAGACATACACTGTGTGATAAACACTCCTTTCTTGAAATCATCTTCAACAAGAAACTACAGCATTTCGCGTAATGACATGTCCACAATTTCTAACCACTGTTTGAAGTGACCTGCAGATGAGGAGTAAATATCCTGATTTCATGAAACAAAGACAGTTGTGAAATTTTCTGTGACTTTTGGTACTGTGTGACTGACAATTTTTCTTAGAGTATATTAACTTGGACTCTGTGTGTATAAATGTATACATGTATATACAGAATGGATATTTGTCACGTCTTAAGATGGGGGGTAAGTCTTCTAGGTAAATTTGTGTGAAAATAAAAATGAAATCTCCAGATTTTGTAGTAGACATATAGGGTTAAATTTTTTCTATTGGCGTCATTGAGGTCATGGCCCTTATTATTAAAATTTGAAATTTTGGCTTTTCTGTCTATGATTTACCTATATATGATTTATCTATTTAGTTTCAACTAAATTTGACAAAGTAGGGTTTAACTCATTGGGTGAACTGAGGTGGACTGACTCTTCAAGTAAACAGTTCCTTTTACCTTTAGTTCTAGAAATTGGCAATTATAAGGCTGAAACATCCAAATGACTCTAGTGAAGATGTGTGGAATACTTTTTGTATTACCACATGACAGCAGAACAGACATCAACAAGAGCTCAGTCTAAATCTGCAGGGTTTGTATGTGTCAGTGAAACAAAACACAGGTCCAGGTCTGTTTTTGATGAGGAAACAACATTATAATAGATCAGAGCATAGTGTAAGAAGAGCCCTTTAACTCTCTTTTCTACTGTTGTCCCAGCTAAATCTTCATAAACCTAATCTTCATAACCCCAATAAAATATTTTGTGGACTAAGACTCCATCGACCAATTCTCAATTAAAAGCCTACAGCACTAGCTTTCATCACCACAGAAAATCATGAAGCAATCTTCTGAAACCAGGAGCTGTTACTGAAGAAACCTCAATCCAATTTGATCTGATTATATCTCATTATTTCATGTTTTGTTAATGTTTGGAAATAGCTATTTGTTTTAGCCTTATTTTAAAGATGTCACATATAGTATTGCCATAATACTATAAATTCAATTTCCACACTGAGAAAAAGACTCAGTACAGATTCCAGTGCCACAATGATAAAAAACTAAAATAAACAAACAAAAAACACTATATTTAGACAATAGAATGTTATTGTCCACATTAAATCATAATACCTTCTTTTACATTCCTATGTGGACTTACATCTGTGTAATACTTCAGTGGTCCAAGTACTTACTACTAAGTTCTACTAGTCTATGTGCTCTTATACTTGTCTGATACAGTTCAAGATCATTTTAAAGCTGTGACTGGGACTTTAATAAGATACCTGTTCAAATGAGTATCTAGTTTCTATATTAGTTTTAATATCTGATTAGTATCTGATCTTTATTTTCTATACTTTTGACAACCCTAGTCACATACTAGAAACACTTACATCTGTGCTTCAGGACTCAAAGAATCCATACTGTGTCAGGGGTTACAGCTGGTATTGCCTCTCTATTGAGACTATGAGGATTCTGATCAACTAATAATATATCAGAAAATATTCTAGAGGGGATATCTTGTTTTATCACTGACCAAAA
Organism: Boleophthalmus pectinirostris; assembly: GCF_026225935.1. NCBI lineage: Eukaryota > Metazoa > Chordata > Actinopteri > Gobiiformes > Gobiidae > Boleophthalmus > Boleophthalmus pectinirostris. Next base: position 24,393,251 of record NW_026571036.1, on the reverse strand, counting down.
CAACAGAGTGTAGAGAAAGAGAGGCTTATGGCAGGCTTTTGTGTGTCCAGAGTTCACTAAGGTCCCCCTGGACGTTGCTATGATGCTGCAGGACACAGAGGACACAGGGAAGAGACACTTTTATTCTGATGGTTTTTACACTCCTCAAACAGCCCTGGATCTGTCCTGGACACTGGATCTGATGACTCTACCTGTTAAGCTGCACTGAGACTTTTCTATTATTATTGTATTTTACTGCTCTATGTGCTTAAGCTCCCCACGGGGGCAAATAAAGTGAGGTTGGTTGATTGGTTATGTGTGTTTTTTGAACATGAGTTATGATAACTCTGGAGTCCTGTCAAAGCCGATTTTCACTGAATTTCTCAGGCCAGTGTTTCTCAAACTGCACTATGTCTACACAAGCTCCCTCTGGTGGTACAAGGACTCCTGTGCAGTCTAGCATTTGCCTAATTTAGACTCTGTTTATGCACATTTTATTCCTCTTTTAACTTACTCCTTAGTTCAATACTGTAGCAATAGGGTTATCATATTTTAGACCTAAACTGAAAGTAGTTCTGTTATAAACCTGGTTTAGATCTGGTACAAGTACTAGGAGTACTAGGAGTACTAGGAGTTTGAAAACCACAGCCTTAGACAATGAAGCTTTACTTTGTGAAGCTATCTAGCTTGTCAGTAATTTACTATAGAGTTGTGGTGCTGTGTATGTTACTGAAGTAAATATTAACATTTTGTTAACCCCTTTTCAACACTGGTCTATAACTTTGAAATATGAGAAATAAGCTATTTAACTGTTGCAGTACACATTCAAAAAAGCATGAAATGAACTAAACTAGTACCAGTACTCAAGATGTGATAAATGAATAGTTATTATGGAAGTAGTAATACATGCTAAAGAAAATAGACGCAGGAGAAAAAATAGTCAGACAGGAACAGGTTAAGTTAATGTTTTTATTGATGCTCTTCACACATTGCACAGTGGTAGTAAAACGGTATATATTTGCAATGCCTCACATAATAAAGATGTAGCGTTCACATTTGTATAAATAAAGAGCAAAGTGAGTTCGTCATTCCTCGTTCTTTGGGGGAGGTGGTGGTAGTGTTTGTTTGGGCTCCTCACTGAAGGAAGGGGAAGGGCAGCTCAATCTCCAGGCGGCCATCGCTGGCTTTCACATATTTTTGAGCCTCCTCGGACACCTGCTGCACAGCGCTGTTCACGGTCACATTGTACTGGTCGACCACGTAAATAAACATATCTACAATGTACTCCAAGACACCATTCAGCTGTTCCATGTCCAGGGCGGACACTCGGTCTGCAATGTCCTTCACAGCGGTCACCAGCCATCTGTACACCTCGTTCACATTGGCGAAAAGGGCATCCAGGTAGTCAGACTTGATGGAGTCGACAAACTCTTGGGTTTTGTCTACAACTGCTTTCAGGGTCTCGCTGATCTTGACGAGCATAGTGTCCAGGCTCTCCATGTTGTTCACAAAGTCCACCACTTGTTCAAAGATGCCTTTGCCGGTTGTTCTGACGTTGTCGATTATCTGACCAATGGTCATCACATCTCCGATAGGCATGCGCAGCTCCACTGTGCTAAAGGTGTCCACAAAAGCATTGTAGTAGTACTCCATGGTGTCATAGACCACTTGGATGGTGGTGCGAAGAACATCAGCAACACTGGTGGTCAGATCCTTCAGGACAACAGGCAGGGTGGTCATCTCCTCAGAGCCGGGAAGACGGAACTGGGTCTCCCTGAGCACTTTGATGGCAGCATCCAGGAAAACTTGGACATTTTTCTGGAACTCAACAATGAAGTTGCGGAAAAAGATGGAGAGCTGGCTGAGCTGGGCGTCGTAGTTGATGGCAGCGTCATAGGCCTCGTTGATTCTGGCCACAATGGTGTCTCTCCACTCCAGCACGTTGCTTGTCAGCAGGTTGTTGTTGATGAAGTCTTTCAGAGAGGACAGGACAGCAGGGATCTTCGCCTTGAACTCAGTCAGCATGGCTTTGGGGGCTTCCATGTTGTAGGCCACCTGCAGAGTCATCCTATCACTGTCTTTGGGAGCAGAACGCAGCACCATGATGTCAACATCAGCATCTGGGGAGGACTGTGGAATGAAAAAGGGCATTGTTAGACAATCTAAATCTTCATTAATTCTGAGTGGTTCTAAGTAGTGATGTTTTTATTAATTTCATTCCATTGTGTCTACAGATACTTACTGGGTAGCGTCCGTAGAGTCTTCCGGTCATTTGAGTTGGGATTTTGCCATTGACCTGCAGACCCAGGAATCCAGCCGATGGAGAGGACAGAGAGGCGCTGATGCCGTTCCTGCCAGCAGCGTAGCGGAAGTTCATGTCAGTGAAGGTTGGGCTATTGATGTCCATGTTCAAAGTGTGGCGAGAGCTGCAAAAAATTTAATAAAATTAATCCTATGATCATATAATGACCAGTAAAGAGTAAAAATAATAATAACTGCATATATATATATATATATATATATATATATATATATATATATATATATATATATATATATATATATATATATATATATATATATTTGTTTTTGTTTGTTTTGTTTTACTGTTTTCACTGTACATTGTTAAGTTTTGAATTACTGCTGTTTTATTCTCAAATCTGGGAGAACTATAGATGACTCATAATCTTCCAAGAAAATGAAATCTACTTAAAGAGTAAAACAGAATGTTGATATTTACCTGTCGTCAGCCTGGCGTTTTCTCCTGAAAATCAAGAAAACAACAAATATTACTTCATATGAAATACTTTCAGTTTGTGTAATGCTTTTACATAATGTTAATTATAACGCTCTTAAAGGATCCAAACTTACCTAAAAGCCTGAGTAATAACATGGGTTACATCCACATTCATGGCAGCATGGGTCAGCACAACCTTGTTGTTCATGTTCAGGGCATCCTCATAGTTTGTGGTAGAAGAAGCTGCAAAAATACAAATAATGGAAGATTAGTAATCCAGTGCTAAAATATATTTCTATGAGTGTATGTAATAGGTTGAACTTACCATCCATGTCATACTCCAGGAGGCTCAGGGGAGAGGTAGCAGAGGCCTTGGCAATAACCTTCAGGACAGGGTATGCTCTCTCAGCTTCGATCACCAAGTTGGTTGTGTAGACAGGGCTCACAAACTTGCTGGTGGATGCAACTTTGTTGTTGTCAGCGGTCCACTCAACTGTTGCCTTCTCATAGATGCTAAGATCACCAAAGTTGGTGGGCTGAGAGAGGTCAATCTCAACGTCGGCAGAGAGGGAAGAGATGGGGGCAAGGTCGATGGTTGCCTCGGCAACATGGCGCCCCTTGGTGTTGAAGCTGAACAGGTTGGCTTCATTGTTTCCAGTGTACTTCTGCACAATGTAGACACGGCTAAGAGCAGCTTCAACAGCCAGATTCTCATTTACATCAACAGCAAAGATCTTGTTTGCGCCCTGGTTCAGCTTGGTGTCAGCGATAACCTTGGCATTGGAGCGAAGACCGTCCTTGTTCAGGTAGAAGTTCAGCTCATTGTCCAGCACTCCCAAAACCAGATAGTCCTCCAGGATGGTTCCGTCCATGTTGGCCCTGTTGGAGGTCTCCACTGACAGGTATTCAAAAGTTACCTCTGTCTTGGTGCTGTGTTCTGCCTCAGCCTTTACCACAGCATTAATTGTGGGGATGTTGAGCTGACCGTTCACCCTCAAGGTGGAAGCAGCATTGGGCTTGACTTTGTTGTCTGCGACCAAGTTCTGATTGATTTCCAGGTTGAGAATAGGCAGGGCAACTTTTCCAAGTGTGGCGACAGAGACAGTAACCTCGTAGGTCTCAGTACTAACACTAACGGTGCTGTCATGAGTGCCTTCAATGTGCTGGTTCTCCAGAGACAGAGAGTTAGCCAACTTAAGTCCTCCTCTGGTGGTCAGGCTGGTGGTGCCGTCAAGTTTAGCTTTCAGACTGTCAAATACAGATGCGGTGGTAGCTCCCAGGCGGAAAACAATGTCATCCTCGGTCTCCAGAGCAGCATTGAGGTTCAGGTTAATGATGGCAGATTTAAAGGTCAATTCTGTGACAAGGTTGCCAAGATCTGGAACCTGAATCAGACCCATAATGTCAAAAAGTCGAGGAGCCATGCTTTTCTGGTAGGCAACTTTGGCATCAAGGCTCACAGACTGCTCAGTGGTGGTCAAGAGGTCCTTCAGGATTGTCTGCTCATACAGATTCAGGTTGCTCACTTCTGGTGTGCGGAAGTCAACAAATGGAAGCTCAATCTCTGGAATGCTGATGGGAGAAGTCAGGAAGTCGAGGTTGGCCTGTCCATCAATGCCAAGAATGACTGCAATGTCTTTCTCACTGTTGTCCACGGTGATGTTGACGAAGACCATGTTCTTGTTGAAGCGTACCATGTTGACTGTGTTGATCTTTTGCATCTCAGAGCTCAGGTAGGCAGAAATTTCATTCTGAGCATCCAACTTAGCTGTGAGAGATCCGAGGAGGTTGACTTTGTTGGTACCCTTGTTCTTCAGTTCAAAAACAAACTCTCTTGGGCTGATTACGTACTTGAAATCATTAGCAATGTTGCCTTGGACTGGACCGACCAGCTCGGAGTTGTGGTTGGCAGAAATATCAACCTTCATGTCGAAGAGGTTAGCCTGTCCAACTGCTACAAGCTCACTGGACTTGAGGAAGGGTGTCTCAGCCTCGTTGCGGATGTTGAATTTAAGATAGCTAAGGGTACCAGCTTCAGCGTTCACCACCTGCTTCATCTTGAGAATTGCAGAATCAGTGTCACCATTGAAGGTCAGAGTGATCAGGCTAGGAGTCAGTGTCAAGTCGAGGTTGCTCTTGTGGTTACCCTCCTCACCATTGTAGGCAGTTTTACCTGTGTTGTCAACTGTGACGGTCATCTTCAGGCCATCAAGACGCACAATTGCCTTTTGAGCTCCATTGGCTTCAAGTTTGACATTGAAGACGGGCATATCAACGATCTGATTGAAAGTGGTCTCAAGAGAAGCAGACATGCCATCTTCAAGTCCAATAAAGGCGGTGTTCATGAAGTCAGCTGTGTATGGTGCGGTTGCAACCTTCACTGTGGTCTTAGCCTGGGCTTGGGCAGATTTGCCATAGAGGTTCAGAGATCCCTGATGTTCAACTCCTAGAGCAACATGTTCGAATTTCACAGTCTCACCAATGACAATACGACTCATCTTGGGGATTGCAAGTCGAGCTGTGGAATCAATCTTGTAGTTGAAGATGTCAAAAGCTGGGGACACACCCTGAGAAGTGATGAAGGCGGTCAACTGAGGACTCTGCTCATTTTCAGTGGAGTTTTGCAGCTCAGCAGTTGTCTTGGTGGTGTACATTGGGGTCTGCACTCTGAACTCTCCGTAGAGCTTGCCAAAGCTTGGGATGGCAAATTCGCTTGGGATGGTTGGCAGTTTGATCTCGGGCAGTTGCAGCGACTTGACAAACTTCTCCACAGGCACCTCTGGGATGGCTGGGAAGGAGATGTCAGACAGAGTGAATTCTGGGAAAGCGATCTCTGGCATGGGGGGGAGGAAGTTCAAGCTCAGTTCTCCAAAGAAAGCATCCACATCCACCATCTGGAAGCTGAAGTTCATGACGTATTCAATCAGCTGGAAGATCTTGTCCTTGATGTCTGCAAAGGCAATTGTGGTGGCAGGAACAGTGTACTTGCCCAAGACTGTGAACTCAGGAAGGTCAATCTGGACTGGGATCTCAAATTCCTGGAGGGATGCCAGTGTGAACTTCATGGTAGGCACTTCAAGATCAGTCAAAGGCACAGTGAATGATGGAGTATTCAGCTCTACCTGTTTCAGTCCATCCAATATTCCAGTGACCATCTGTTTCACATCTTCCAAGAACTTTTGGTCTGGAGCATACTGGCTGATGAAGTCAACAGCACTGACGAGCACTCTGTTACCTATTCTAAGGACTTCTGTGTAGATTTCACTGACAATCTGCAGTCCAGATGTGACGTAATCTTTGATTTCCAGGCCTTCAATTTGCTGCTTCACATAGTCAACCAAGGTCTTACTGTAATCGACAGCTTGAACTGCAATGCCTTGAACAGATTTTACAATTTCTGCAACCTTGACTTCTCTCAGGCGTGCGCTGATGTCCTTAACAGTGGTGAAAACATAGTTGACATAATCCCTCAGCACCTGGAGTTTCTCTGGGAGTTCCAGTGTCTTGATAGCATCATTGATGTAAGTGGTGTACTGAGCAATAAGCTGGTTGAGGTTGTTCACCCATTCATTGTACTCCATAGAGTTCAGCTTCTGAACCAGACTCTCAATCAAGGCATTCAGGTTTGCAATGATGTCCTTCATCTCAGTTGTTTTGATGTATTCAATGTAGCTCTGGGCAGTTTGCACAACTTTAGTTGGGATGTCAGCATCTTTGACCATTTGAACAACAGCAGAGATGGTTTCCTCAAGTTTGACTTGTTTGATGACCTCAACAGCTTTCTCCAGCAGAGCCTGCACCTTCTGGTCAACTTCAAATTGCACAAGGAGCTCTCTTACTTTAGCATAGACAGCGTTGAATTTGCCCACAACATCAAGGTCCTGAATGACTTTCCAGATGTAATCGGAAGCATCGCTGAACATCTCAGTGGGAATCACATTCATAAGTTCGTCAATGTGAGATCTGATGTCAATGGATACAACAATGTCTTTCAACTGCTGGTAGATCTGCTGGACATCAAATTCCTGAACCACTCTCTTCAAAGTGTCCAAGGCCCAGGCTACTGTTTTTGTGACATCAAATTGGTTGTCAAGGTCGATAAGGATCTCAAGCACACTTCCTCTGAGTTTTTCCATGTTGAACTGCTGGATCATGTCACTCACGGTTTCGATCACATAAACAATCAGAGGTCTGATTTCATATGCCTCATCAATGGCCAAGAGCTGCTCCTGAATCGTCTGCACAATGGTGTCAGGCAGGGTCATGTTCTCCATAATCTCTTTCATCTTGGCAACAAACTGACTCACATAGGAACTGAAATCGGCAAGCACATTTTTCACTGTCTCGTTCAGGTTTCTCAAAAGGCCTTCAACATCTTCCATGGTGATTGCATACTCCTGAGTGAGGTCGCTAAGGAATTGCTTGAGCCCATTAATCTTCTCTTCAAGGTTCAGCTGAACAATGAAGTTGCTGACATGCTGAGGAATGGCTTCCAGTTTAGCGCGCACCTCCTCGTTGTTGATGAAGTCCAGGACAGCCTCTGCTACATAGACGATGGCACCCTTCAGGTTTTCCACAACAATGGGGAGTGACTCAATGAAAGGAAGCTGGATGACCTGCATGTTGGTGCTTTTGTCATACTTCACAAAGCCAGAGATGCTGAACTCCTGGTTTTCTGCATTCTCCTGGTTGAGGAGGTTTGTCAGCAAGGCACCGGCCATCTCAACTCCCATCCTCTCAGCTGTGTTGTACAGACTCAAGTCCTGGTTGAATGCATGGTTGTTCATCTTTGACCTCACTCTTAAGCTTGTTTTCTGTTCCTCCAAAGACAGAGCAGTGTCCCACTTGTTGTCGAAGGTGGTCTCAAGAGCCATGCCATTGTCAAGGGCCTGAGTCATTGAAGCTCTCCATTCCTGGGTGTTGGCAAAGGCAAGAGGCTGAGCTTTGACAAGGAACTTGCCGTAGAGCTGAGCAGAGTGCTTTCCATAGAGGGTCAGGTCACCATCAGCGTTAAAGATGGCATCGAGGTTGAAGTCAAAGGGAACAACGCTGCTGCGGACGGTGTAGTCAAAGCGCGTGGGCTGGGAGTTGAAGCGGGCATCATGGGAGAAGCGGGCAGCCAGACCAATCACCTCGAGCTCAGTGTTCTGGTTCATGTGGGTACCGAGCACCTTGCCTGTGGTGCTGCATTTGGCATTGGCGGCCATATCAGCGTAGTTGATCTGATAGATGTGTTTGATTTCTTCCTCACCATAGATGGCCTTCACACTTCCAGTCAAGTCAATCTTGTACAGCTCTGCCTGAAGCTGGGCCTCATTGATGACGTTGGCTGACAGGAGTTTCAAGTTGTTGTTAACATTTGCAGAAATAGTGTATGGTTTCATGTTGAAGGCAATGTCATGAGTGTAAGTGACATCTTCACTTGCCAGAGCTTCAGCCGTTGAGGTGAATTCAATGCTGGAAAGGGTGACGGTCAGGGAATTAGCATTGTCAACCTTCATGTCATACAAAGCAGCCTTGTTGATGATGGAAAGAGTAGCCTTGGAAGTGTCGACTACACCGTTGAAGGTGTTCTCAACAGAGAGTGGGCTCTGGAGGGTGTTGGTGCCGCTCACAACCAGACCTTCCTGACTCAGTTTGATGTTGGCCTTGTGGATAGCCTCGTTGTTCAGGAGCTTAAGGGTAGCATCATTGTTGACAGCAAGACCTTCGGCGTTCAAAGAGGCGGTCATCAGGGAGTATACACGATTCTCAGCATAGTCAGAGTTGGTCTCCATTCTCATAACAACCTCACCAGCACCGGCAGCGGCCTCGATTTGGTTCTTCATCTTCAGACCCATAACTTCAGCGTTAGCATCAGATTTCACAGTTAGTTTCTGGTCTTTGAAGTCGACTGAGGCAATATGCACAACGGTACCATCGAAAGCATTAGTGTTGGACAGCACTGAGAGGGCACCATCAAGAAGCTCTGCATTGAAGGTGTTCTGGGCCTTGACAAAAGTGGAATCGATCTCTACTGAGGATTCGATCTTAGCTTCTGGGGTGAATGGAGCAACGCTGGCAGACTGGTATGAGGTTGCTTTCGCATAGACAGCGCCAGCCTTGAGCAAACCATCCAAGTTGCTGTCAATGGTGAGCTTCTCGGTGTTCAGTCCAGCAACACCATTGTGCTCAACTTTCACACTGACTCCAAGGGGGCTAGTGGCATCAGCCTTGATGTTAGAGCTGTAGGTCAGTTTGTCAGCCAGACTTGCCTCCTCAACAATATTCACATTGGCCTCAAGGAACTTGTGCACGAGAGATCCCTTAACTTGGGCCTTCAGGGCATCAGCAGGGACTACCATACCCAAACCTAAAACAAAAATAAAATGGTTATTTATTAATAAGTTAAAGAAGGAACTTCAGATTGCACTAGAATTTTAAAAAATGTCCAATGTTACCTATCATTTACACTGTCAATATGTCTTTTAGTTATATGAGGTTAAGCCTTTTTCAAATGTGTCTATGCTTTGCTAGTTTGGACAGAGCTATACTGCAAAATTATAGAGAATATTTTTGTTAATTACCTTCAAATTTAACTGACAGGACATCAATTGGAGAGGTTCCAGTCACAGCGACAGTAGCAGAGTAGCTTGGTGTCTCCACAATGTCTTTGCCGGCTACCACTGTAGCATCCATGTCATAGAGGTTGCTTTTCAAGATGGCGGAAACCTCAGCTTTACCGAAGAGAGGGACGTAGAGAGTGAAGCCTTCGGGCACAAACAGCTCAGGCACTGGGATCTCCATGGACACAATTTCCAGTCCGATCTGAGGCACAGAGATCTGGGGTGTGTTCAGGACCTCGGGGAAGTTGAAGTCCATGGTGGATTTTCCTCCCAATGGCATGGGGATGAACACGGACCAGCGCTCGTTGTTGAAGTAGTACACAGCCTTGGTCTCACTGTAAGAGAGAAAACAGGTTGTGGGTTAGATGTTGTTTTTGCAGTTACCTTATTTACAGACTGTTTGTTTTGTTTATATTTATGTCCCTATAGCTTAATCTTTAGTTTTTTCAGGCAATCTTTGCAACTATTATTTGAATAATAGGATCTGAGGGAAGACTGAAATCTGATCTTCACACAAAAAGACACTAAGCCACCTCCCCAAACTCAAGGAGAAGTCAATCACAGCCTAAATCAGGCAAATTCTCCTGTAGTGTGTGGTGGCCCTTAGATTACTTAGCCTTGATCTTTAGATTCAATATCAGTATGGAAGACTGGTATGGAGAATAGTAGAGTAGGATAAAAACAATAAATGAATGTAATGTCTTACGCATTGAGGAAGAGTCTCTCGGGCATGGTCATCTCGGGCATATCGGGCACTCTGAAGTTCTGGATGTATGGGAGATCAGCACCATACTTCTCCATGTAGTTGTTGGAAGCCTGTAATGTGACAAATGAGTTTAGAACAAGGCAAAAACTAAATTTATAAGTATAATATCTACATGTTCTTGTCCTACCTCCACAAGTTTAGTGAAGATGTGGCGGACCTTCATGTCGGTCTGTCCAACCTGAGTTTCCAGGACTTGCTCTCCGTACGTGGCCAGGATCTCTCCCAGAGGCAGGTTGGCTGTCTCAGCATTCATGTCAGACTTGATCTCAGCCTCGACTTTGCTGCCGTCTGCAAAGATGTCAAAAGATGTTTTGAGACTTTTATTCCTTATTTAGTCTTCAGTGTTTCCCTGCAAAAGGGTTTTTATTTTTGGTGTTTCTGATTTTGATTTTAGTTAACAGTGCACTATATAACTTTTCTGGTACCTGGCCCTACACCTGTTGTTTTTATAGAGAGGTCATTGCTACTCCTGAATTTATAGCATTAAACTTTTACTATCTCCATAGAAATAAGCCAGTGATGCAACCAGACCAAGTTACAGGTCAGAAAGAAAGGATTGTCACTATAAGCATTAATGTCTTTCAAGGTGTTTCTGAGCAATAGAAACTCCTGTAACTGAATAATTACAAGGTAGAAAAGTTTAATGGCATGCTATGGAATTTTCCAAGCGAAGAAATAAAATCTTCATCTCTCAAAGTAACATAGTGGACCTTTAATTCATATTTTAACATATTTGAGTTAGATATATACTCCTTTACTTTAAAGCCATTTACCGTATTTGAGAGTGATCTTCTGCTCGGATTTGGCCTCCAGGACCTTGATGTTGCTCTTGAGCTCCAGCTGGATCTCCTCGTCGCGCTTGAGGTTGGCGGTGACAGTGGCATCGGCGTTCAGGGCTGGCACCAGCATCTGCAGCTGGAGCATGCCTTCAGTCATCTCCCTCAGCCTGAGAAGCAAAACAAGTGCACACTTTAAATACATCGAAAACTGTTGTATGGTTTGACTATAATATCTTTAGGAAAACACAGATGTAACAGTTACATACTTCTTGAATCTATTAGTGTAAGAAGACAATAAAAGTACTATATATAGCAGTTGTTCAGAGCAGAGTTCAGACTTCAGAGGAACATTTTACTACAGAGATTTAAAACACTTTTATTGTTATTGAATTATATGAAAATAAATAAGAAAAGTTATACGTTATAAGAAAGTTATATAAAAAAAAAAAAAACAGCAAAACATTTGGATTGATTAATATTAGGGAATTTTTTTCTGCCATGTTGTCATATGATTGTGCAATATGACTGTGCATGGACATGCTAATGCTGTGATATTAAACATATCTATCTGGTATTTATTTGCCTCTCCACAAATCTGCCCCATCACTTGGCCTCTGCTTGCTTCCATGGGAATGAATAAGTTTAATGCTGTACTGCGGAGACATTGGAGACAAGCAGGTGGCAGAACATCCACCTGATACATTTGTGTATTGTAGTTGACTAGTTCTTGAGTTGACACTTTTCTATGTTAAGTCAGTGTTGGTAATTGGTAAAAGGTAAAATTTAAAGTTGTCTTACTTGGCACGTCCGACCAGAGACAGCTGTGGGATGTTCTTGTTGATGAGGTCCAGGGAGATGGAGTGGGTTCCTTTGCCCTTGGTGTTCCCATCCACGATGCCCACCCTAAGTCCAGCCTCCACATCGAGGTCTGGGATCTGCACCTCGGCTGTCACCACGTTCCTCCTGCGGTTGTACTTCAGGATGGCACGGGCCTCTGTGGGCTCAGCTCCTGAGAACACAATGGTTGAACAGTGTCAATAATGTATCATCCTTATCACTGGTGAGTCATAAAATCTAAATGTGGGTCTAAAATTTGTGTTCCAAGCCTTTTTAAAGTCTTGGAAAGTGTGTAAAATGCATCCATCTGAATGATCTGCTCTACTGATCCAGTTTGTGGTGTTCTGCATCAGATGTTTCAATATGCAGCACAGACTGAAAAAAAGTTTGGCCACCCCTGTTCTAGTACATACTGTCAGTGTGTCCTTAGGCAAGACACTTAGCACTCATCACCTAGTATAAATGTAGTAATCGAGTGATTGGTGGTGGTCGGAGGGGCTGTTACCCCGACTGGCAGCCTCTCTTCCGTCTAGGGCAGCTTTTGCTTCAGTAGTATCTTACCACCAGTGATTGTGGAGTGAATTAATAATAATAACTGTAAAGTTTTTCTTATGTCTTCTGTATTTGTAATTGATTTAGACAGTATTGAACTAATAGCATCTTTGTGTCATTGTCATCGTTTTCAGATGTGTGGCGCTACCTTCAGCTCTCAGGATGAAGTTCAGAGCGTCGACCTTCTGCTTGCCCTCCTCTCCCTCACGCAGCAGCTCATAGGCCAAAGTGGCAGTGTACTCAGTCACCTCACCAGTGGGCATCAGCTCCACAGCAAACCTATGGGAACAATACAACCATTAGCACCATTTTAAACACCCAAACTGACCTTTAACATTATCACTGCTCGTATTTGCACCGCCTGATGTGTTACGCACTTGCTGTCTCCGGTGAAGGGGAAGTAGGGGGTCCTCTCTACGTTCCAGGCATCATTGTACTGCAGAGCGTAGCAGTATTTCATTCCAGAGAAGAAGGGAGTGCATTCATCTACGCTGACAACGTCCATGGGGACAGGAGGGATCACCATGGTCTCAGCTCCAGAGCGGGCCACCAGGCTGTTCCTAAAGGTCAACCAAAGAAGCACGTTTAAAACATGCTTAGAAGATGTTGAATACTGTATTGCCTAGTATATGTATATACTGAGTGGTGATATATAATCTACAACACTGTCAGATTCACATATTATTAAAAGATGTTTTATTTATTTGATTATTTTACATATTTGAACCTTAACTAAGAAATCTAAGGCATGTTTTAGTATTGTTCTGATAACTATAGCTACTTGTTTGTTCATTCTGCTGTTTATTTGTTGGAGCTCAGGCCTTTGAATGATACTGCCTATTTAAATATTGGTTTACTGGCATTATCCAACTTTGTGTCAGTGGCATAAAGTTATCAGGAGAATCCCCTCAAATGTTCAGATCATGTTCTGAGGCCTTACGTGATGTGGACGAGCTTGGTCTTGGTCTGGGGGGCGGGCAGTCTCAGCTGGACCTGTCCCTTCTCGATGGTCACCTTGGCGCTCAGTCCAGACTCATGGAAGATGTTGGTGTGCATTTCCAGACCAGAGTCCACATAGTCAGAGATGAAGGTGCCAACCTGGGTCACAAATTCGATGCCAGCAGAGGGCATGAAGGCTACCTCGCTCTGGGGATACAGACAGATAGGAAAGATAGTTAGCAATACAATAGGTTAAGTGATAAATAAAATGAAGGTACTGTTATAGAAACTGTAAAGTTGATACAGTGAAGTGGTCGCATTGTTGCACTGTATGGGCTCTAACAGATTTGAACTTAGAATCATCTGGTGCGAAAGAGAATGCTTAAAATTGCCCCACTAGTTTAAAGTGATAGTACGCAAGTTTCTGGAGGTGGAAAGTCACCTGTGTGATTCCATAGAAATAGAAAATTCAGAACATTCTCCATGGAGATATGCAAGTTTTATGCCATACTGAGAAAGACTAAAGCTACTATTTTAGTCAGAAATGCAGTCTTGATCTAGTCCAGGGTTAAATCTATACATAGTCCCCAAGTTTAGTCCCATAAATGTTGGTTCTCACCATCTCAGGGGAGATCTTGAGTCCTCCCTTGATGCCAGGTGCGAAGGTTCCGGACAGGGCGATCCTCAGGGGCACACCAGTCAGAGTGGGCAGGAAGAACTCATTGTCCATGAAGATGTAGTGAGCGTACAGAGAGGTGTCGGTCATGGTGGTCAGGGCCTTCACAACCTGCAATCACACAATACTATGAATGAATGTGTGTGGAAGTGAATACATGTGCGAAGTACGTAGAAAAGTATTGTGCTTTTGTGTTATAAATCTACAATGATGGATCTAAATATATTACAAACATTACTGCGATTAAAGAGCCTATAACATGTATATGAGCAAATGTGACAGATCTATTGTGTAAAAAGCTCTTAGGAACTCATCGTGCTGAATAGTTACGCTTTGATTATATAAGGTAAGTGAGGAATAACTTTGAACCTGTTTAGTCCTGTTTTGCACATTTTTAAGGTAGTGTAATCTAAAATCTGTTCTATCTTCAGTGTTAAGCCAAATGTCATGTGAGAAGGTGAGAATATTTTGTGCTTACGTCGACAGGGAACATCTTGAGCATGGAGTCCACAAACATGGCAGCGGAGTAGGCCATCTGCTCCATCTCGTTGGTCTTCAGGTATCCCAGCTCATTGCCGAGGAGACGCAGGTAAATAGTGGCCTCGGGGGCATCAGAGCTCTTCAGGTCGTTCACGAGTTTCTTCAGGTTCTGGCTGAGGTCCTTCACCAGGTTCTGAGAGGCCTGGAGATAGGAGGAGAAATGAGTATTCTGTTCTATTTTATTTTTACTTGTACATATACATTTATATAATTATGCCTTATTTGACAGCAGTTTCTTGGCTTTTACCTGTCTCTTCTTGCGGTCGCTCCTCAGGCCGGGCAGCACGTTCTGGAGCATCTGGGGCACATTATCTGACACAAAGTACATGGTCTTCAGGGCTGTGTCGGGGAAGAAGCCATTCTCTCCAAACAGGGCGTCCACGGTGGGCTCGAAGCCTTTGCCCTGCATACCAACCTAGAAGCAACATGGGACAAAGAGACCTGGTTTAGTCTAACCTTGCACAGCAAGATGTATTTGTGATATCTATGATATTTATAAACTCCCGAGAATCCATCGTAGTGGAGCTGTTAAAGACCAAAATAGTGCCCAATTGTTCATTTTTATGGTACAAGCATGAAACTTTGCCAGATTATTAACATCCCTGAGATTTCTGGATATTGAACCAAGCCCAAGTCGTCCCTGGAGCCGAGTACTGCACATGTCACAAAATGACTGACATGGAAACAAGGCTGGGAGCTAAATTACTGCTTAAACTGCTTTTTTTGGAAAATAATGTTAAAATATCATATAGGTTATAAAGAAGAATATGTATTCTCAAGATACAAGCTACTGCAAAGTGGTTTTCAAAGCTGTTTTTAAAGTGAAAGTAAAAATTAAATCACAACAAATATTTGCTATTAAACTAATGGTGTTTTTTAAAGGTGCACTGTGTAACTTCTCTGGTTGCCATGGAGATGTTATTAATTCATCTGGAATGTTTCACAGTATGGCATTAAACCTTTCTGTCTTCATGGAGGCTAAACCAGACCAAGCTACAGGTCAGATCTGTGGAGAGGCGACCCGCTCACAGTCACAATGTCTGTTTTTCTAGGTGTTTTTTAGCTCTAAAACCACCTGTAATTGAATAAATGTGAAGTAGAGCTGTTTAATGTCACACTGTGGAACATTCCAGGCAGAGCAATGACATCTCCACAGAAATAAGCAGGTGGCGGACCCCCAGTCAAAAAGTTACACAGTAACACAGTTAATAGTATCATTTACTGTTTCTAGTGTTTTGGGGTTCTTTTTTTTTTTTTTTTTTTTAGAACAAACTAGGTACGTTTGTAAAATAATCTGGCCAATAATGCGTAAAAATGAGCTTCCATCAGTTTGCCCCAGGGCAGCTGTGGCCACAATAGTAGCACATCATCACTGGGTATGGAGTGAATGAAGCTCTGTTCGGCATCTTTGCGACATGTGTCTGTGAAAAGCCCTATATAAATTAAGACTTACTTTTACAAATTACAAGTGAATTTATCCCCCGAAAACACATCACAGTATCATAATAACAATAATGACAAGAGCAGAGGTGGACGGCTCATTCTAGTAATCCCACACTAGACTGAGAACACCTTTGAAACTGTGGAGAGGCTGATTTGAGATTATGACCAAATTAAGGTGAGATTCGACCTGGTTTTAAAATGGTGTTGTATTTTCATTGTGATCTCTCAATCTGGAATGATCTGCAGATGTTCAGACTATAATCTCATCTAAAGAGGGAGGCTCTGTTCACACTGTACTACAGTGAGATATGGATTGTAATAAAGATATAAACCCATTATTAAGAACACAAATTTACTATGTTTTAGCTTCAAATGTTAAAATTAAAGTCAAATTTTTGTTTTTTAAAAAAATTCAGTTTAATTTTGTGCTTAAACTGCTGAAATAATGTTTTTTGCTTCCAGTAATGTGAGATACAGACTATGTAAAAGGACAATACAATTTAAGGTCTTTAAAGATGCACAATGTAACATTTCCGATGGAAGGTAAAATACCTGCTTGTTTCCATGGAGATGTTATTGCTTTGCTTTTACAGTATGACATTAAACTTATCCATCTCCCTGGTGACAAGGACGAGACCCTGCTAAATGGAAGAATGTCTGTATTTTATGTATTTGAGCAAAACACATTTTCAGTCCTTAACTGAATAAACACAGACTGATATGTTTAATGTCATACAGTGGAACATTCCACGCAAAGCTATAACATCTTCATGAAAGAAGCAGGTTGGACCCCCCACCAGAAAAGTTATAATGCACCATTAAGAATTTTAGTATTTTAAGACACCAGATCTCTCCAGGCCTGCAGACTGGGGATGGAAGCGTGATGGCAGTCACTGATTAATGTTATGGACCATGCTCCCCCAGCAGGACACATGCTATGAACTTATCAAGTGTGGATGCAGTGTCGCCTGTGCTGGGCAATGCAAAGACAAATTTGGCATGTACAGATTCATGCAAATGTGGCAGCAGCTGCACTTAAGAGCACTTTGAATAAGTTTAACGATTTAAGGTAAATCTCTGTTAAGTGTTTGGGGTTAAGCCTCACTTACAGACAAAATATTGTAATAACTTGAATTTCAACCAGAGAGAACCCACACAACTCATACATTCTGGAGGAAATGACCTCCTTAATGCTTTGGAGTTTATGAAAAATAGTTGTTCAACATTATAAAATGAATAACTAAGCAAATTAGACTGTAAAAACAATATTAACTTGAACGTCCTACCTCCATCATGTCCAGGTCGAATCCAAAGGCCTTGAGGGTCATCTCCAGCATAACTTCCTTGGGCAGGTAGCTGACTCCTTCGAAGATCACGTTGCTCTGGAGCACTCCCAACTTCAGGTTCCTGGAGACCTTCAGGCTGTCCTCCACAGGTCCCAGCTGGTTGTCTCCGGTGGCGTCAAAGATCTTCTGTCTCAGTCTGGATAAGAGAAAATCAATATGCACTAGTTAGCAATGGGAGTTTTCCCCCTAAAATAATCACTCCTAATAACTTTTACTATTGAAACATGACTGTAAAATAAAGATTGTAGACAACTGAAAATATTATTTACATTTAAAAAGTATCACTTTTAGACCATTTTGTTTTTTATTCTTAGATTTTGTGATTGGCAGATTAAAAATTAGATCTCGAGTTGATTTGTGTTGTTGTATTTTGTTAGTTTACCATTACGGTAAAACTATATAAATGGATTTAAAATGGATCCAAAAACATGAGGTCAGCTGTATTTTGTTCTAGACTAAAAGACTAATGTGTGGTCAGGCAGAAGCAGGACTTACTCCTGAGTGGCGGGCTCAGTGGAGGTGCCAATGTTCTTGATGTGGGAGATGATGAAGTTCTTGATCTGAGCGTCCTGCTCCGTGGGCAGGGCGGACATGAGCTGGGCCAGTTCACTGGGCTGAGGGTCCCTCATGAGAACCAGGTAGGCGGCGATTCTCTTCTGAACGGGAGCAGAGCTGTCCAGGAGCACCTGCATCAGAGTCTCTCTGCCCTGGAGGAGAGGAGAGAGAGCACGGGGTCATTTTCATTTATTTTATTTATTTGTAACGTGGTTAAATGCAAAAATTTAAATGTCAATTTTATTTTTATATTATTTTGAAATTAGGAGCAGTACATTTACGGTTCATTTACTGTTTACTGTACATTTGTTGGTAGTACTTTTGAATGCTTTAACTTGAGTATTTTTAATGCCTCTTTCTTTTAGGTTTGTTAAAACAGATATATTCCATTTAATTATGAATAAATCTGAAGTGACTGTACAGCCCGGTACTTTCCAGATGCCAAAGTTAGTGCTGATGTTCTCCACCAGAGCAGTGGCAGGGCTCTTACCTCCTCGGGCACGGGGGTCTGTCTGAAGACCTGAATGGCAGCCAGTTGAATCTCAGGAGCAGCCTCGGGTTTGTTGACACACTCCAGCACAGCGCCTCTGACTGCAGGGCCAGAGTTAGCCATAGCAGGGGCCATGTTTCCAATCACCTGCAAACAAGTTTAAGTATGAACTCATTTGATAATAAAGAATTGACCATTCTTGTTATAAAAGCACAAAGAGCAGAAATAAAGGAGCTAATATTCATCTGTACATCATAATGTGTATATTTGTCACATTTGACAGAATGAGCAGTTTTTATTTGAGATGTTTTTGGTGCAGACAGCGTACCCTGAGAGTGAGGAACGTCTGGTCTTTGTCTCCAGAGCAGTCTCCGAGCTGACCAACAATGAAGCGAGCCACAGAGAAGATCTCAGGCACCAGCTGACGTTCAGCCTTGTAGAATCTGGAACATGAGACAGGCAAGTATTTAGAGGTTACTCCTTATTAATATTAAATTGTATCTTCCCTCTTATTAAGGCTGCCACATTACAGCAGTCACAGAGTATACTGTGACTGGAGTGGGCATCCCGCCCAAGTCTTAACTGACAACAGTCTAGCTGGAAATAGAATATATTGTATTCTACTGTTTTCTTATACTTATATACTTTTTGTGTATAGTTTTAGTATTATTTTGTATTTATAGTATTTATTATAGTATTTTGTAATAACAGTTACATTAACTCTTCTTTTTGGTACTATAC
Organism: Boleophthalmus pectinirostris; assembly: GCF_026225935.1. Classification (NCBI taxonomy): domain Eukaryota; kingdom Metazoa; phylum Chordata; class Actinopteri; order Gobiiformes; family Gobiidae; genus Boleophthalmus; species Boleophthalmus pectinirostris. The sequence goes on along the minus strand of NW_026571036.1, from coordinate 24,374,266 downwards.
ATAAGCACAGTTATGTTGGTAACTACAGTTCTATGAATCCTGGATGACATCTGAAAGCACTGAATGACTCCCTGTGCATGTGTGCACGAGAGGTGAAAATCCCTGAGCTCAGTAATAGTAGTTGTAGTAGTCGTATTAGTAATAGTAGTAGTAGTAGCACAGAACACTCACCTGTTGACCACGTTGCTCAGGGCGTACAGCACTGGTTTGCTGGGTCTCTGCTGGGCCATCTGCAGCATGTCGTTGATGAGGACGGGGGAGGGGTTGGACACCAGTCCCAGGGCATAGACGAAAGCATCAACCTCGGGGCCGCTAGTGGGGCGGGACCTCAGGAGCTCCATGATGACACTGCTGCACTCGGGGGTGCCGCACTGGGCCAGGACCTGGTAGGTGAGCATGGGGGAGATCTCCATGGCCTCGGGCAGAGCGGGGCTCAGGGTGTCCAGCTTCATGCCTCTGACCATCAGCACCAGTTTGTGGAAAAGGTGGGCTCTGGTCTCTCCCTCGCTCTCAGGCAGAGCAGCCAGTTTCCTCAGCAGCTCCAGACCGGCGTCCCTGTCCTGGGTCATGGTACGATCCTCCACCATGTCGACGCTCAGGTCCTTCACGATGGGGCCTAAAAGCAGCACAAAATAAGAGTTTCATCTGGGGCTGTGCAATTATTATTTATTATTACGTTGCCTGAAATGTTCCACACTTTGGCATTACATGTATCAATTGTCATGGAGACAGAAAATATCTACAGAGAGGTGACTTTACTCACACTGAGAAGGTCCTATTTCAAGGTAAACCAAAAAACAAAAAACCCTACGTATATAATTTTAATGCCATAATATAATTGAATGCTGTAACATTTGAAAGCAATAACATCTAGACGAAAACAAGCAGGTGGCACTACATTAGTCGTCCCAGAACATTACCAATAAAACGAATACAATATATCAGATCTACTCTTTCTACTAAAGCACTTTCTACTAAAGGAAGTCAAAGTATGGTGGCTCACCAAGGTCAAAAACTCTGTCGTTGTGGGGGGCGACCTCGATCAAAGTCACTTCCTGCTTTCCAACATTGGTTACTCCGTATTCTCCCCTGTTCACAGAGAAGTCGTGGTTAAACAGCAGCAGTGACACATGTCACCCCTTCATTCATACATGGATGATAGATCCAATAAACATAAGATGTTACTGACTGGGAGGAGAAGGGCACCAGGAGGTGTTTCTCAGTGCAGGTTCCAGACACGATGTGGTTCTGCTCTTCATCATACTTGTAGTTGCAGGTCTGAGAGCTGCGCACCAGCTGAGCCAGAGGGTAGTGCTGCCAAACACACAGCCAGGTTTATTCTCTTTACTTCAGTACTTTTATTCAAGTTGATTTGAGACTACAGGGCTTTGAATACAAACATAGCTGACTTGTTATTTGAAACGGTATGCCCTTTTTTGAGGGGCTCCTACATAATCTCAAAAGTAAATACAAATGCAATTCAAACTCTACATTAAATAATGAAATAGCTCCTCGCTCCAACCTAACCACTGTATCCATGCTCTTACCAGTCCAGTGAGCAGGGCCAGGGGGCTGGTCTGGTCTCGGAGGGGCACGAAGCGGTCACATCCGGACAGGTCTCTGGTCAGGGTCATCTCTGCGGGGCTGGACAGGCTGTAGGAGTTCTTACACAGGCCGTGGATGGTGGGCTGAGGGGCACCAAAGACAGTCCCATTTTAACTTCATACTTCTTATTACAATTGCAAATATGAACGTTTTTCAGACAATATCAGACATCTGATATCTGATTTTCTAATACTGATAATATACTTTTAAAATGAATTACAGTGAAGTTTACAAATGAACTTTTCTCTTATATTAAATACAATACTATACTGGTATCAAATTTCAGCGTCAATGCTGAAAAATGAGCTGGATCTGGTATCAGTTCCATAATATTGATTAAACCGATATCATAGTTTGTGCTTATTCCAGTTGACGTACTGTGTATTTGTTGTCCTCCAGGCCAGGGGCAGCCAGGGCGGAGATGATGCCTCTCTTGATGTTCAGGATGGTGGTGGTCTCGCCTTCCTCGGGGTAAAGCTTGATCTGGTTCTTCTCGTTCATCTGGACCTTCAGAGCATATCTGTGGAAAAGACAGATTCTGAGTATTCTGTGACTAAAGGATACTGCAAATACTAGTGAACTCTCTCTGTAAACTACGTGTAATCCTGAAAGCTACGTATTTCTCTGCATTTTAAATTAGGTATATTATGTAAAATCCACGTTTATGAAGTTCAGTTAACTTACTCAAAGATGTATTTTGAGTGATTTATGCATGTTTGAGTAATCCTGTATTGTCCTGCTTTTGAGGCTTAGTGCTTACTTGTAATGTCTTGTAACAATTTTTCCACCATAAAGCTGTGTTCTTGTAAATCTAGTGCTTGTTATGGTGAAACCATTTTGAAAAGATGGGCCTTACAGGTCTATAGTTTTAAACAGGACCTATAAATATTATTAAGTTTTTTTAGATCAATGTTGCCATCTTAGAATTAACCAAATGTACTAAGTAGTTGAAAATCATAATGTGTCTTTTCTGTAATTCTTATCGTACTTCTCCATCTCGGCGGCGAAGGCATCGGAGCTGGCAGCTGCTCTGAACACCACGTTGCCGTCGGCGTCCACAGAGTCCACCTCGCTCAGGCTGCACTCGCTGGTCCTCACGATGAAGCTACATGCCTGGGGCACCTCGACCTCAACCTGCCGGGGAACACCAGCAGGTCAGAGTCAAACACTACAGGCCAAACACACTTTCCAATAGATGCACAAGAGTTTGTTTATATCTAATTCTAAGCCAGACTCTTTTATTGCTCTGCTTTGTCTGGAATGTTTCACAGTATATCAGCAGTAGATCATCATATAGAAGAGTTGGTACCTTGCATGATCCCTTGGGTCCGTTCTTGAGAGCAGAGGCTCCGCTGATGGCGTTCAGGGATTCGGCTTCGTACTGGTACGTGTACTTGTGCAGGGTCTTGTAGCGTTTGGCCACTGAACACACACCCACACAAAATAATAATTACTCATTCAATTCTGTCAACTGGACAAACATTTTAGAGTGAATTCGTTTATTAGTGTCTATATTATAATATTCTCCTGTAGATGTATATTGGGACTTACGCTTGCAGGTTGGTTCTTCTTCATCTTGGGCAACTGTGGAAAGAAAACAATCTTTCAGAATTGGAGGAGTGCAAGAAGCTGCACATTAGGTTACATGTTATATGCTACATTTTGAGGACTTTTCCCAGTCAAGATATTCATATTTCGTTTTAAATTGTTAATCACTATTAACAGTGAATTACACTGAATAACTTTGAATAACTCAAATAGGTCAAGACAGCAAATGTTACCAATACCTCTACATGTATGTTAATGTATGTACATTAGCATTATTATTATTATGAGAATTATGGTAGAAAAATGTAACTTTAGCAAAAGCAAAAATCAATGAAAGCAATGAAACTAGAAAGCTCTGATCAGTGAGGCAGTGTCCAAAGGTCACAGACATATACAGCTGTAATATACAACTGCAGTATACGGCTGCAGTATACAGCTGCAGTATACAACTGAAGTATATGGCTGAAGTATACAACTGAAGTATATGGCTGAAGTATACAACTGAAGTATATGGCTGCAGTATACGGCTGCAGTATACATATGCAGTATACAGCTGCAGTATACGGCTGCAGTATACAGGTGCAGTATACAGCTGCAGTATACGGCTGCAGTATATGGCTGCAGTATACATATGCAGTATACGGCTGCAGTATACGGCTCCAGTATATATGTGCAGTACACGGCTGTAAAGGGCCTATGGATACACTAGAGAAGTTATGTAACTAAGCCTAACCAGAAACCCCACAACTTCAACTCAACTCCAAAGGAAAAATATGAAATAATATTTGTAGTGAAGGTTACTCCATATATCATGTTACACTTGTGCACTTGTGTTGTCAGAAAGCAATGGATTATTGAAAAGAAAAAACAATCATTGTATTATTTCTACAGAATAATTGAGCAAGACTTTAAGATTTGATTTAGCCACAAAACAGAGACACCACGGTAGTTAGCAATGGTATGTATTCTACATGAAGCAGGTTGGAATCTCAGCTCCTGTTAAATAACATGCTGCTTAAACATGTATGTAGGATTATGTTCCCTAGATTTTTAAAGAATTAACAACATTTTGTAAAGAAATATCTCCAGCTTTTTCTGCGGTGACTAACTCTAGAGGAGATATTTAAAGTACTTTTTGTGAACCTTATGAAGCCATTAAAAAGTATTTAACTCTATTTGCATGCAGGCCTAAGTCTTGAGCGTGAGCAGTGCAGAGCCGCTGTGGTACTCACAGGTCAGGGATGTGCAGAGCAGCAGCAGAAGGAAGAGCTTAGTGTCCCCCATGGTGGGTTCTCTGAGCTCTCTTCTTGGGTTGGCGAGTACTCAGACGAGACTGCAGGACCAGCGCTGGAGCAGCTCTTTTATAGTCCCCAGACAGAGCCTGGACCACAGTCCAGAGTCCAGAGCACACTACAGTGTGGAGGGACAAAGGCAAAAGGTTTGGCTCCCTTACAAAACTGATACAGAGCGCAACATGTAGAATGTATATGATTTAGATTCACATCAAGTGTGTGACATCTCCATAATAACATCTGAATACATTTAAATAGTCTGCAGCTTTAATTAAAAGAGAAAATGATTCATTCATTAGAATAGTCTGTCTATATGTCTGTTATTGTAGAGGTGGTCCCACTGCTACACTATGCAGAGATTTTGCAGAGGTGCTTGAGTGGCTGGAACTCAGGCCTCACAGCAGACAGGTCTCATACTGATGATCTGAATGTGGGCCTTATGGTGTGGAGTTTGCATATTGTCCCTGTGCCTGGATGTATTTCTTCTTGATTCCCCAGTTTCCCTCATTAACTTTAAAGGTCAGGTCCAGACTCAGATGTGCAGATGTGTTCTAACAGAACACATGTTTCCCAGTGTGTTTTACTTCATCTACACTACTGTACTAACTGAAAGCAGAACAGTTTCAAAGGCAGTAAAAAATTCACTATAGATTCTACTTTGGTTCATGCACATCAGATGTGTCCATGTTTCACAATAGACCAAATGAACATAGAACTGTGTGAATAGTAGCTGTGTAGAGGAAACACATTACATAGAAATGTGTTGCTTTATCACAGAAGCTGTTGTATTAGAAGTTGCAAAATGCCTGTTTAAGCTGAACTGCAGTGGTCTATCGTTGGAGATAGGACACATGATAAGATTACCTGTGGGACTTTGTGAGGAGCACACCTTGATCCCTCTCTCTCTCAGTCTTAGGACTTATCTCTGGCCTAATTAAGCTGCTGCACATTTCACTTTTCTCATGGACAGTTTCCCAAAAAAAGAAAGAAATGAATCAAATGTACAGGAAATAAAAGCGTCACCTAAAGCTTTTTTACAAGTGAAACTTTTGCCACAACTTTAGTTCACAACATGTGCCACAGAGCTGTGTGGGTAAACCACTTTACTCTGGTACAGGATGCTGGATCACAGATCAGTGACTGTCAGTGCTCAGGTTTATAATGGGACTGATGTATGATTATTATGAGGATTATTATTAGGATTATTATGAGGATTATTATTAGGATTATATGATGACACATCCAGTGTGGTGTGGACTACTTGTATACATACATACTCTTAACTAGAGTAAACTTTTCACACTTTATCTAGCACTATATATAATATATATATATATATATATATATATATATATATATATATATATATATATATATATATATATATATATATATATATATATATATATATATATATATATATATATATATATATATATATATTATATTTATTTATTTATTTATATTTATATTTTATATATTTTTTATTGACGTAACAGTAGTCTTACTTAAGGAAACGTTTTTGTAGCATTTTGGTTAAATCCATAACTGGCAAAAGCTCTTTGGCGTCAGTTATATGAGACACATTTGCATATGCACATAGCACATTTCCTTTAGATAGATTTATTTATTTATTTATTTTCAGCTTTGATCCCCAAAATTTGCTGAACAATCAATTTGCTGGTCAGTAAGTGTCAGCGCTGTTACACCATTGGTCAGTAAATGTCAGTGCACCACTGGTCAGTAAATGTCAGTGCTGTTACACCATTGGTCAGTAAATGTCAGTGCACCATTGGTCAGTAAATGTCAGTAGTAAATGGTCACATTTTTATAGTGCTTTTCCACCTTCAAGGGAGTCAAAGCATTTTACAACAAGGAAGCACTCTCCCATTCACACACACATTCATACACCTGTGTACACAGACACTGGGGATGAGATGAGTAAAGTGTCTTGCCCAAGGACACAAAAACAGCATTCATCTGTAGGAATGGGATTTGAACTGCCAACCTTTAGATCAATGGACGTGCACTGAATCAAGTGAACTACTGTTGCCCTACAATTGTCAGTGCTGTTATGTAATTGGTCCATAAATGTCACTTGTGTCACACCGTTGGTCTGTCAGTGTCAGTGCTGTTACCACTGGTACATTCTAAAGTATGGCCATATCTTGCACTGTAGTTTAGTGCTGTTAACATCTATTTACTGTAGCTTATTTATACTTCATGTTTACTAAACAAATTCATCACCACCTCCAGATGCTGCGGATCATGTACAGTACAGCTCTCGACAAGTCCCAGCTCATAGACTTCCTGATCGATCATGGAGATTGTGAAAGGGTCTTTTGCAACAGAGGCAGCCCCTGCAGTCTGCCAGATACTAGTGTTTGCTCTGAGACCAGTACAAGGGTCCAAAGGGGCTCACAGAACGCTGCATTCTCCAAGGGTTATTCTTAATATCACTTAGGCCTGTCATTAGGGATGCTCCAATATGCTCTTTATTTTATTACATTTTTAGCCAATACCAATATCTGATATTGGATTTTCTGTTGTGGCTGATAAACAATATTTGAAAGTGATATTAAACTTTTCAAATCTCTACAACAGATCAACTTCATGTTATGTTGATGTTATGTGTTTACAAACGATATAATCATGGCTTTTTGTAAAAATCATAACATGTATGGGATATAAATGTATATTTTCATTCATAAATTCATAAGAATCTGCACTGAGGACAAACTGGAATTGAGACACAGCACACACACTTGGGCAGTGCACATAAAATGTTGGTGCCAAATATCTCTCAGTACTGGACCAAATCCTCAGATATCACCAATATTATTGATAATTGATATACTATTGGTTGAACATTCATTCAATACGTGATACAAAGATTTAACAATATTGTGGGGTTTCATTTATTTCCTTTTTTTTTGTATGTATTTTATGTATTTTTTAGAGTACAAAAACATTTGAGGTCAAATAAATAATATCTGTGACTTCTAACTACTAATTCATTGTGATTTTCATTTCTTGCAGGTCATGTTTTTTACAACATGTTTTCTTTTGTGGAATTATGGACAGTGGCAAAAGTTGTTTCACTATTCTACTTTATCATGATATTGGCTGTAGCAATAAAACATTTCAAACTGTGTTACTGTGTCAGGGCTAATATCAGTGTGTCACTCTTCTTGGTTATTTCGGATGTAGCCAAACCAGCATGCTCTGTCACGATGAGATAATCTGAACAATTCTTCAGATCAAATACAACAGGATTTGCTGCCAACCCTTATCGATGGCACGGTCGTATGACTGATCTGATGTGCAGCCAGAGTCATATCTGCTGTTTACTCTGCCATCGCCAGCTTCAGCCACAGCAAAACAAGTTCACACTTATTTGTCATCTTTGTTAAAGGTGCAGTTTGGAACTTTTTCTGCCACCTGCTTGATTTCAGAGATGTGTTGCTTTGTCTAGAAAGTTCTACCTCGTGTCATTAAACTTATCTCCACAGAGATAAGCAGGACGCTGCCGGGCCAAGTGCAATAAAGCCTCCTCTAACTGAAAACATGCCAGATAGATGCACTGAATGCCATACTGTGGAACATTCCAGGTGAAACAATACCATCTCCATGGAGACAAGCAGGTGGCGAAGCATCTGCCAAAAAGTGACATGGTGCCCCTGGAAGATTTTAGTGATCAGGTTTTCATGTTTTTCCAATTGTTACTAAGAATCCGTCTACCCAGGAGTCAGAGTGAGGAAACAATTTGGACCATTGCCATAGCAACTATTCATTTAAAACTAAATGTATCTTTTGAAAAGGCATAACAGTGGACATTCATATGGGTTGGTACAACATGACTCCCTCCTGTTTATTCATCATTTGAGATTGTTGAGAGCTAATGCTAATGGCTATAGAGAAAAATACAGGGGACTGGCTCCAGTGTTTCAAGATCTTCCCAGACTAACCAAGGTGCTCCTCAAACTGGGACTTCGAACAAATGAAAATCTTCTGTACAAAAATTCCATCTAAAATGCAAAGACTTTTTTTCTTGAATATAATTTGTCCTTGCTCATCTGTGCTATTAATACCCTTCACACTGTACTTTGTGTCCCTCTGGAGACAGTAAACCCGATGACCGCTCCTCTCGGACATGTGCCGTCCTGTCCCCAAAGAGACGAGCCCTTAACCAATCAGAGCCAGGGTCAAAGGGCATGTGTTGATCCAATCAGAGGAGCGTGTGCCTGCCGCTCCGAGCATGTGCCTGTGGTGTATGGGATGTGAGGAGCTCTGATGCGCTGGATCATACATGTGTGATAAGGTGTCATGAAGTGCACAGATACTCTATCAGACTATCTGTGTGCACCTCATGCTCCGGCTGCAATCACCACTATCTCATTTCCCAACCCTATAGATATTCAGCACTGCACGGCTCCAGCTGCTGCCTCATCACTACGAGCAATATCGGACACAGGGTTCATCTGCAGAATTATTACCATTACCCAGAAACATGAGGGCTGTCAGAGAGGCCTGCTCCCAGTGGGTTTGATGATCTCTTTTCTGCACTTATTTGCAGAATGATCAGATTAAAGGAAACATTTTCTGTAAAAATGACTAGTCATGTTACATGGGATTGCCCTCATCATCTTGTCTCCCTGGTGAAGAGCTGTAGCTAACTGTGGTAATAAAATTAAAAAAAAAGGGGGTAGTAAAATCTCAATTTTATTCATATTGGGAGGAGAAACAATGATGTTTTTGGATTGTCACTGTTATTGAATGGTTACTCATTTATAATGTAGAAATATCCTTTTTGTACAGAGTTGTTGAGCAGTGCTGCCTGTTTGAATTTCAAGTCTATTTCTATATTATTGCAGTTTATAATGAGTGTATGTAGTAGTTAGTGAAAACCAGACTAAAGTATAACATGTATTTTAAATGCCATATTACACTTTACTTAACTTTTAGTCACAAAATACACTGACATGTTTTTTTTTCTTCATTTTGTTTATTTTTATTGTTGTTTATTGCACTGAAAAACACGCAGGCCTCCTCCTCCTTGTTTCCATGGAAATGTTGTTCTTTTGCCTGGTATCTTCCACAGTATGACAGAAAACTTGATGTCGCACTAGAAAGTCTGAAGACTTGTGAGGCATTAGTGGTGTGAGCAGTGGCTCAGTGGTTAGACTGGTGCCTGACGACATAATGACTTTCCCATAAGTGCAGTCGTGCATTCAGTCAGTCAATCCATCAGTGTCACTTCATTTGCTCCTGTGGGGCAGTGTCAGCCCTCTGAGCAGGAAAATCCAATAAGAATAGAACAAACGAAAGTGTGAGTGCAGCTCCACAGGTCGAGTCATCAGATCTGTGGCTGTGTGAGGAGACCAACAACCCTCAGAACAAAACTCCCCTCCTCTTTGTCCTGAAGTGTCACAGCGGACTCCAGGGGGCGCCAGGTGAACTTGGTCGATGATAAGACAAGACCTTCCATCTGGAACATCTTCTGCCATATCTGGTGTAAAAGGTCTGTAGCATGACATGGCACAGTCATCTCCAAGTGGGTTAGACATGGATCCAGGAAAAACACACAACAAACTAACAAATAAAATAATCCTGTACAAGCTTCATAGTTTGTCACCACCACCATGGCAACCACAAAAACTAAAAATGCTTAAACTTGAATGTGTGTTGACTTGGAATCCCAGAACAAAAGGCAGATATATTCCTGTTATTTTCCTCTCCAGATGTATGGATTTTTCAGTGGGTCATATGTCAAACAAGCTGAGTCTTGGTTTACTGGGAACTAAATCTATAGTAACACAAAATCTGCTTGATACGACACTCTTATCTGTCCAAATATATTACTTAAGAGTGTGGATTTTCAATATTCAAGAGTCATTGTGAGTGACAGTTCAAAATGACGTAAGGATCATTTGACCGGAGCAGTGACCTGTTCTTCACCTGCTGCAAACACAGACACACAGACACAATGCAGTCACGGCCAGAGTCATAAAGCTGTGATTAGGCCTATCTGCAGCTAATAAAACGACATTAGTCTGGATCAAAGTTTAACATGGAACACTAGAGAATATATCAAATGTGGATATGTCCACCAGCATGTGATTAAAGCTGTTGTATATGTTTCCAGGTATTTCAGTTCAGATATATTGTGTATGTAGCTCTTGAGGTCAGAATAAGTCCCCTGCTGTCTGCAATTAATTTTAAAGCATTTGCAATGTTCAATAATGAGGAAGTGTGTGTTAGCATTCTGGTTGTTCTCTCTGGTCTCTGAAAGTTGTAAAAAGTGCTTAAAAACTCACTGTAGTGAATCATTTGTATGCTCAGAATGTGTCAGTGAGAAATACAGGGTTCCCACAGTCATGGAAAATCTGGAAAAGTCAGGGAAATTGAAAATGTCTTTGAAAATGTCCTGGAAAAGTCTTGGAATTTCAGTATTTCTTTTACAGTGTTCTGTTAAGTTCTCATGAGGCTTTTTATTAGTGAATGTCTGTGCCTTTTGTTTAAAAGAGACGACAATAAATGCACTGACAGGATTTAGAATGTTCAAAAACTATAATCCCAAACCATAATGTGAGTGGAAAGAGTTCACATTTCATATTTAGCTCTAAAATTCTGATCAGTTCTACACATGTAGAAAGTAATGTAAAGCCATGAAAAATTCACTTTAGCTCATGAAAAAGAAAAAGTCGTGGAAAAGTTTTAGAAATTTTGTCAGTGAAAAAGAGTGGGAACCCTGGAAATAACTCTGGCCTCTTCAGACTGTTTAAAATGAACTAGTTTTGTTTTCACACTTTAAAGGTCATAAAAATGGTGTACAACAGCACATTTCAATCTGAAGTGCAGAAGACAGACTCAACTACTCTTTTAGCTCAAACATAGTTAACATCTTTAAATTAGGGCTGGGCAAAATTTTAAAAAATTTATCGCAATTAATCGCATGAGTTTGAACGATTAATTGCGATTAATCACATGTTATATGCAAAACCAATTAATGAATTAAAAAGTAGAGTATAGTGCACTTTTATTAGAAATGTAAATGAAAGAGCCAAACATTTGTTGTGTAAACAGCATTTCTTTCAGAGGGGAACCTCAGAGCCTTCAAGGTTTTCAGTGAAGGCTCAAGAAAAAATATTGAATGGACTTTTGTACTACTAATATATTTTTTCAATATTTTTTATGCAGTGAGTAATAAACACGACACTAGTAATAATTTCTAGATCATTGTTATAAACTTGGACTGATATTTCTTGGGAAACAAAGGGTTAATATAATGGAAAGGAAATGGACCAATCACATTGGCCGAAGCCCATGGCTGAACCCGCGGCCAAACCCGCGGCCGGGCCCACGGCTCACAGAGGCAGAGACAGAGACTGACCAAGAGTCCTGCACACAGAAAAACCACTATTACCACAAGTAGCTCCTCTTCACTCTGTGTGAACATGTTTTGGTCCTGGCAAGTTTTGAACACAGTGGTGCATCACAGTTAAGACACATCAAAAATAATTTAAGGTTATTAAAATAAAACATTTCAAAGTGAAATAGTTTATGTTTCTTTAAACTGTCACAGTGGTGCAGTGTCTGGGCTTTTGTCAAAGTGACTTTGTGATGAACAGAGAAGTCTGAGTGGAGCTGAGGAGCCTGTCACCATGAGGTGATACAATAAGACCAAAGCAAGAAGGTCATTGCATTTATGAATAGTTTTGAAGTCTGGAGCGTAATATATTTATTAAAATAGATGCTTTTGTACATACACTGAAATCTTAAGAAGTATTAACAGCAATGAATATAGATCCCTAAATTAAAGTGTTACCAAAACTCTTTAGAACCAGATGCAACAGAACACAGTGGACTTGTACAATATATCTGTACTGGGGCAAGACACATTTTGATCAAATACATGAGAAAACATTGGGCACAGGGCTTTAACTGAAGTAGAAGTATTCTAAATATTGAGCACATGTACTAGTCCATCAAACCAAGTCAGAAGGAGAAAAACTGTGCAAACCTCTTTAACCTTAACCCTACTTCTGCTTGCAGACAGTGTGGGAGTTCTCTGTAAACGTGCCTATGACTCTGTACTCGAACACAGTGTCCACACTCTGCTCCAGCACACCACACTACACATATGTCATGTACAATCACTGCACACTGGACTTTGTATAGGCAGACTTCCACCTGCACTACTGCTCCTTCTCTGATTAAAGTGCATGCCAAGGCTTTTCATGGTTTTCTTTTTCTGACCTGGTTAGGAGGGACAGTACCAGTGCTAATTATTTATCATAGTTTACTTTTTTGGCATGTTAGCGGCACAAAGGTGTTGTTATCCATTTTATTTTTATTAGTCAAAACTATTATAACTAGACATCTTTTAGCCCTTCTTTACATTATGGGTGCTACAGGTAACATGTCAAGATTATTTGATTAATTAATAATTGTGATCAGGTTCCAATATAATCAAAAGTACAAAAACATAATTAACAGACAATTTTAGCAACAAACGTAAGTCATTTTCTTACAATTTCTGTCTTTTTCTCAGGCTGTTCATGTCAGATTAACCTGAGCTTCTTCAACAGATACAGCCATTTATTATGAATGAAATGAATGTGCAGGATTTTTGTCACAAGAATTGTGCTGGAGGTGGAGAGCGGGGCACAGAATTCATATTTGATTAGGTCTTATTTGAGTGGAGAAGTGGGAGGTGTGATGAAAACAATCACTGTTTTGGAGATAGGCACAATTACAATATTGGAGTATATTGTCATTTTGATCATGTTGTGGTTCAAAAATCATACAAACTGGAAAAGTACAAGCTGTTTTGGGTCATTTGGTTTAAAGGTCCTATCTTGCACAAAATTGACTTTTGTAAGATTTAAGTGAGCTACTGTATAATGTTGTTACCTCAGCAAAATCAGAGCTGGAGTTGTGTTGTTTCCTTCACATGTTTGAGTAACACTTTATTATTAGTCTGTCTACATCTGCACAGCATAAATGTGCAGGTTTGTGTGTTAAACATGTGTGAATGAAACAAAACACAATTCCAGGAAACAACATTAGAACATAGATGAGAAAATAGTGGCAGAATAGCTGGAGATTTGCTGCCTCTCCACCTTGTGTCCATCCTGTCTTCCTGATGTCAGCTCCTTGTACACATGACTGAGGTTGGTGGTTGGTGCACGTTGCCCTGTCACGTGCCGCACTGAGTCCCACCCTGTGCCACTATCAGTGGGTGCATGTTCAGTGTGTGTGCTGTGTATCTCACACATCGTCCATGATCCCTACACCTGTCTGTATACTGCTCCTGCACTGAGTGTCACAAAGGCCAAAATGACAATCTGGGTCTAAGTCATGGGCCAAACAACAACATCTGCCTGTTTTCTCTTCTTCTGAGATATGTAATGTTAAACCTTTTCTTATTAAAATAAATATCATAAATATAATATAATATAGAATATAAAATAATAACATTTTAAATAACTCATCTCTCTATAGCCCACCTGAAGACGGCGGTCAGCTCTAATACATATTTGATATGATCTTGCAGGCCAAATCTAATTACATCACAGGCCTGACATGTCTGCACTATACTATACTTCTTATGGGTAACTTTTATATCATATTACTTGAGTAACAGTTAAAAGAAATTGTAGTCTTGACTAAAAGTTGTGCTTCCTCTTCCCACTGAGAGTAAGTCTACAAGTGACAAAAGCTTCATGTGACAATAGAAAATGATTAGAACATTTGTGTTTCTGGCTCCTTCAGGTGTGATTTAGTTTGTGTCAGTTTTGGGTTTGCCCTTTGACAGTAGCAGATTCTGTGCATTATTTAATGGTTTGTCTTTTGGATTACATTCTTCAAATCAACTCATGTCTTGACAGTTACTCTTCTAGTTTCTTCTAGTAGTTTCGCCAAATACTTAATATTATTTTTTTTTACTTCAGCAATCTCTTGGACCCCTCCTGCAGTGAATAATTAGAATGTCACGAATGCTTTAGGAAAGTGAAGGTAACTGTGACATATTAACTGCAACACTTAACATAGCAACAATATTTATATCACCATGTTTCCTTTTGTTTTGTTGACAATATTATATTAGCCAAATGTATTAACATATTTAATATTAACATATGAATACATGGTATTAACATACCATGTATTCATATATTTTGTTAGCTTCAGTTTCATCTTTGATGCTCCCCTTCCCTTTACTCCCCCTTCAGAGCGCTCTCATGTCACACCGTGTGTGCATCCTGCTGCTGAAACTACTGCACATCACATCAGGTTTGTCAGCTGTGGACACTTTTGTATTATGCTTTTGTATTTTTATGGAGAACTGTCGTGAGGGAGCATGGCTGATGTAGGATTGTGGGCGGAGCCTTGTACAGGTTTTACTGCTAACTGTAAGGAGGGTTTGAAAAGGGCCCAGGAGAGATCACTGTATTATTCAAACATGGATGACATGTTAAAGCTCTTCAGGCATGTTCTGATGAGAGGAGAATGTTATAACTTTCTACAGCTACAGCAAAGTGCAGATGGTTTTCATATTTGCTTTGGTGGGACAGAAGCTGATGGAAAACACTTTTCACACTTTTGCATCTGTTGCCAGGCAAGTCCAGACTGATTTCTCATTGTATTTTTAAACAGAGTGCTATCAGTCTGGTCACCACTGCCCCAGTACCAGTCTGACACATCTGAAACAACATTTCTCTCCCTCAGATGAGCAGAGTTAAATGGCATTCATTCATTCATTCATTCAGATCTTTTTCAGTTCCCTGTGCCCCATTTCTTTTTTCCACATAAGCTGCCATATTTATTTGATATGAACAGACCATGTGTGTCCCTGATTGGTTTATCCACCTGTCAATCACACCAGAGATTCACTAGTGACCAAACTCACATCTTTGTAAAGTATTAGAGAAGTGTGTGTTCTGGATCCTAGGTAAGGTAGTTTTTGAAGAAAAGTACAATATGAAAAGTAGCAGAGAGAAAGAGAATAGCTCCACCTACACCATCAACACCAACAATTCTGTTCAAAATGTAGGGACAATTTATGAGCCGCAAGGAAACAGATTAAACATATATTTAACTAAAGAAATACTTCAGACTTGAACATGATGTTTTTGGCTGCTGTAGCACCACTGGTATTAGTAGTGTTTGTAGTGGTAGTAGCAGCAGCAGTATTAGTAGTAGTAGTAGTAGTATTAGCAGCAGCAGCAGTAGTAGTAGTAGTAGTAGTAGTAGTAGTAGTAGTAGTAATATTAGCAGTAGTAGTATTAGCAGTAGTAGTAGTATTAGCAGCAGCAGCAGCAGTAGTAGTAGTAGTAGTAGTAGTAGTAGTAGTAGTATTAGCAGTAGTAGTAGTAGTAGTAGTAGTAGTAATATTAGCAGCAGCAGTAGTAGTAGTAGTAGTAGCAGTAGTAGTAGTAGTAGTAGTAGTAGTAGTAATATTAGCAGCAGCAGTAGCAGTAGTAGTAGTAGTAGTAGTAGTAGTAGTAGTAGTAGTAGTAGTAGTAGTAGTAGTAGTAGTAGTAGTAGTAGTAGTATTAGCAGTAGTAGTAGTAGTAGTATTAGCAGCAGTAGTAGTAGTAGTAGTAGTAATATTAGCAGCAGCAGCAGTAGTAGTGGTAGTAGTAGTAGTGGTAGTAGTAGTAGTAGTAGTAGTAGTAGTAGTAGTAGTAGTAGTAGTAGTAGTAGTAGTAGTAGTAGTAGTAGTAGTAGTAGTAGTAGTAGTAGTAGTAGTAGTAGTAGTAGTAGTAGTAGTAGTAGTAGTAGTAGTAGTAGTAGTAGTAGTAATGGTGTTGTTTTGCTGCTGCTCTGTTTTGGAGAGTAAATGGGTCAGAAGTGAGGGAGATGGTGACCTCTCTATGACACAGTGGAAGTAACTGTGGTGAGAGTAGTACTAGTAGTACTGGTAGTAGTAGTAGAGGTTGTAGTGGAGTAATAATAGCAGTAGTAGTAGTACTAGTGGTAGTGGTAGTAGTAGTAGTGTGTTGTTTTGCTGCTGCTCTGTTCTGGAGAGTAAGTGGGTCAGAGGTGAGGGAGATGGGGCCTCTTCTGTCACGTATCCACAAAAACACAGGTTTATCTTCGGCTGTGGCTCTGCTCCTGGAGAATGTCACTGCAGTTCAGGTTGTTCATTGCAAAATACAATTTTATTCAATAAAGTTTTATCTTGTGGGGGAAATGTCAGGAACAGTTTTTCTTTTTTTTTTTTTTGATGGTCCATACAACTTCACCAGAGTCACTGTCGTCATTGTTTTTAGCCTCATTATTTTCTGGTAAAGAGTCTGTCCCGTACTCGTCTTGGAGATGGTTTTCCTTTGCTTGCAGTACTGGCATTAAACATATACACTACCAGTTAAATGGATGCACACACCATCTCATGAAGTCTGTGTCCTTTGTTTACTACTTTCTACATTATAGAAACAAAGAGGGGGAATGATTCAAAATGGACTTTTCTGAGCGTTCTGTCCTGTTCTAACATTGTTCCCTCATCAGAAATATGCTTGAATAGGTTTGAGGTGTCATCCTGACTGTTTGAGTAATCTTGTGATCTCTCCCAGGCTCTATCTGTGCCTTCTATACAGTTAGCAGTACAATCCCATACAAGACTCTTGAGTTCCAAGAAGTGCACATATTACCATTATGGGAAAACTCCACTGGTCTCTGAGAGTTGTGGATAGTGCTATATATAAAGTATTTCTGTTTTTCTTCTTGTTTTAAGAAAAGAAGGTGCAGTGCCTCTAATATGATCATTTGTGGAGCCAGTCCCTGACAAACAATATAAGGATTTTCTGATCACGATGCATTTAACAACATATGAACTAAAACATGAACTACACAGAATATATGTCTATTGTGCGCCCTTCTCCACATCACCTTCACTTACAGAATGTGTTCTATAAATATTGACATTAAACTATAGCAGGGAGCACTGGCCTCAATGTAATGCAAAGACAGACGGATCAATACACCAGGAATGTGACCTGCTGGCACTCTTCCACCAAAGACCAGTATTACAGTAGCAGTTCTAGTAGTAGTAGTAGTAGTAGTAGTAGTAGTAGTAGTAGTAGTAGTAGTAGTAGTAGTAGTAGTAGTAGTAGTAGTAGTAGTAGTAGTAGTAGTAGTAGCAGAATACTTAGACTGAATACATTTCATTGATCCACACATCACAAAATATTATATATAATAGCAAAGTGGAATTATAATCTTCACAGACTGAAGCAGGGGCGTAGGGCAGCACTCTGGAGGCCCATCGTCACCCACCCCCCCAATCTCACAGTTTATTTGAGGGGGGGCCCAATGCCAGACTTGCACAAATACTTTACATACATACCTCGGGGAACATGCTTTTTTATTTTTTTATTTAGATTTTTTTTTACTGTCCTAGAATAAAGTGCAATTGCACGTCCACTACATTAGGGGGCAGTGGCGCTCTCATTGGCAGAGTGTGCGCAGGGAGCATTCGCTCGGTGGTGTAGGAGTTTTGTTTGCACTGAGCATGTGCGCTTTGCACACAGCACAGAGTTTGAGTATGAAGTGTAGACACGAAGTGTAGCAGACCCTCAAGTGACACCATGAAAAAATATTTAACAGGGATGAGAAGACAGACGGAGAGAGACGGAGATAAAGAGACAAACGAAAATCTCCCGAAAGCTAAGACGAGGAAATATGACGAAGCGTATGTAGCGCTTGGCTTCACTGTGACTACGGTGGGAGACGAGGAAAGACCGGTGTGCTTACTGTGTCTAAAAATGTTGGCAGCGGACAGCATGAAGCCCAATAAATTAAGGCGTCACTTAAATACATTACACCCCAATCACTCTGATAAGCCGCTTGAGTTTTTTCAGTGAAAACGTGCCGAATATTACCGACAATCATCCCGCTTTGTGACTGCTACTTCAGTAAACCAGCGAGCGTTGTTGGCATCATATAAGGTGGCGGTGTTATGCAGAGGTGTACTTATAACAATTTTATAGACAAATGATACTATTTATAGTCACGCGGGGGGCGCGAGATGTTTTATTCTTCCTAGGGGGGGCATGACAGAAAATAATTGAGAAGCACTGGTCTACACCAATCTGAAATGTTTTAATTAGGCTCTTTTAATTAGGCACCATTCCAGTGAGCAGCATTTAGAACCATTCTGAAGAAGCATTGGTTTTCTTTTAACTGTGTTAAAGTGCTTTAACCACACCATGGTCCTATACACTGCTAAATTTCCATTTATTGATTTTGAAGAAAATAGTTGTTGTTTACTTTAAGATGTTTAAATACAGTATATGCAGATCAGTCAGTCAAGTCACTCTTTTTATGAAACATGATTCAAATTTACTGCTAAAGCTTTGTGCTTATCTGTTTGTCTTGAAGAGGGGGTATTCTTGTTGTTTTTGGAGCTCTCTACCACGTTATAATGTTGTCCCCACCACAGAAACATACACCCAGTCTCTCCTGGACTTTATTTACACTCTCCTTAGCTCCTCCACGTTAGCTGTACAGTCCTGTCCAAAGCCATTGGCGTCGCCAGACAGATTTCACTGGGACATGTGCCCCGGTATTGGTGTGTAGTGCCCCAGTATAAATTTCACCAGTAAACTTTAGAGTTTTAAGTCTACATGGCGTAATCTACAGAATGCACACACAGCTAATTAACATGGAAACTCATTGCTACTTTATTTACTACTCATTTCCTACTTAATCACGCAACTTTGACTGTGATTGGAGTCCCACTTTCACTTCAGAAACAACTTCAGGACATAACGTTTAACAGCAGTGTCTGGGTGCTATTTCTTTGCACCTGTCTTACAGGTTAGTACAGGGTAAACTGCCCATCAGTGTTGTTTGTTTTCACCTGTGTGTCGCCATTTCCATGTGGATTTAAAAGTTAGTTTACTTTTTACGTCTAATGCATAAGGTAAACTTTCAGCTGCCATCTTGTGAGCAGCTCTGGCTGTAAACAGAAGTTCTACTGCAGATATTAACTTTTTAGCTCACTGGCTTCATAGGCTAGGGCGACTAAACGTCCGTTTTCCCCTGACATGTCCGTTTTTTGCGTCCTGTCCCGGGCATCCATTTTTGTTGTTTTTTTTTTAAGTGGTGCAAATGTCCAGGTTTTCATTATTCATTGGGGCCATTAAATTGAGTGTCTCTCGTAGCTCTGTGACTCTGAAGGAGCGAGACACAAACAGTCGGTCAGTCTGCAACATGCTGAAGCACAAATGCACGTTTAACAATGACTTGTACAAGAAATTCTCCATTTTCCGTCTCGGTTGAGACAAGTGGGAGGCCATGTGCACAGTTTGCGAGGTGAGAGTAGCTCAGTGTCGAGGCCCCAACCCCGACCCCCGGTAAGCTGGTTTTCACAAATGGAAATATGGTCACCCTATCATAGACATATTATGGTTGATTCATGTAACGGTTAGCCTAGCACTGTGAGCTGCCACACTTGGTTTCTGGAGATTGTTCTTACATCTACAATGTTTGACGAGCATATTTAAAGTTAAAACACAGGCTTTGTATAAACAGATAATTGGCTCATTGAGTATTCTGGTTACGAGACACTGAGGATAACAAAAAAGAGTATAAAGTGTTGATGAAGGTTTAAAGATACAGTATACATGAGTGAAGACACAGTTTTAAAGAAACATTTTAATAGTAAAGATACACTGATTAAAACATAAAGATTCAGTTCACTGACTGATTGATTGACACCTTGATGAAATGGTTTATTTGAATTACACAATGAATGTTCAGCCTATAATGAAAACTACAATGAAAATGAAACATGATTTGAATGAGTCAGTCGCCTGTGGTCTTTGCACACTGTGTGCCTTCATATGGTCGTGTTTGGTCTGTTTTCATCTGTGTGTTTGTACAGTATGGATCATTTAGTGTTGTGGTCTGCCAGGCAGCTAAACATGCAATTTATATTTAGAGTCATGGAAGAGCTAGTTCATGTTGTACAGTTTTCTGGAGGCATTTTATTATTTCTTACCTCTGTCCCTGTGATTGGGACCTGTAACATAATGAATTATTTTCATTTCGATTTGACTCAAACAGCACTCTTGTAGATGGATATCAGAAAGTTACTCTTTTTTTTTTCCAAGTAGACCAAATGCATCAGTTTATTTCAGATGGTTATTCAATGATCCTGACGACAACATAATCTGATATGATTATATAGACCAATCCCGTGCAAAATCTACAGGCGCCGCCATCTTGCCTGCAGCCATTACTGCATGTCTGTGGATGTGACCTGCCAGTGACCTATGCATTTTCTTTGTATTTTCGATGAAGGGAGATTCTGCTCGTGCAAATATCAGGTGACAGGTAGATTTGTGATATAACTATGGCGAAGGAAAGGGAGCATTGGGTAGATTACGTCAGACAGTGGCCAAAACTTACTAATGCAGGTCATTTATTGACAATAATGTATGAAAATGTGCATTAATGGATGACAACAATAAAACTGAGCTGTGTTGTATATGTATATGTATGTTCACACAAGCTTCACAAGTGGAAAACAAATATTAACCACGACCATTTGTAGCAGTAGAATAAATGTTCTTACAGATATTCAGGATTATTTTATTAATCGTCTGGCATGTGATGATAGTGAAACCCGAAAGTACAGGGCCCTGATAGAAGGACAGGACTATCTGCGGTCCGGGTGGATTGGTCAGATTCTGCACACCATCACAGAGAAGGTCATCACATTGAAGAGTTTCGTCAGGTTCTCGCAGGCAGTGAACTCTTACCACAACGTGTCAGTGACAATACAGATGGTTTGTGAATTTCACATGTGGTCTTGTTCCAGGCCTGTAATTTCGCACAAACACACAAGATCTTCCTGGAATTACTGAACACATGCAAAAAACTGAATTTGTATGATAAATAAGTGCTAAACATTTTTTTTGCTTGCTCGCTTTGGGTGCTTGCATTAATTGTCTCTGCCCCAGCTGTGCCCCAGTACAGTAATAGGTCTAATGACGCCCCGAAAGCTCAGCCCACAAGTCTATCCCCTAATTCACACCAAAGTGCAACAGTGTGTAAGCGCAGCAGCACACAAGCAGCTTTCCATTCTAACCGGTCTGACAATGTACACCATCAGTGTCATACGCACATCCAACGACCGTCATGACGCTGATGTGTTGCTCAAGATAGGTTGGAGTTCTAATTTTACAGCTCCATGGTGCATCTCCAAGGTTTTCAGCAGAAGAAAAGCAGGAAATAAACATGTGGTGTCAAAATAAACTGCCGGTGCCCTTTCGAAATAAGTGAACTAAAGTCAAGACAATGACGTAAACAACGCGCACTGCATCCAAAGAAAGGTTCATGATGGATGTCGAAAAGTTAATCCTCGAAGTGGAGAAATAATGACAAATTAAGGAGAAGGCATGATGTGCAATTGCCGAACATTTGGGTTATAACGGTAAGTAATTACTGCATATAAGCACGAAGTGTGGTCCATCTTGCCTACTTTTGTTTTGTTTTACGTGCTGTCACTGCTGTGTATTATCAGTATATAAACGTATAGGCCTTATAACTTATACATACAAAATGTTTTAACACTCTTAATGTATGTTATGTGAACCATTAATTACAGGTTAATTTACCTTATTAAGGAAAAATGAGGTGTTTTAATAGATTTAAACCTCATTAAGCCACAAATACAAAGATGAAGTAGAAATGTAGCAAACTTTATTTACAATATTTACAATAAAATCAGTAAAGCATAAGGACATTATTAGACACACTGCCTTAGGGGGAGTTAAAATACCCACAGTACATTTCCCTCACACCTGGGATGCCGTGTTCCCAGCCATATTCCTGACACCCCTCATCCTCCTCACTAGCTCATCCAGCAGTCTGTGGTTCTCATTGAGATTGTTGAGAAAGTTGTGCAGAATATAGACTGCCACACATTACATGTAGCTCTGCTTTGTATTTTATACCCACTTGCATGTGTCATTACTGAGAGTACTACATGTTTAGGAAGTGTATATAGAAATATTCTTTTTCAGAATATTTTGTTTTTATTAAAATGTGACATAACTATTTTACTGTCATATTTTTAACAGCTCAAAAACAAAGGAAGAGCAGAGTCGAGCTTGGACCCCGACTCTAACAGGACAGTCTGAAGACTTGTCAACGAGCAGTCATCCTTTATCTCCATCACAAACATCTCCACCCACACTATCCTCATCCACAGGCAGCATCAGAGCCACACCCTCCAACATCTTCAGTTTCACCATCTACTGGGCAGGGAAAGAAGGCTCAAAAGAGGCCACAGTCAACATCTCCTGTTGATTTTAGAAGAACCAGCACCCAAACAAAGCCCCAGAGAGTGACTTAGATGAGTCGGATCATTTTGCCTTAAGCCTAGTTCCAATTTTAAACAGAATGGACAGAAAAACAAGACAGGACGCTAAAAGGGCCGTCAGACACTGCTTGGGAAACTTTGCTGAAAGACAAGTCCACCGTCCCCCACTAACACCTGGTCCACCTACACCTCTCTCTTATTCACGTCGCCCCATTCACACAGAACCAACACCTTTTCACCCTGCCTCCCAACCCCCTCAAAGACAGTCGTTTATGCAAATGCTGTCATCAGACATGGACACAAGATGATAAAATTTCTGTGTGTGTTGGTTTGTTTCAGTTGCAGCTCTGTGGTTGGTGCACTGTCTGGTCATTTCAAGGCCCAATATACGACAGGAGATCCATTTGTTGAGCACATTTTAAAGTACTTGTGGTTAGAGTCCTGCACAGGTCCATTTTTGGAGACCTGCACTGGCACAGTACAGCACCACACCCTCCTGTTAACCCGTGATTATATCAAAGTTTAACCTGCACCCGCCCGGACCTGTTAACATTCAACCCGTTACCCACCCATGCCCGTGATAAATCAAACACAAAACATTTTAACTGAAGCATCCATCAAAACATGAATTCACAGACGCAACTCGACTGTCAACACTCAACAGGCATTATTTACTGAGCAGAAGAAACACTGATCGAGATGCTGGACGCTCCAGGAACTGAACCAGGACTAACCCAGGACTGAAGCAGGACTCACTGTCAGACTGGCTCAGAGGTGCGCCCGCGTAGACTGTCGGGTGACCACAGGCGAAAGGACCGGAGCAGAGCTCCTTACCTCACGGAGGTAAGCACAGCTGTCACCCGATCGCACTTTGCAGACACCCTTCTCCGTGGGCTCGGGGTTTTCTCTCTCTCTTAAGTCCAAGATTAGTCCTAGTGTAGTCCTGCTTTAGTCCTGGTTTATTCCTGACCCGCCCGTGTGAAATTACGACCTGCCCACAAAATTCCAGAATGTTAATACCCACCTGTTTCAGTAACCATTTGCCCATACCCGTCGGTGCAGGACTCTGCTGGTGCTGCCATTGGCTGTCTAGTCTCAGTTTGGCCACAAGGTGGTAGAAGTCGCCCTCTCCTCTCCAGAGCTGACTGATGGGCCTTCTCTCTGCACGTAGCACATCTTCAACCAGGAGAAGAAAGGCAAAGGTGTGCCTTTTACTTGGTGCTGTTTGTACAAATTAATACAACAATTTTGATTTAGAATTCTCAATCTATGTTTTAAGTGCTTTTCTTCTATTGCAGTAACCATCTTAACTGAGTCACAGTTGTACACTTAATTCACAATAAACCCAATACACATTAACATAAAAAAAATAAAAAAAAGTTAGGGTTAGGGTTACAGGGTTAGGGTTGCTCCATAAGCGTTTTTGTTCTTAACATAGGTACATACCCATGTTAAGATTTACTCTTCCATCTGCCATCTAAAACAGCCACACGAAATAGTAAACAGATACTAATAACTCAAGTTCCTCAAGTCAAGAATCTGGAAGTCAGCATTTTCTCGTGCTCAGGGTTTATTGGAAGCTCTGAAGTGCTATTGTACATAGAAAAGCTTGGGTGCTTTCAGGCAACACTGTGCAAAATACAACTTTGGCCTGCTTTGATCGAGGAGACCTGAAGAGGAACAGCATATTGTGTATTTACTGCCGCCCTATGCCCTAAAAAAAGTTCCTCAAGTAAGTGTACTACTCAGTGTAAATGTACTACCCACCTCTCCACAATGTGTGGCTATATTTAACCCCAACTACAGGCTGCATTTATTTCTGTGATCAAATGTCCTCTAAAGACCAATATTACTCTAGTTTAAACTTGAACAAACGTGTGCAGAGGTGGTCAAAGTACTGCATTTCATTACTTAAGTACAAGAAAAAAAAAATGTGTCAACCATTTGATTATGTAAAACAACTGGGGTGGGACATTATAAGTTTTTTCTTTTTTTTTTCTTTTTTTTTTTTAACTTCATCGTACTCCTTTTGAACACCAGGTCCCACATATGTACATGTACATATCCTTGTTTTTGTTTTGTAAAAAAATAAATAAATAAATAAAAAAGTTAAATTAAAGATATACCTGGTCAAATATTACTTCACTACAAGTGAAAGCACCCCTGTCAAATGATTATTTGGTTTAGAAATTACTTTAAAAATGTACTTTTATTTATTTATTTTTATTTATTTTTTTTTTACAAATAATGTGTCATAAATGATAACTTTGCTGCATCCAGAATAATAAAATGGGTAGGTTGAGGTTCATCCAAAGGGAGGATGCAAATTGTATTTTGGTCTTGCTTCAGTCCAAACTGTTGAATTGTTGTCAAAGATTATTAAATTAGAACAAAAAGATTTGGCTAGAATGGGTTATTTGCAAACAGGAATCAATATAGTCGATATTCTGTATATGTCCTGTACCTGCAAAAAAAAGCATAAGAATAAGAAATTCAATGCTTAAACCTGCACGTATGATTAACAAGCCCTAAAACAGACTAAAATCACAACCAGCTGAGTCATCAGTGACTCTGCACCCCCAAGAAAAAGTGTTTTTTATTAACATCCTGGTATCGGAATCAGTATTGAGTATTGAGTCTATTTCTTAGCACTGAAATGGAGTTTGACATGTTGGTGTGGTGACAGCACGTAATCAGTGTTAAGACTGAGTTTCTAGATGTAGAAGGAGAAAAAGCCTGAGTCAGAAACATCTCCAGTGTTCATGACTCCGGCTGAAAGGCCCAGATCACATGATTTCTGCTCTGTTCTAATGTCGTTTCCTCATCACAAACAGACTTGGAGTTTTGTTTTATTCACACATGTTTAACACACAAACCTGCACTTTTAGGCTGGGTTCTTTTCTCAAACAGAAAACACTTTTATGATGTTATGTGATGATACAGGAAGTGTTCCACTGTGTTTTTAAACTCCATACACCTTCATTAGAATCATGTGGATGATTTCAGCCCTGGATTATTCAATCTCTCCTGAACAGCTAAAAGGTAGCTGGGAACTTAAAAAGTACCACTGCATGACATCATAAGGTGGAACAGGGCATTTTAAGCTTTGGAGATGCAGATTAATAATAAAGGATTCCTCAAACGTGTACGTGAAGCAAAGTACAACTCCAGGTACTGACGGGGTAGCAACATTGTATCATGGCATAAGTTTTGTGTGATTTTGGACCTTGAATGTTGTTAGGAGCAGTTCTGATTCTGTCTAACACACAGAGAAGTCTTTTTAGTACCGGCAAGATCCTCTTTGTTCACTGTAGATCTCTCTGTGTACTGCAGTACTGCACATACAGGCTGTCACTGCCTCCTGGTGGAAAGGTGAGGAGATGCAGACACTTACTGAGATGAATACTGATGGGACAAAGTTCACTGGAATAGCCACAGTCTACTCCACTGAAATATGAAATCAAAATCAACCAAATCATCAAATCAGTGTGTTTTAGTTTCTGTTCATGTGGTAAATCTAATATTTCAAGAGCAAACAACTGAGCAAATAATCAGCTGGACTGTTTGCTGTTAGTGGAGACTTGGTAAAGTGTGATTCAGATGTGATTGTTGTACTTGAAGCTTGTCCCCCCAATACAGTTTTGACCAAATAGTAAGGGAAGGTAAAAGAGGAAGAGGCGTGGCTGCAATATACAAAAGCAATTTGACCAAACTGATGTGACTTTGGTGTATTTAGTTCCTTTGAGTAACTTGACTAAAGGTCAGAGTGAATCTGCTGCTTTCATCACGGTGTACAGGCCCAGATCATCAGCCCACTGGGGGCACTGTCTCAAATGCAGAAAGTGACCTCTGTGTCTGTGACCACGAGGGGTGTGTTTGATGTGAGATGCTTCTGTGTGGGCTCAGACTTGGGAATATCATGACCTCAGTAGAGCCACTCGTTGTTGAAGGCTCCTTAAATGACTCTCACAAATGTTTAAGCTAGTGGCATCTTTGAAAACCAGAAAACAATATACAATCCAAAAAACATCCTGGCTAAAATCAGAAAATGTAAAATGCCAAAAGAGCAGAATGCCACGATACCTGCAGATCTTCTTCCATGTTTCTAACGGCTTTTTATATTGTCCTTTAGACATTATTAATGCGTCACAGCAAACTGGGATATTCCTGAGGATTTTAACAGCGTGTTCATAAAAGCCCTAGACAATCTAGACACATGACCTTTGAACATTTCAAACCTGCTTAGCAAGTTTTGAAAAATAACATTTTAAAAAGTATTCCATAAGCAGTAATACGGTGTCAGTACTTCTTTGATTAGACTTTGATGCAACAGACCCCCACATCCTTATCAGGCATTTACAAGACACTGTTGGTAATGTTTGAAACTGGCCGACATCTTACAGAAAGGGCAGGGCATTTTGTGTTTCTCTTCAGGAGTATGTGTTCATGAGAGAAAACTTCTCTGGCGCCTCTGCTTTTCTCTATATGTGCTGCCTCTTGGCAACATCAGAGAACATGAGCTGATGACGCTGAGCCACTGTAGATCTGAACCGAGCCAGACCAAACCAAAAACATCTCATCCATAACAGACCGCTCATCATACTGCCACAAATAATTGTTAAAACAATGTTTCCTGCACTGCAAATGATGCACAATACAGTTATTTCATGGTACAGTTAAAGCCCCAAAAAGATGGTTTTGTTTGTAATTTGTAAATAACATGTAAATATGGTTTAAAAGATGAATGTCATTGTTCATATTAAACACTGTTAAAAGTCCATCCATCCATTTTCATCCGAGGTCGGGTCGGGGGGGCAGCAGTCTGAGAAGGGCCTCCCAGACTTCCCTCTCCACACACGTCCTGCAGACGGTTCACAAAAAAACCCTGCAGTGTGAGTTCAGGCACCAGCCAATCAGTGAAGAGTCATATATTTTGTGTTGTCAACAATTCCCAAGAGTGAGGATTTAAAGTCAGAATAAAGAGAATGTTTGGTGAATTTTATCAAGGGGAAAGACGTTATAGTCGTTCTTCCTACAGGATTTGAGAAAAGCTTAATACACCAGTTAGACCTTTAGCGGTGCATTACATAAGTGACTACCAAATAGCCACGACTGGTTAAATGATAAAAAGTACCTGCCTACCGTTGAGTGAATGAATCCTAACACTGCTGAGGTCAGACGGTTTACAAAGTGAAACTGGCAGATGAATCAGGCTAACAGTTTGCTGCAGCAAAACTTGAATTTCTCGTAGGATCAATAAAGTATCTGTCTCTCTGTCTCTCTCTCTTTTTAAAAGCACTTTAAAATCTGTTCTAAAATATAAAGGTAACCAGTGTACGGATGTGAAAGTGGGAGTTATATGCTCTGCTTCTGGTGCAGGTTAAGTCATTTGTCAATAATTTGTCACTTCTCTGGTTCACAGTGTGGGAGTAAATCCCGTTTACATACAGAGTGAGATAAAGCTGCACATTTACTCCCAAAGTGCTTTTAATGAATGACAGTGTTTGGGTCAGTGGATCTTGGTCAGGTCATGGGTCTGTTTGTGTCACTCCCAAATAAAAAACCTCCTGCCCACTGACAGGAGATGTCCACACAACACAATATAGAGCACAACACACTGTTCATCATATAACATGATCCAGTCATATGTCATCAGTCAAAATAAATATAATATTATAAGGAGTGTTTCATTTCATATTCTTGATTTAGGCCACTAGGGGCCAGCGATTTTAAGGAATAAATATCAGAACTTTGTAAATATTTGTATATATTTGTTACATTTGGCAGGCTTGCAGCATCACAGATACTCAGTATCTGGTTTCTTAAACTGGATGATGGACTTTCCCCACTCAGAGGAGGACCAACACCGGGCAGTTTCTCTACATCCTGGACGGGAGCAAGTGTCAGAGTGCTGCTGCTGTGGACAGACCAAGAAGAGATTTGTTAGTCTGGCAACAGCTTGTTTAATTCTGACAATCATTCAATTATTACCTCCGCCAAGGAGGTTATGTTTTTGCCGGCGTTTGTCTGTTTGTTTGTTTGTTTGTTTGTCTGTTAGCAACATAACTCAAAAAGTTATGGACCGATTTTGATGAAATTTTCAGGATTTGTTGGAAATGTGAAAAGGAAGAACTGATTTCATTTTGGGGGTGATCCGGAAGAAATCCTGGATTCTGGATCACTTTGAAATTTTAGTTAACATTGTGGTAAATGGGGCCAAAAATTTTGTTTCTCAATATCTCGGTTAATTATTGACCAAACCCCATGAAATTTGACTCAGGGATGGACAATGGGATCCTCTTTCATATTCCAAAGGCTGATCCAGATCTGATCCAGAAGACTGATTTTATCGCAATTTATATAAAAAATGGGGGTAGTCCTTGGCGGAGGTCTGCGCTCTCTGAGTGCTTTTCTAGTTCATTTCAGTTATTCATTTCAATTATTCAGTTCAATTCAATTGGCTCATTCTCTCCAAAATCATATAATTAATAAAATGATACATGGCCATAAATAAATAAACAAATACTTGGGAATAGACAATAAAATAATCTGTAAATTCACTCAAAAAACAAAATAGAAAATAAAATAATCCATGAAGTTCAAATAAATACATAGACATACATATTTTATACATCAAATAATAAACATACATTTATACTTCCTCCTTTACCATATCTGTTCTGTTACATAACTGCAGAGTATTCATTACTCTCTGTATCTCTCCTACACACACACACACACACACACACACACACACACACACACACACACACACACACACACACACACACACACACACACACACACACACACACACTTAAACTGATCTTAAACTACAAGAGAAATACAAACAGCGGCTTTCACTTGGATCTGAGTGTATCTGTTCTCGGTGAAAACTCACGGTGAAAACTGACTGAAGCGTGTTACAAAGTATTTCATCTAACTTGAAATATGTTACTACTGCTTAACTACTTCATACTGAACATGGCGGACATTAGAAACTGGACTGTATCATGCAGTACAAAGATATATTGGTAAAGTTGCCTAAACTCTGAAACTTTCTCAGTTGGTTTAAAACCTTTACAGTTTGAGTTAATATAAGAACAGTCCCATCTACTGGCCGAGATGTGTACTGCACCCAAAGAAATAATACAAAGAAATAGAAGGGGCGTCTGTTTCCATAAAACTTCAATTATAGCGTTTTGCAACCTATGATTACCCACTAAGTACATGAAAGGAAACCAAGAGATAACCAAGAGAAAATACTACTATGAACGAAAGTTTCAGATGTACACCTACAAACTCATTAAGTGCTCCTTTAATGTGCATTGTCACTACCAAATCAAACAAATGAACAGTTTGAAATGAATTGTCTGTGTAGTGAGTGTGTTGTATGTATAGACAGCACGCTGATGTTGCACTTTGGTGTGGTTGTTGCTGTACTTGTTCTTGTCCTGTAAATGACTTTACATCAACCTGCCAAGGGACTGAGGATGGAAATCAGCCATGTTGGCTATAATTTTTACATATTTACATTTTGAATGTTCATTAATATGTGCTCTCCCTTTACAAATAAATAAAATAAGAAATAAGAAACCAATAATAAAAATAACTAAATATGCATTATCAGGAAGAGACAACACAAACTCAAAGTAAATAACTGTAAACTGGTCAGAACTTTGATCAGGATCATTATTTTGAACCAAGTGTCATTTCTTATGATGAGAACAATATAAGTGAAAACAGCAGGAGCAGTTCTTCCCTCCAAACATCAGCAGAGACAAAAAGCACAGCAGCCACACTCATTAAAGTCATTACAGTCATTTCTCTGTTAATCCTTGAGTGCAAATTGCAGAACATTTCTTCCTATTTTTACTAAACCCAAATCAAGTATGTTTCCCACACCTAAGTGATGAGGTCTTGTAAATCCACTGTTGGGGTTATACACTTCTGTTAAACGTGTGAAAAACTCTTCAGTGTCTCTTTCTTTGCAGAACTGGATTTTGTCAATATCGATGGAGGCAGGAAAGACTTTTGTGCAGATGTTTTTCACAGCTTCTCAAATCATTCGAGTCATGTTTCCAGTCCACATAACTGCACTGCAGTTCAATGTTCTGAAGTTGATCGGCTATTTTGTGTCATTCAAGTAGGTTTCATTTTCATGACCAACACTCTCCTCAGTTCACTCCTAGTGGGCTTGAAAGCAGATGTTGAGATGCTGCAGATATTTCAGAAGAAATCGATGGACAGAAAACTACTGTTGGATTGTGTGGACCAGAGACTTGAACCACTGTCACAGTGAGCGTTGCTTCCTCAGGATGGTGGTGCAGTCTCTGAGCAGTGGATGTACAGTCCTGTTATGATGGGGGGATGGAGCTTTGACTTGTGAGAAGTTACTTTCAGTTGGATTATTGCATTAATTCCAATTGTATCTTTTACTTTTTCTCACTTTTCAGCTCCAATCTCACATTATTTGTTTTCCAATGTAAGAACATTCTAAAAAGTGAATGCACCAAGTTCTGAATATTCTTATCTCCATGTTTTCTTCTCAAAACAACAACAACTGAAGTTTTGCTCCCCATTTTTGTTTTATCACTTGTAACTTTTAATAGTTTAGTTTCAGTTCACATGTTAATGCCTGTTCTGGTCTTTCTGGTGCAGTGAGGTTCATTTGTTCTTCTTATAATTTATGTT
Source organism: Boleophthalmus pectinirostris (assembly GCF_026225935.1). Classification (NCBI taxonomy): domain Eukaryota; kingdom Metazoa; phylum Chordata; class Actinopteri; order Gobiiformes; family Gobiidae; genus Boleophthalmus; species Boleophthalmus pectinirostris. Next base: position 24,342,790 of record NW_026571036.1, on the reverse strand, counting down.
ATTATTAAGTTCTTCTTTTAGATCAAGAGTTTGTTTTCAACAAATCAAATCTCTTGAGTTCAGAATACTGCCTGATTTGGAGTAGTTTTGGCTCATTTTTCACACAGGTTTAGGTTTCATGGAGAAAAGCATTTGACAGATCCTCCACCAGAAATGTTACACAATGCACCTTTACGTATTTCTTGCTGAATTTTCTTGCTGCTGATACTTTGCAGGTGATGTCATTCCCTCGGGTGTGATGCTAACTTTAGGCTCTACTCTGTCTGAGTCTCTGTTACTCAAGTGACCCTTTAATCAGAGCTTGGTTTTAAACGTGCAACATTTCTGGTGGAGGGTTTGTCAAATGCTTGTCTCCGTGGAGATGTTATTACTTTGTCTGGAATGTTCCACAGTAGAGTTTAAACCTGTCTATCTCAAGGGAAAAAACTATAGGCTTATGCATTTGATGTTACAGGTCAGATCTGTGGAGAGGCAGCCCTATTCACAGAAAGAATGATTTTTGAACAATAGAAATGCCCACAATGAATAAAAGTCAGACAGATGTGTTTAATTTCACACCAAACTGTAGACTTTAAATTCTGACTTCAAGTGCAACTGCAAACATCAACAACAGAGGGCGCCACAACACAACCCAACCCTGTCTGAGACTACAGCTACTGCAGTACTACTACAGCATGAGTACTAGTCAGGTATTAGTTTAGGAAAAATAGTTAAATAATAGTTATTGCAATAAGTAGCAGTAATAGTAGCAGTAGTAGTAGTAGTAATAGTAGTAGTAGTAGTAGTAGTAGTAGTAGTAGTAGTAGTAGTAGTAGTAGTAAAAGCAGCAGCAGTAATAGCAGTAATAGTAGTAGCTGTAGTAGTACTAGTTGTAGTACTGGTAGCTGTAGTTATAATAATAGAAGTAGTAATAGTAGTTGTAGTAGTAGTAGTAGTACTGCTGGCTGTAGTAGTAGTAGTAGTAGTACTGCTGGCTGTAGTAGTAGTAGTAGTTGCAGTAGTACTGCTGGCTGTAGTAGTAGTAGTAATAGTAGTAGTACTGCTGGCTGTAGTAGTCAGTAGTAGTCAGTAGTAGTAGTAGTACTGCTGGCTGTAGTAGTCAGTAGTAGTCAGTAGTAGCTGTAGTACTGTAGTCTCGCCGCTTTATCTTTTTCTATTACAATGGAAATTCTCTGTTCTGTTGAATCATCAGTTTACATTCTTCTGATTAATTTCCAGTTTATTTGTTGAAGGAAAATAGGAAACCTGATCCCGGTGATCCCGTTTCACTAGAATTTTGTCTTATTTTGACTTTGATGTCAGATGTGACTGCGTTTTACTGGAAAAAGAGTAAGTAGCAGTAGCAGAGTCGTATACAGGACATAGAAGGAATAAGTAGTAGTACTAGACCAGCTCAAGATCTGGAGATAGTCCCACTGCTCCCGAAAGGTTTAACCCAGACACTGAAGCACGGGTCAAATGCAGGTTTAACCCAGAGACACTGAAGCACGGGTCAAATGCAGGTTTAACCCAGAGACACTGAAGAACGGGTCAAATGCAGGTTTAACGCGGAGACACTGAAGGACAGGTCAAATGTAGAGGATGATTTTTTTTTTTTTTTTTAATGACAGAGTACATGTAAACGACAGCAGGTGTGACATAGGCTGTGTACATGTTCGTAGAAAGTGTAATGTTTACAAGGGCCAAAGTCGTCATGATTCAATAAATAAAACATACATGAGAACACCTTTCATTTGTTAAATCAGTGCTTAAAGATTCATTGTGTAACTTTTCTGGTGGAGGGTTCGTCAAACGCTTTTCTCCATGGAGATGTTATTACTTCATCTGGAATGTTTCTCAATATCTCATTAAACCTTTCTATCTTCATGGAGACCAACACAGGTAAAGTTACAGGTCAGATCTGTGGAGAGGCGACCCTCTCACAGTCACAATGTCTGTTTTTCTAAGTATTTCTGAGCTGTAAATCCACCTGTATAGAATAAATGTAAGGTAAAACTGTTTAATGTCCCACTGTGCAACATTCCAGATTAGAGCGATAACATCTCCATAGAAACAAGCGGCACCCTGCACCGCAGTTACACAATGCAAAAAAGTTACACAATGCACCTTTGAAGTGTGAGAAAAAGCCTTTGTTGTGCGTAAATGGTCTTTGTATTTTGGATGAATGTGATGACAGTTGGTGACGTTCGCAGACGGATTCTGTTTTAAAACCTAACACTGTTTAGTTGTAGTTTAAAACTTTTGGTTTTCTTCTTTTCTTCAAACTGCCACTTCACTGATGTAAAACTGTGATGTTTATTTAGCAAGTCAGAAAACACACCTGGAGTTGTGTTTTGTTTCATTCACACATGTTTGAGTAACTCTTTATTATCAGTCTGTCTTCATCTCCAAAGCTCAAAATGTTCTGCTCCACCTTGTGATGTCATGCAGTGGTATTTTTCAGGTGAACAGCTGTGTACCTTCTGTTCCTTTTGTAGAGATGGGCAATTCCAGAGCTCAAATTATTCAAATGTTCCTGGTGAAGGCGTGTGGAGTTTTTTCAGTTTGAGAGAAGGACTCAGCATAAATGTGCAGGGTTTGTGAGGTAAATGAAACAAACATCGTAATATGGGACCTTTAATTTGTCAAATGCAACTTAAAGGGTCGATATTAGGCTATTTCCTGATCTACGTTGTGTTGTTTTCTTGTTTAACTCACAAACCTTATGTGTAAATGAAATAAAACGCAACTCCAGGTCTGGTTTTGTTGAGGTAAAAAACGTTTATCATGACTTAAAGCTCACAAGAGTCCATTTTGTGTAACGTCGGATTTTTAAATAATGGAAATGCAGTTTAGGTTTGCGATATAAAATTCTTTCAAAATTTTCCCCGAGAGGTTTGAGGTGTGATTGTAAAAGTTTGCAGGGGAGATTCCGCTCTAAATACACAGGGAGCAGTCACATTAAGAGCTGCTTCTGCACGAGGACTTTTCATTATTAACTCTGCGCTGTAGATAGATTACAGGGGATTTTGAGAACATAGAATTTGGTTCCTGGAGGTGACTCAAACATGATTTCACTCCATCTGAGAGCTCCTTTTATGGTCGTGCCTTATATGGTCATGCCTTATATGGGCACAGAGCCCACAGACGACACAGAGGGCACAGAGGAATGAAAGCGGCTCACACAGAACACTACAAAACACCATCGATTGATTTAAATGACACTTTTGATGCACTGAGACTCTCTTTGTACAATATATTATAGAAATGTTGTGCTAATTGGTTGCTGTGGTTGTAAACTTACAGCTTCATGTTATGTGCAACTTCGTGAAGACTTTGTAGGTTTAAATGTAAAAATTTAAATTCCTATATTAAATTGTGTCTTGTGAGCTTTAAGTCACGTTACATTGCAATAGAAAATGTAAATGAAAATAAATTCCTCGGAGTTGTAATAGACGCTCAATTATCATGGAACGTTACATTAGACATAAATCCGTGTGTCATTCGTTCATTTGTTTTTCAAAATAAAACCAAAAATGAAAAATGAAAAAACTGATAATGATTTTGTGTGTAAATAATGAATAATGGAAAAATCAGATAAAGGCCGTTTCCTGTTTTCGTGATTTAAACTGCAATGACTGAACCAGGACTGAACCAGGACTAAACCAGGACTGAACCAGGACTAAACCAGGACTGAACCAGGACTAAACCAGGACTAAACCAGGACTATACCAGTATACCAGGACTATACCAGGACTATACCAGGACTATACCAGGACTATACCAGGACTATACCAGGACTATACCAGGACTAAACCAGGACTATACCAGGACTAAACCAGGACTATACCAGGACTAAACCAGGACTGAGCCAGGACTAAACCAGGACTGAACCAAGACTGAACCAGGACTAAGCCAGAACTGAGACCAGTTTAGTCCTGGTTTGGCCTTGGTTTAGTCCTGGTTCAGTCCAGCATCTGCAGTTTAAGTCACGTAAACAGGAAACGTCCGTTTTTTAAAAACAAAATTGAAACCTGAAAAAATAGATTGTTATCTTTTTTTTGTTTTTTTTTGTTTTGGGTTTTTTTTTGGTTTTGGAGACAAATAATGAAGAAATTGTTTTTTCTTATTTTTTGTTTTATATTGAAAAACGAATGAAAGAGTGATACACAGATTGTCATACAAAAACAAACATTTCCAAAAGTGTTGCTCTAGTAAACAAAGTGAAATATGACCTTGATCAAAATGTCCTTTGTACATTCGACTGTTCATTGTTTTGTTTTTTTTATTTCACACACTGTGTTGAAGTGTGAGGAACATTTACCAGTAAGTACACTTTCTCATCCATTCATTAAATTACAGAAACGAGCTTTGTGAATTAGCCAGTTGAAAGTTGAATTTTTAGAACATACCCATCATCTTTTTATTCCATCCAAGCTCCTCAAGATTCCTGACCTTGTCAAATACTACACACTCGTCATTTTACTTAGAGCATGCAACAATTTACTACCAAGTCAACTGCAAAACTTTTTCAAAATGAGAGAGAGAACTCATCTTTTTAGAGGGTATGGACATTTCAAACTGCCCATGATCGAACAAGTTTCTGTGTGTCTGTGTGTGGTGTAAAACTGGTGTCAATTCAAGTAGTTCTATAAACATAAGGTCTGGTCACAGTACAGAGAGAGTGAGTCTTAATATTAGAACACACGGGCTTCTGTAGAGCTGCTTTATGCTCGTTGTTTCCTGTTTCTTGTATCTGTTCCCATTGTTTCTCTGCTTATGTATTACTGCAGTATGATGAAGCTCTGACTGTGACTCGTGTCCACATTTGTAAATAGTTCATATAGTTTCATGTCAAATGTCTGAAAAATGCGAAGAAAGTTTATGTTCAGTTAGAAGAGGGGGTTTTCTTCTTCCCACTCCCTTTTGTTTGTGGTTATTTCTATTATGATTTCACTAATGTTACATGTGCCATTACATAAGAATGTAAATCTAACACTTGCCCAAAATAAAATAAAATACAACAAAAATAAATAAAATACAATTAAAATAAAATGAAATGAAACACAATTAAAATAAATAAAATACAATTAAAATAACATAAAATGAAATGATACAGTAAGTCAGTGGAAGATTTAATTTTTTTGTTCCAAGCTGCAGCTATAAATTCTGTTATGAGATGAATTAAAGGTGCACTGTGTAACATTTCTAGTCGAGGGTCCACCACCGCCTGCTTGTCTCCATGGAGATGTTATTGCTTAGTCTGGAAAGTTCCAAAAACTGTCCTAAACGTATCTATCTTGCATTTGTTCAACTACAAGTGGTTTTATTGCTTAGAAAAAATGCTACCTCTCCATAGATCTGACCCGTAACTTGGCCTGTTGGCGTTACCTGCTTGCGTCCATGGAGATAGTTCAGTTTAATGCCATACTGTGGAACATTCCAGGCAGAAATTAACTACATCTCCATGGAAAGACCCTCCACTAAAGCTACATTCTGGTGGAGGTTCCGTCAAATGCTTGTCTCCATGGAGATGTTATTGCTTACAGTTACAAGTTACAGGTCAGATCTGTGGAGCGGCGACCCCACTCACAGTCAGAATGTCTGTTTTTCTAGGTATTTTTGAACTTTAAAACCACCTAGAATTACATAAATGTAAGTTATTTAATGTCACACTGTGGAACATTCCAGGCAGAGGATTGACAATAAGCAGGTGACGGACATCTCAACCAAAAAGTTACACAGTGCACCTTTAAAGGGCATTTATTTTTTGCAAAGAAGTGAAGTCTGAATATGGCCTTTGATCCACAAACCTCTGACCCAACCAGTTTCACTTCTGGTTGCTGGTTCTATTCTTAGTGCTTTTGGTGGTTAAACATTTGCTCTGGTTTTCAGCAAACAGACTCCTCCTCCTCTGTAATGTCGCCTTTGTTTGATACAGGTATGACTCATGTTCACATCATCAGCACATGACATGGACTCAAGTTCCCACAATGCCATAGGAGCCTCAGTTTCTTTGTTCTTTTTTGTTTTGTTTTAAATTTTCAGTTTCATTGAGTCATACTTTTATGACAGTGGCAGGTATTTGACTGGGAGCTACAAAACTGAACTCCAAAGGTCATGTGTGTCATCTTATGCATGATGAAGGAAAGACTGAAATGATCAAACTTCTCAGAACCACAATATAAAATGTTTTGGATCCTGGTTCAGGTTGTGACACCGGGTGCAGTTCCTCAAACACCTCTCTCTTTTTTTCTAGACCAACTCGCTTTATAAATCTGTGTATTATTCAAACACTCATGGTAAACTGTAGGGCCATGCAAAAATATGGAAATACTGATATATCGTACCATTTAATTTGATGATACAGTATCGATATTGTGGACTTTTTTTGTTGTATATTTGACTAAATGATTTTGTGAAACAGCTACAGTTGTGTTGTGTGTTTGTAGAAAAGAAACGTGTTTATGGAAAACATTTCCACTGTTTGAGTAAATGAGCATTTTTCATATTAACTTTGTAATAGTAGCAGCAGTAGTAGAAGTTGTAATACTAACAGAAGTACTAGCAGTAGTAGTAGTAGTAGTAGTAGTAGTAGTTGTAGTAGTAGTAGTAGTAGTAGTAGTCGTAGTCGTAGTAGTAGTAGTAGTAGTAGTAGTAGTAGTAGTAGTAGTAGTAGTAGTAGTAGTAGTAGTAGTAGTAGTAGAAGTAGTGTAATACTAGTAACAGTAAGTAGTACAGTAGCAGTAGTAGTACAGTAGTAGTAGTAGTAGTAGTAGTAGTAGTAGTAGTAGTAGTAGTAGTAGTAGTCTAGTAGTAGTAGTAGTAGTAGTAGTAGTAGTAACAGTAGTAGTAGTAGTAGTAGTAGTAGTAGTAGTAGTAGTAGTAGTAGTAGTAGTAGTAGTAGTAGTAGTAGTAACAGTAGTAGTAGTAGTAGTAGTAGTAGTAGTAGTAGTAGTAACACTAGTAGTAGTAGCAGTAACAGTAGTAGTAGCAGTAGTAACAGTAGTAGTAGTAGTAGTAGTAGTAGTAGTAACAGTAGTAGTAGTAGTAGTAGTAGTAGTAGTAGTAGTAGTATCATCAGCTGTAGCCAATCATTGGTCCTGTTTGTGATGACATCATCTGTCTCCTCCTCAGCATGAGCTCAGTCTGACATCATCTTAACGAGGGGTTCGACCGCCTCCACCAATCACGGCGCAGCGTTCTGGTGAGCTAACGAAGCATGACCAGAACCGACCAATCATCCGCAAGCACCAGAGCAGCTGATCAATAATGCACCGAGGGTTTGAATTACACCAGAGGGAGGGCACTGTAAAAATATGAGAGCATGCTACAAGAAAAGGCTGTAGAGTAAAGGTGCACTGTGTACCTTTTTGGTTGGGGATCTGTCACCTGCTTGTTTCTATGGAGGTCATTGCTCTGTCTGGAATGTTCCACAGTGTGACATTAAACAGCTCTACTTCACATTTATTCAATCACAGGTGGTTTTACAGCTCAAAAATACCTAGAAATATAAACATTCTGACTGTGAGCGGGGTCGCCTCTCCACAGATCTGACCTGGAACTTATTCTGGTTTGGTGTCCATGGAGAGAAGCATTTGATGGACCTTCCACCAGAAAAGTTACACAATTCACCTTTACTTTTCATATGTGACACTTCAAAAAATAAGAGTAATACAGTGAAAGTTGTGCCATTATTTTTGAGCGATAAAAACACTCATAATTGAATAAATGCATCTTATGTAAGTCTAATACCATATTGTGGAACATTACAGGCAAACAATAGCACCTGCATAAAAAGTTCCACAGTGCATCTTTAAGAGAGAGTCAAGAGATTCAGAGCAGACATAAAGGGCCTGTACACAGTTTTTCCATGTATTTGAGCAGCTCATGAGGTTAAAATCTAAATCTGCTGTACATGTCTAAAAAAAAGAAAAGGAAGTGTTAGGAAGTGTTACCGTGACGACAAAACTGGGCTCTGCGTTTATGAACTCACTGTGGTCATAGTAATAATAACCATAAGGGAAGTGAGGAAGTACATTTGACCAGTGCAAGTAGGAGCAGTAGCAGTAACAGTACTAGCAGTAGTTGTAGTAGTTGTAGTAGAAGTAGTAATAGTAGTAGTAGTAGTAATCGTCGTCGTCGTCATCGTCATCGTAGTAACAGTAGTAGTAGTAGCAGTACTAGTCGTAGTAGTAGTAACAGTAGTAGTACTAACAATAGTAGAAATAACAGTAGTAGTAGTAGTAGTAGTAGTAGTAGTAGTAGTAGTAGTAGTAGTGACAGTAGAAGTAGTAGTAACAATAGTAGAAGTAACAGAAGAAATAGTAGTAACAATAGTAGTAGTAGTAGCAATAGCAGTAGCAGTAGTAGTGCAGTAGCAGTAGCAGTAGCAGTAGCAGTAGTAGTAGTAGCAGTAGTAGCAGTAGTAGCAGTAGTAGTAGTAGTAGTAGTAATAGTAGCAGTAGTAGCAGTAGCAGTAGCAGTAGTAGTAGTAGTAGTAGTAGTAGTAGTAGTAGTAGTAGTAGTAGTAGTAGTAGTAGTAGTAGTAGTAGTAATAGTAGTAGTAGTAGTAGTAGTAGTAGCAGCAGTAGTAGTAGAAGCAGCAGCAGAAGTAGTAGCAGTAGTAGTAGTAGTAGTAGTAGTAGCAGTAGTAGTAGTAGCAGTAGTAGTAGTAGCAGTAGTAGTAGAAGCAGAAGCAGTAGTAGTAGCAGTAGTAGTAGCAACAGTAGTAGTAGTAGCAGCAGCAGTAGTAGTAGTAGTTTTACTTTGAAAACAGTAAAAATCCAGCTCTAAAATGGATAAATAATGAAGTACAGCTGAAATAGTGAAAGTCTTCTTATTGAGATTTTTATGACTTATTTTTCTAGTTTATTTTCACTTGTACATTTATGTTCATATCATTATGTTTTATTTGACACGTGTCTCCTGCTCTTCTTGCTGCTTGTGTAGAATTTACTATTACCATTTATATTTTTATTCATTCTTATTATATTGTGATGTGGAGCTCCTGTGTCCAAATCATTTCAACTATCAATAAAGATAAATAAATCCAATAAATCCAATAAGTAAAGATGAATAAAGTTTGTCTAAGTCTAATGACCAAAGCCTGACAGCTAAATAAGTGTGGATTTATACTTATAGGTTTCATACGGTATTTTTTACAGTGCTGTTGTTGCAGAGAGAGATGGAGAGATGAGGAGAGAGCTGCAGAGATGTGAAGAGGAGAGAGGTGGAGAGATGAGGAGGAGAGAGATGGAGAGATGAGCTGGAGAGAGATGGAGAGATGAGCAGGAGAGAGATGGAGAGATGAGGAGGAGGACAGAGTGGTGATCTAAGCATGATTCACAGCCTGGACCTTGGATCTCAGATGTCGTTAAAATCAGGTAATCGGTGGCGTTGCTGCAGCTCCACGGTGGAGCTAAAAGCTGCTCCCACCTCTGTTCTGTTCTTAAAGCGACAGAGCACCAAAGAAGAGGAACAAGATTTAATAAAGATTAAGATTATTACACAGTAAAGATGAACTGTGTAACTTTCTGCATGTCTCCGTGGTGATGTTACTCCTCTTCCCAGGATGTTCCACAGAATGATATTAAAATATTATATATATAGTAGTTTTGTGGCCTCCTGGCCAGGACACTCTTGAAAAAGAGATTTTTAATCTCAATGAGACTTTTTCCTGGTTAAATAAAGGTTCAATAAATAAATAAATAAATATTATTTAGTTTAGTTTTCTTTGGTCAGTCACATAATCATGAATCATATGACAATGATGTAACAGAGAAATTATGTGTAACACTGAAGTGACTCTACACACTGAAGGTTTTTAGGCTGAAGTTTGAACTTATTTTGCCAAACCTTATAAACATAAAGAACAGGAGACAAGACGCAGAGCTATCCATGTGTAATTTATTTATTTATTTGTTTTTCAAAATAAAACCAAAATAAGAACAAAACAAAACAAAACTATTTTCTTCATTATTCGTCTCCAAAACCAAAATGAAAAAACGGATAACGATTCCCGTTTTCATGACTTAAATTAAGATGCGATGCCAGACCCTTGCGCTGCATATGGACTGAACCAGGACTGAACCAGGACTAAACTAGGTCTAAACAGGGACTGAACCAGGTTTAAACCAAGACTAAACCAGAACTGAACCAGGACTGAACTAGGACTAAACCGGGACTAGTCTTGGACTCGAGAGAGACAGAGAACCTGTGGAGCCGGGTGTTCGCAAAGCAAGATCGGGCAACAATTGTACTTAGCCCCGTGTGGCGCGGAGCTCTGCTCCGGTGCTTTTGCCTGCGGTCGCCCGATGGTCTACGAGGGCGCACCTTTTGGCCTGTCCCAACACTCAGTCCTGGTTCAGTTCTGGTTCAGTCCTGGTTCAATCCGTATGCAGCGCAAAAGTTCAGCATCGCAGTTTAAGTCAAGGAAATGGGAAACGCTGTTATCATTTTTTTTCATTTTGGCTTTGGAGAAAAATAATGAAGAAAATACTTGTTTTTTCATGTTCTTATTTTTGGTTTTATTTTGAAAAACAAATGAACAAATGAAACATTCAGAACTATTTACAGAAAAAACTAAATTAATCTTTTATGAGCACAGGAAACAATATGTACTTAATCTTTTGGTGTAGACACATACACACACACACACACGCACACACACCCATTACCCACACACAACATAAGTATTCATACTTATTGTTATATATATATATTATATTTTTAATAATAATTTTTATTTGCAAACTACATAGATTACAACAAATAGGAACCAAACGACATACAAGATACAAGACAGACATTACAACTGAACATTAATACAAATAGGAACAAAGATGACAGGGGTTGGTGACAGTGTGAACCTTATGTGCGTGTCTGTGTGTGTGTGCGTGTCTGTGTGTGTGTATATGCGTGCGTGTGTGTATGTGTGTGTGTATGTGTGTGCATACGCGTGTGTATGTATGTGTGCCGGGGGGATAGACAGGCTATGCGGATGATTTAATGTTGACCTGTATTATTGCTATTTAATTTGAGTATTGAAAATTTGTTAAGTGTGTGTTGGCATTTTGCCTCAGATCCCCACTGAAGTGGGAGCAGGCCAAGCCACACTCATGCCCCCAAGCGGGTGCGGGGGCCCCCAGGGCTCCGCATGTGGTCGCCCATCGACCAGGCCGGCCACCCCCCAATGAACCACCTCCCGGTCTGAAATGCTCCCCCTCCCTGATATATATGTACATGTGCATACATTCACACGCACACATGCATGCACGCACCTGCCTGCACAGGAATGTGCACGCACATCCACATACACACAAGCCTACACACATACTCACCACAATTCACACACATGAACCCACATTCATCCCTGGTTGACTTGTGATTGCATTAAAAAAAAAAGTTGGGTGTGATGCATTAAAAGTATTCAGGGAGGTAAGGAGCTTGGGGTCGACCAGAGAGTGAAGCCAGCACAGAGGGGAGACCCTGAGGGGACGGAGAGCACGCAACCGGGCACCCGTAGGAGGACCCCCACACCCAACACCCAGGTGACAGCAGAGAGGGCCCAGCCCGCTAGGGACCTGAGGCAGACAACTTTGTGCTGTGTTCCTAAGTCTGTTAAGGTTCTGTTTTATATAGCACTGTCTATCCCATCCCTGGTTCTTTATAAATTAAAGCAATGTGTATGGCATTGCGTGTTTGTACAGGTGTGTGTGAGTGTGTATGGGTGTGTTATGTGTGTGTGCATGTGTGCATGTGTATGTACTCTCAGGACTTCATCTATTTTAATGTCAAGCAAAAGGTGATAGGCAACCAGACAAAGAAAAGTGTTAAGGAACGAGGAGGAGAAGAGTAATCAAATATGAAATTACATTTGTAGAAAATGGAGGAAGGTGGAACCAGGGTGACTGGGGTGCTGTTGTGCTGACGGGGGTAGTAGATGTGTATTCCAGAGAGATATGGTCAATGAGTAGGTTTTTCCAGTGTGTCAGATGTATGTTGTGTCTTGATTTCCAGTTTCATGAGGATAGTTTTCTTTGGCGATAGTTAGGGCCACAAGGAGAGGTTTATGGTTTTTATTATCTATTGAGATTATTGAAAGGTCTCCTAGAAGACAGAGTGAGGGGGACATGGGGATGCGACAACCCATGAAGTGGGATAAGTGAGTCCGTGATTCCTTCCCAGAAGTGCCTGATGGGTGTGCAATGCCAGAAGGCGTGAATATAAGTGTCGGGGAGGTTTTGTGTGCAATTTGTGCAGTTTAATTTCTGATGTGAAACCCATTTTCAGCATTTTTTTGACCAGTGTAGTGAGTTCTGTGGAGTACCTTATATTGTATGAGTTGTAGATTAGCATTTTTTGTCATGAGATAAATGTTTTTACAGATCTGGGTCCAAGAAGTTGGCATCACGAGTGAGGGAGAGATCTTGTTCCCATTTTATTGACGGTAATGATATAGTTTGGTTGGAGTGAGATATTATTTTTATAAATCTTTGAGAGGAGTTTTTTGGGTTGGGGATATTGATTTAATTCTGAGATTGCAGGGGAAAGGCATAGATTTGCTGTACTAGAATTAATTTTTGACTGTACCGAGGATTTGAGTTGTGAATATTCCAGAAACTGATTACTCGTGATGCCAAACTCCTGGACCAGGTATGGGAATGACACCAGGGTGTTATTATGGAAGATGTGTTTTAAATGTGTGATGCCCTTTTGCACCCAGGAGTGAAAATTAAGTATTTTTTTGTTGCTAAGAAAATCAGGGTTATTCCAGATGGGGGTGAAGTTAGATAGTGAGATAGTTTGAACATGTGATTTTGTGGAATTTCCACCAGGCTGTCAGAGTGGATGCTATGGTTGTTACTTTGAAACATGGATGTCGTTTGATTGATTGGCTGAGAAAAGGGATATCTGAAATCTGAATGTCCTTACAGAGTGTTTCTTCTATGTCTAGCCAGGTGTAATCTGAGTGACTGGGGTGTGTCCACTTGTATATGTACTGTAACTGATTTGACAGAAAGTAATGATAGAAGTGTGGTGCATCTAATCCGCCTGTTGCTTTGGGTTTTGAAGTGTTGTCAGTTTGATCCTTGGTGGCTTATTTTTCCAGTAGAACTTGGTGATTATTGAGTCGAGGGAGCTGAACCAGTGCTGTTGTGTTGGATTGGAATCATTGAAAAGAGGTAATTTATTTTGGGAAGTATTTTCATTTTGATTATTGCTATTCTGCCCAGAATGGATAGTGGTAGATTCCTCCAGTGGTATAGATCGTTGTCTATTGTTTTGAGAAGTGGAGTGAAGTTGAGTCCAGTCAGCTCTGACAGCCTGGAGGAAATGTTAATGCCCAAGTATGTGATGTGACCGGTGCATTAAAGGAATATGTGATGTATGAGCTGTCGCATCCCATTTGGTGTTGTGTAATGGGAGGATGGAGGATTTTGTCCAGTTTATTGAGTAGTCAGAGATTTTAGAGAATGATTCAATGAGGGTAATTGTTTCCTGTAGAGATGATTGTGGTTTCTGGAGTGTAAGTAAGATGTCATCGGCATAGAGATTTATTGTATGTTGCATATGAGCTGTTTGAAATCCTTGTATGCGGGGGTTCTGACGGATGGCTATTGCGAGTGGCTCAATGAAAATGGTGAATAGGGAGGGGGAGAGTGGGCATCCTTGCCTAGTCCCTCTGTGCAGTGTGATACTTATTGTTATATAAATACACAGACACTTTGTATAATTGCAGGTTAAAGTTCATTTGTAAGTTCCATGAGGTAAAATATGATTGATTATATTTCTCTATAATTCTGGTCTCATATATATATATTTTTTAAATGTGTAAGTTGTTTTGGAGCCTTTTAATGTTTCATCCAGATTGTTCCACAGATGAACTCCTCTGATGGAGACACATCAGTCTGGTCCTCACATGAGCTTTGAGGCCTGCTCCTCTCAGACTCTCCTTACTCTCTGTGGGTTTGAACATGTGCTGGATTCTCTCAGGAGCTCTTCATTCCTATGGGCCTTAAACATCACAACTGCAGTACTGAGATGAGATCATGTCATTTTTATTTATTTAACTGAATAAAAAGAGCATTCTAATAGTTTTCTTTTGCAGTAAAAAAAATAAATTGATATTTGTTTTATAATTATTCCCACATATTTCCACACAATGATTAATATTCTAATATTATAATAGCAGTCGAAATAAGTTTCCTCCGCAGGGTGGTTGGGCACTCCCTTACAGATAGGGTGAGGAGCTCAGTCACACAGGAGGAGCTTGGAGTAGAGCCACTGCTCCTCCACGTTGAGAGGAGCCAGTAGAGGTGGCTCGGGCATCTGTTCCGGATGCCTCCTGGATGCCTCCCTCGGGAGGTGTTCCGGGCATGTCCCACCGGGAGGAAGCCCCGGGGAACACCCAGGACACGCTGGAGGGACTATGTCTCTCGACTGGCCTGGGAACGTCTCGGGATCCCCCTGGAAGAGCTGGAGGAAGTGTGTGTGAAGAGGGAAGTCTGGGAGGCCCTGTTCAGACTGTTGTCCCTGCGACCCGACCCTGGATAAGCAGAAGAAAATGGATGGATGGATGATTAATATTAGTTCTTGTATTTATTTAATTAGAGGTGTTTTCATTTACTCAAAACTACAGCATAAATATGCATTAAGAACATGAGCGGGCCCACTTCTCCACAGACCTGACCTGGCTTGCTTGTCTCCATGGAGATAGTCAAATTGAATGCCATACTGCAGAACATTCCAGAAAACAACATTAACATCTATCAAACTCTATCAAAGAGTTACACAAGGCCCCTGCAGCTTATACACAACATTCACATTTTCAACACAAGAATGGTTTGAAGAGACAAAACAAGATTATGCCTTTTTTAATCTCTGTTCTAATGTTGTTTCCTCATCACAAACACACACCTGGAGTTGTGTTTTGTTTCATTCACAAGTTTATATGATGACGGTCTGAAAAGAAGATGAAAAAGTGGCGTTGTGTTTTCACTTTTTATTCGGTGTTTAGACAAGCGTTTTTAGGAGGAAATCTGCAAAAGTGTAATTGGATTGGTTATGCACGTACAAAGTCGTCCCACCATCGACTGGTTCTCCAGGTCTCGTCCATATCCGTCTGACTCGACTGTAACCGACTGGTGCATCCAGAGTTTGACAGAGGTGATTCCAGATTGTTCTCTGGTCACTAATAGTATCTCTGCACATTCTCCACATTTGTTGTTTTGCCTCCTGTAAGTTTATCTGAGCTGCCAGAGCAACTTAAAGGTCCGACACATGGAAATGATCCGACATGTTTGTTTGTGTGTACTGTATGTATGTGACGTAAACACGTACACGACCTGAGCACATGTGACCAGAGGTTTGTGTCTTGGGCAGTGTACATGAAAACACTACGGTGGAGCATATTCAACTGTTTCACTCTGAGGTGTTTTTTACATTTTTGTGTTTTGAAGCCCGAAAAACACTGTCACCGTCTAAAACAAAAGACACTTCCCATAAAATATTTTGTCGTTTTTACCTGAAAGTGTTTTTGAGTAAACAGTCCCTGAGTTCTTCTCACAAACAGAAAACACGTCCACCTTGTGATGTCATGTGGTGATACAGGAAGTGCTCCACTATGTTTTTAATCTTCACACACCTTTATTAGAATCATTTGGATAAATGCCAATCTCTACAGACCAAAAAGGAGTTAGTTCAGTAGAGTTTAGCAGTTCCAGAGCTGGAATGATCCAAATGATTCTAGTGAAGGTGTGTGGAGTTCAAAAACACAGCGGAGCACTTCCTGTATCACCACATGACATGTTATGGTGAACTATGGTGGTTTCTGGAGGATAAGAACTCAGCCTAAATGTGCAGGTTTGTGTGTTAAACATGAGAATGAAACAACAACACAACTCCAGGTGTGTATGTGACAAGGAAACGACAATAGAACATCAGAAAATAGTGTCATACAGCATTATATTGGGTTGTGTACTTCTACTGGGTGGTGTAGTTCTATTGGGTTGTGTGCTTCTATTGGGTTGTGTAGTTTTATTGTTGTGTAGTTCTATTGGGTTGTGTAGTTTTATTGGGTTGTGTAGTTTTATTGGGTTGTGTAGTTTTATTGTTGTGTAGTTTTATTGGGTTTGTGTGTATTGTTGTTGTGTAGTTCTATTGTGTTGTGTAGTTCTATTGGGTTGTGTAGTTCTATTGAGTTGTGTAGTTCTATTGAGTTGTGTACTTCTATTGTGTTGTGTAGTTCTACTGGGTTGTGTAGTTTTGTTGGTTTGTGTAGTTCTGTTGGATTGTGTAGTTGTATTGTGTTGTGTAGTTCTATTGAGTTGTGTAGTTTTTATTGTGTTGTGTAGTTTTATTGGGTTGTGTAGTTTTTATTGGTTGTGTAGTTTTATTGTGTTGTGTAGTTTTATTGGGTTGTGTAGTTTTATTGTGTTGTGTAGTTTTATTGGGTTGTGTAGTTTTATTGGGTTGTGTAGTTTTATTGGGTTGTAGTTTATTGGGTTGTGTATTTTATTGGTTGTGTAGTTCTATTGGGTTGTGTAGTTCTATTGAGTTGTGTAGTTTTTATTGTGTTGTGTAGTTTATTTGTTGTAGTTTTTATGGGTTGTGTAGTTTTATTGGGTTGTGTAGTTTTATTGTGTTGTGTAGTTTTATTGTGTTGTGTAGTTTTATTGGGTTGTGTAGTTATTGGTTGTGTGTTTTATTGTGTTGTGTAGTTTTATTGTGTAGTTTTATTGGGTTGTGTAGTTCTATTGTGTTGTGTAGTTAAACCTTTGCCCTGTACCTGTGTGGGAATTGAACCTGGGACCTTGTGGCTGTGGGGCGTCAGTGCTAAGCATTTAAAAATAGTCTTTTCCTCAGCGTTGCATAACTCCAGAGGTTCACTTGTGTCACTTGTGTCACTTGTGTCACTTTCATTGAGCCAAATCAAACGTGAGCTAAAGTTAGCACCAGTGTCGTTGCTCACTTTAAATAAAGATGTGAGGTTTTTGAACGTCACCAAGAGACGGGCCAGACATGAACAGCTGTTCCCCCACTCCCTCCCTCTGATACTGACCCCCGGGGGGAGGGGGGGAGAGAAAGGGAGAGAGAGAGAGAGAGGGAGGAGGAGAGAAAGAGGGAGGGAGAGAGAGAGAGAGAGAGAGAGAGAGGGGGGGGGGTGACAGAAAGAGAGAGAGAGAGAGAGAGAGGGAGGGAGGGAGAGAGAAGGGGCGGGGGAGAAAAGAGAGAGGAGAGAGAGAGGCGGTGAGAGAAAGAGAGAGAGAGAGAGAAGGGAGGAGGAGAGAAGAGGGAGGGAGAGAGAGAGAGGGGGAGGAGGGAGAGGAAGGGGGGGAGAAGAGAGAGAGAGAGAAAGGGTGAGAGGAAAGTGGGAGAGAGGAGAGAGAAAGGGTGAGAGAAAGTGGGAGAGAGAGAGGGGGGAGAAAGAGAGAGAGAGAGAGAGAGAAAGGGTGAGAGAAAGTGGAGAGAGAGAGAGGGAGAGAGAAGAGAGAGAGAGAGAGAGAGAGAGAGAAAGGGTGAGAGAACGTGGGAGAGAGAGAGATGGGGAGAAAGAGAGAGAAGGGGAGGGCAAAAGAGAGAGAGAGAGAGAGAGAGAGAGAGAAAGGGTGAGAGAAAGTGGGGGAGAGAGGGGGGGAGAAAGAGAGAGCGAGAGAGAAAAGGGGGATAGAACGTGGGGAGAGAGAGAGGGCGGGAGAAAGAGAGAGAAGGGGGAGGGCAAAAGAGAGAGAGGAGAGAGAGAACGAGAGAGAGGGGGAGGGAGAGAGAGAAGGGGAGAGGAGGGGGTGAGAGAAAGAGAGAGGGAAAGGGTGAGAGAAAGCAGGAGAGAGAGAGAGAAAGAGAGAGAGGGGGAGGGAGAAAGAGAGAGAGGAAGAGAGAGGAGAGAGAAAGAGAGAGAAGGGGGGAGGGAGAGAGAAGGGGGAGAGAGAGAGAGACGGGGGGAGAGAAGGGAAGAGGAGGGGGTGAGGGAGGAGAGAGAGAGAAAAAAGGAGTGAAAGCGGGGAGAGAGAGGGAGAGAGAGAAGAGAGAGAAAAGGGGAAGAGAAGAGAGGAGGAAGAGAGAGAGAGAGAGAGGGGGGGAAGTTGGAGGGAGACAGAGGAGAGAGAGGGGGAGAGGAGGGGGTGAGGGAGGGAGAGAGAGAGAAAGGGGGAGAGAAAGCGGGAGGGAGAGAGAGAAAGAGAGAGACGGAGAGACATGAGAGGGAGGGAAGAAGAGGGGTAAAGAGGGGGAGAGAGGAAGGTGGAGAGCGAGAGAAGGACAGGGGTTAGGTGGAAAGAGGGAGAAGGGGAGAGAGGGTGAGAGAGAGAGGAGGGGGGAGAGAGAGAGAGAGAGGAAGGTCTTTAATCCAGTTTATGTTCATACAGATTCATATAGAATATAAAGAATGAGAGGGAGGAGAGAGGGGATGGGGGATGGAGAGAAAGAACAACAGGGGGAGGAGGGGGAGGGGGGGGCAGAGGGAAAGAGAGGAAAACAAAGAGAGAAGGAAGGAGGAAGAGAGAGAGAGATGTGAGGAAAGGGTAGAGGCTTCACATGTAGGAAATGGAAGAAGTTTCAAAACAGCTGTCATTCAACTATTGTGTGTGTGTGTGTGTGTGTGATATATAGGGGTCTGTGTGTGTAGAATTACAGAGGGTCCATATAAATAAGTATATATCACATACACACACACACACGTATATATCACATACACATACACACACACACACACACACACGTATATATCACATACACACACACAGACACACATATATATCACACACACAGACACGCATATCACACACGCACACACACGCACACAGGCACACACACACACTCACACACATATATATCACAGACACACAGACACAGACACGCATATCACAAACACACACACCTGCACACACAACCACACACATATATTACATACACACACAGACACACACACCTCTGTCTCTCTCACTCTCGATCGCTCTCCTTTGCTCCTTCTCTTGCATTCCTTCTCTCTCTTTCTCTGTCTATCCCCCCCATTATTCTTTTCCTTTTCTTTCACTCTCTCTCTCTCTCTGTGTCTCCCTCTCTCTCTCTGTGTCTCCCTCTCTCTCTCTGTGTCTCCCTCTCTCTCTCTCTGTGTGTGTGTGTCTCTCTCTCCCTCTCTCTCTCTTTCTGTCTCTAAGGCATGTTTTTGTTGACACGTCTGTTGCCGTGGTGACAGCGGCTCTAGGTCACTTCCTGGTTTGGAGCTTTGTCTGCAGCTCCTCCGGCTCAGTGTGCTGCGTTTATTTATTTTTTTTAAACAGGCCTGGCAGCAAAACAATAAAACAGCACGAACAAAAAAGTAAGTTTAAAATACTGACTTTATTTGATTTTAAGGATGAGATTCTATCTTTTCTGTCTATTTAAAGATTGTGTAACTTTTCTGTTGGAGACTCCGTCAAATGCTTGTCTCCATGGAGATGTTATTGCTTTGTCTGGAATGTTTCACAGTATGGCATTAAAACTTTCTATCTTCTTCTATGGAGACCAAACCAGACCAAGTTACAGGTCAGATCTGTGGAGAGGCGACCCCGCTCACTGTCACAATGTCTGTTTTTCTAGGGATTTTTGAGCTTTAAAACCACATGTCATTGAATAAATGTAAAGTAGAGCTGTTTACTGTCACACTGTGGAACATTCCAGACAGAGCAATGACAATGAGCAATCTCCATAGAAACAAGCAGGTGATGGACCCCCAACCAAAAAGTTACATAATGCACCTTTAAATAGTCTAGGTTTTATGCTGATTTACATTTCGGTGCAGATTATTAGTGCAAAAGAAATAAAAGTGAAATTTCTAAGGCAAAATAAAATAAAATAAAATAAAATTTTATTTTATTTATTTATTTTTTATTTGTATGTATGTATAAGTTACAGGTCAGTTTTGTGGCGAGGTGACCCAGTCAGAATGCCTCTTTTTTTACGGATTTTGGAGCAATAAAAACATTAGAATACACTGGGGGACATTCCAGAGAAAGCAAAAACATCTCCATGGAGACAAACTGACCACAGACTCTCTCTCTCCAAGATGTTACATAGTGAGCTTTAACACAGGGGGCTTTTGGAAACAGGAAAAGTTGGAGTGAGTTTCTTTGTTTCTATTTGAGGTGTAACGTCACTCTGCTGACACAACTGCACTGTTGTTCTTTGGTTGCGAGGGAGATTCCACGTTTTCTTTCTTACACAGTTTCAAAATAGCAACAGAAGTGGAGTGATATTTTTAGAAAGAGAACGGACCGGAATGTGCAGTGGAGCAAAGGTGAGGTCACCTGCACGCTCCTGGAGCTTCAGGGCGAGAATACCTCCAGTGTGACGCAGATGATGTGATGGTGCTAAGAGCAAAACAACAACCAAAACAAAACAGACTGTAGTAAAGTGTATAAACAAAGACATACACACACACACACACACAAAAGGATTGACATTTGAATACTTATTAACATATTTATAAGTTTCACTTTCATTTCTCCTCCCTTTGCTCTTTGCGCTAAAACACTCCCCCTTCAGAGCGCTATCAAAACACAATGCTGTGTTCGTTTATCCATTTGTTCGAAAAACTTGCTTTAACACTGAGTACCAGGCCCCAAAATAAGTATGTGCTTCAACTACACAACCTCAGATTCTGTATAACTAAAATTATTCAGTATAACTAGAATAATTCAGTATAAATAATATACAGTATATCAGTGAAGTGAAAGCGTTGGTGTCATGTGATAGTGGATCATTTTGGCACATTATTTTTATTTATTTATTCAATATTTTACCAGGTAAGTCAGTTGAGAACACTTTCTCATTTATGACATTAGCAGACCCATAGGCAGTGATACAGACACAGTAAAGTACTGCAGTAATACAGATGCAGTAATATACTGCAGTAATATAGATACAGTAAGGTACTGCAGTAATACGAATGAAATTGTCATTTAAAAAACCAAAGCTCCAAACACAATGACAACACTTCATACAAGTGACTCTGGGCCAGACATGTTGGATTCGGTCTCACAATCCTTGCTCAGTTTCCTTCTGAGTTCTGAGGAAAAGGGACATGTCAGTGAATGTCACTAGGACGTTGTTCCTCAGACCTCCAAGTCGGATAGATAACTGAATGCACCATTAGATTTAGACTTAAGACCACCACATATGACAGGAAAATGTGCTCGATTATGGCTTTGATTTGCTTCTCCCTGAGTTTTGGGGAGGCAGGATCTAACTTTGTGTCTTCAGGTGCAATTATGAAGCCACTGCTCCTTGTGTGTGTGTGTGTGTGCTCCTCATGTCTGTGTGTGTGTCAGTGTGACTCTGAGCTGCTCTGTCAGATCAACCATCAAACATCAGCAACGCTACAGCAACAACCAATAAACCAGAGCGTCAAGGGCAGAGGAGTGACGGACACAGAGACTCAAGATACAAACTCAAGATAGAGCAAAAATAATAAAGACTTTCTACCTCACCTCTCGTAAAGTGGTAAATACAAACTGCAGCATCTCATCCACATTATCCATAGAAATTATGCTCCATAAATAATGACCCCAGTCCACAAACCCACACTGTGAATCCAGTTTGAGGCGTTCCTTAAAAGTAAAAAGGTGAGAGTGGTTCCTCACGTTTCTGTTTCCATGGATTTCCATGCTCTCTTATACTGTGCATGTTCACGATGCTGTCCATGGTGCTAAATGCAGTAGATAGATAGGCTGGTAGGTGGAGAGATATGTGTGTAGGGCACCAAGCGCTTGTGAGGGCACCACGTGAATCATTGCAGAACTATTGTTCAGCACAGTCTTCTCCGGAATCAGCCCTGGTCCATCTCTGTCACCGGCACAGATCCCACCCCCCAACCTCCCATCTGTGTGTAGGGCACCCGGATGGGAAGCTACGACTCTGATAATAGACTATCACATGATATACACAGAATATAATTCATTTTGGCCAAATGTCAAACCGAATGTTTCAAAAAATAGTGTCTAGTGTGTCTGTGGTGTGTCTGGTGTGTCTGTGGTGTGTCTGTGGTGTGTCTGTGGTGTGTCTGTGTGTCTGTGGTGTGTCTGTGTGTCTGTGGTGTGTCTGTGGTGTGTCTGGAGTGTCTGTGGTGTGTCTGTGGTGTGTCTGCGGTGTGTCTGTGGTGTGTCTGTGTCTGGTGTGTCTGTGGTGTGTCTGTGTGTCTGTGTGTGTCTGCGGTGTGTCTGTGGTGTGTCTGTGTGTGTCTGTGGTGTGTCTGCGGTGTCTGTGGTGTGTCTGTGGTGTGTCTGTGGTGTGTCTGCGGTGTGTCTGTGGTGTGTCTGGTGTGTCTGTGGTGTGTCTCGGTGTGTCGGTGTATCTGTGGTGTGTCTGTGGTGTGTCTGTGGTGTGTCTGGTGTGTCTGCGGTGTGTCTGTGGTGTGTCTGGTGTGTCTGTACTGTGTCTGTGTGTGTCTGGTGTGTCTGTGTGTATGTCTGTGTGGTGTGTCTGTGGTGTGTCTGTGGTGTGTGTCTGGTGTGTCTGCGGTGTGTCTGTGGTGTGTCTGGTGTGTCTGTGGTGTGTCTGGTGTGTCTGGTGTGTCTGTGGTGTGTCTGTGGTGTGTCTGGTGTGTCTGTTGTGTCTGTGTGTGTCTGGTGTGTCTGCGGTGTGTCTGTGGTGTGTCTGTGGTGTGTCTGTCTGTGTGTGTCTGTGTGTGTCTGGTGTGTGTGTGTCTGTGTGTGTCTGTGGTGTGTCTGTGGTGTGTCTGGTGTGTCTGTGTGTGTGTGTGTGTCTGGTGTGTCTGTGGTGTGTCTGGTGTGTCTGTGGTGTGTCTGTGGTGTGTCTGTGTCTGTGTGTCTCTGTCGGTGTGTCTGGTGTGTCTGTGTGGTGTGTCTGTGGTGTGTCTGGTGTGTGTCTGTGTGTGTGTCTGTGTGTGTCTGCGGTGTGTCTGTGTGTCTGCGGTGTGTCTGTGGTGTGTCTGTGTGTGTCTGCGGTGTGTCTGCGGTGTGTCTGCGGTGTGTCTGGTGTGTGTCTGTGCGGTGTGTCTGTGCTGGTGTGTCGGTGTGTCGGTGTGTCTGGTGTGTGTCTGTGTCTGGTGTGTCTGCTGTGTGTGTCTGTGTGTGTGTCTGTGTGTGTGTCTGGTGTGTCTCTGGTGTGTCTGGTGTGTCTGGTGTGTCTGGTGTGTGTGTGTCTGTCTGGTGTGTCTGTGTGTGTGTGTGTGTCTGCGGTGTGTCTGCGGTGTGTCTGGTGTGTCTGTGTGGTGTGCCTGGTGTGTGTCTGCGGTGTGTCTGGTGTTTATGCGGTGTGTCTGTGGTGTGTCTGTGGTGTGTCTGGTGTGTCTGGTGTGTGTCTGCGGTGTGTCTGGTGTGTCTGCGGTGTGTCTGTGGTGTGTCTGGTGTGTCTGCGGTGTGTCTGTGGTGTGTCTGTGGTCAAACCTCTTCAGATAGTTTTTGATGAGGAACATTTGAACATGGGAGAAAGACTTTGGTTATACTCTGATTTTAATGCTACATCTTTGAATAAATGAATCCAAGACTCACTGTTATTACTGACAGACATTTTACAGTGTTACTAACACCAATGATAATGAAAATGTGATTTGAGTTTAAAATATTGTCTTTATTTTATTTAAGGATTATGATTATTCTATCTGTTCTACTTGTTTAATTAAAGGTGCATTGTGCAACTTCTGCTGGAGGCTCCATAGACATGTTTTTGCTTTGTCTGGAATGTTCCACAGTATGGCATTAAACCTTTCTATCTTCATGGAGACTAAACCACGCCAAGTTACAGGTCAGATCTGTGGAGAGGCGACCGAGCTCACAGTCAGAATGTCTGTTTTTCTAGGTATTTTTGAACTATAAAACCACCTGTGATTGAATAAGAGCTGTTTAAAGTGATACTGTGGAACATTCCAGACAGAGCAATGACATTTCCACAGATCCATGAAAAGAATCAAGTGCACCTTTAATTGTTAAACATTCCACTGTAAAACACTTTATCTGGTATCTGTGGCATTTCCCAGATCTTGTGCTTGTGTGTTACGTAAAAAAAAAAAAAAGAAAAGAAAACAAATATTTCTCTGCAGTGCCAGACGTGTTCAAACATTCAGTTACATGTTCAACAGCACAATTGCCCAGAATCCTCATCACAGCAGTCCTGCCCCAGGCCTCAGTCTTCTGCTGAAAACACTTCACATAATTAAGATGCAAATTAGAGTGAAGAAAATATTTATTTAGAATCACCTTAACGTCACAGTTATAGGTGCATTGTGTAACTTTCTGGTTGGTCAATACCTAAGTACCACACCATACCAACTTTATTTATAAAGCACTTTAAAAACTTTACAGTAGGCCAAAGTGCTGCACACAAACACAGGACAGACAATGACAATCACAGTAGAAGAAAATATATGGTACACACACAATACACATACAATACAGCTACTAAAAACATAGAAAAACAGTAATATACTCAACAAGAAATCTACATGTCACTTATTAAAAGCCAGAGGAAAAAGGTGCGTTTTTAGGAGTGATTTAAAAACAGGTACAGACTCGGCCTCTAATCTCTAATGGCGACTGGTTCCACAGCCGAGGGGCAGAAACAATAAGTAAAAATGACTTAAATTAAAAACATTTGACTTTATTTGAGTCGATTCAACTTGACAAATCCAATTATCGACCGATGGAACAAGTGTGTTTTGATTCATTCAAGCAACATTCGATTTTGTTTCTTATTTAAAGTGCAAAAATTGTGTTGTTTTTCAGTTTTTAAGTGGAGCAAGATGCATTTTCATATTTTAAGTACAAAATGTTGTGTTCCACTGGCAGATCATTTTATTTGTCAAGTGAAATTTACTCAAATTATGATAAAACTTGTTAAAAATCACGTCATCTTGACTTGACTAGATTTAGTTTTTTGCAGTGATGGTTTCTGCTCTGCCTGGAATGTTCCACAATATGGCATTAGTCAGCTCTACTTTACATTTATTCTTTTTTTATTCATAGATCTGACCTGTAACTTCATTTAGTTTGGTTTCTGTGATGATAGAAAGGTTTGGAATAAAACAGAATCTCTTTGTTTGTCATTGGAACAGATACAATGACATGAAGTGCAGTCATCGCTCAGTGCAAAGGCAGCAATAAAGAATCAAAGTGAAAAAGTCTCTACGGATATTTTAAAAAGTGTATAAAACCTGACAAACACGCACGCACACACACACACACACACATGCACACACGCACACGCACACACCTCTGCACACACACACACACACATGCACACACGCACACGCACACACCTCTGCACACACACACACACACACACACGCGCACACATTCCATCATTTAGTGAAATAATGGCTGTTGAGTAAAAACTGTTTAATGCCACACTGTGAAACATTCCAGGCGAAGCAATAACTTCTCCTTCAAGAAAAGAGTCTGACAGACCCACCACCAGAAATGTTACACAATGCATCTTTAATGCCAGAAAAAAAAAAACGCAGACAAAAAACATAGACAAGCAGCTGCCAGAAAAGTTATACAATCCCCGTCATTCCACTGCACCTGCCTCTCTTTAAACACACGGCCTCGACTTGTTTTCAGTGTATTTGAGGGAAAACCACAGAAACCCAAGAAGTTTAGCTGGAAGGAAAAGCCCAAAAGTTCAAATGTATTTTGAAACTGGCCTTCCTGCTGCAACTCATGCTGTAGTTTTCAATTCCAGTGCAATTCCAGAGCTGAAATGATCCAAATGATTCTAGTGAAGGTGTATGGATTTTAAAAACACAGTGGAGCACTTCCTGTATGACCACATGACATCACAAATGTGCAGGTTTGTGTGTTAAACGTGTGAATGAAACAAAACACAACTCCAGATCTGTTTGTGATGAGGAAACATTAGAACTGATCAAATGATTATGACTCAGGGTTTTCATATGATTCTGAAGCACATGACCACAGTCCAGTCATGTGACCTGTGTGTCATGTGACCTGTGTCTCTCGTGACTACTGTGGCTCATCTGTGTTGAAGTACAAAGAAGCAGATGTGGTGTCACTGTGCTGACCTCACAGTCACAGTGTGGACAATAGTTTTATTGTGAGCAGGTTTAAGAGCAGCTCACCACATCTGAGACGGACACCTACTCCTGACCTCTATACATACTAACAGGAGGCACTGCTCTGTCTGGGGCTCTGCTGCTCACTACTACTACTGATACTAATACTGATACTGATACTGATACTAATACTAATACTAATACTACTACTGATACTAATACTGATATTAATACTGATACTGATATTAATACTGATACTGATACTAATACTAATACTACTAATAATACTGATACTAATACTAATACTAATACTGATACTAATACTAATACTAATACTGATACTAATACTGATACTAATACTACTCTACTACTACCACTACTACTAATACTGATATTAATATTAATACTGATACTAATACTGATACTAATACTACTCTACTACTACCACTACTACTAATACTGATACTAATACTAATACTGATATTAATACTACTAATAATACTAATACTAATACTGATACTAATACTAATACTAATACTAATACTGATACTGATACTACTACTACTACTACTACTACTAATACTAATACTGATACTAATACTAATACTGATACTGATAATAATACTGATACTAATACTGATACTAATACTGATACTAATACTACTAATAATACTAATACTGATACTAATACTACTAATACTACTCTACTACTACTACTACTACTACTACTACTACTACTACTACTAATAATAATAATAATAATAATAATAATAATAATAATAATAATAATACATTTTTATTTTATTTATTTTTATTGAACATTTAAAATCCTGTCAGTGCATTTATTGTCATCTCTTTTAAACAAAAGACACAAACGTTCACAAATAATCAGAACAGCCTCATGAGAACTGAACAGAACACTGGAGTTGAGTGAAAGAGATACTAACATTCCATGACTTTTTCAAAGCTTTCATTGAATTTACAAAATTCCATGACTTTTCCAGGCCTCAAAAATGACATTTTCAATTTTCATGACTTTTCCAGGATTTCCATGACCGTGGGAACCATGCACACAGAAAGCACAAAAACAGAGAATGATGTAAACAATCCAATGAATTATAATAAGTAAATAAAAAGAAACAGAATAAAAACACATAATGATTAAAATCAAGTTCAAACCAGTTAAATGAAGGCCAGCTGATAAAAATGGGAGTCTGGTGTGAGTCTTTTCTCCTCAGGCAGGTCGTTCTAAAGCCGAGGCCCCGGACTGAAGTCTCCATCACCTTCATCCAGAGTCTGGACTTTGGAGCCACAGGGACCTGCCTGAAGATCTGTGGCTCAGATGGGAGTCAAAGTTCTGAAATGAAACTTTTCAGTTGGGCGTCTGTCACCTGCTTCTTTCTATGGAGATGTCATTGCTCTGCCTGGAATGTTCCACAGTGTGACATTAAACAGTTCTATTTTACATTTATTCAATTACAGGTGGTTTTATGTCTCAAAAATTCCTAGAACAGACATTGTGACTGTGAGCGGGGTCGCCTCTCCACAGATCTGATCTGTAACTTGGTCTGGTTTGGTCTCCATGAAGATAGAAAGGTTTAATGCCATACTATGAAACATTTCAGACAAAGCAATAACATCTCCATGAAGAAAAGCGTTTGATGAATCCTCCAGCAGAAAAGTTACATAATGCATCTTTAATCTGAGTTTTATTTGACACAATGTGACCAGAAAGAACTGAGTGAGCTGGAAACACGACAGGTGAGTTGATCTGTGCTGTTAAACAAGTCACTGTTAAAACTTTGTTGGCTCAGTTTGCAAATGTGAACATTCTACCATACACATCCATGCAGAACACCAGAAATACTATCTTTTACTGAGAATCTCTTCTTAACCCTATGTATATGACCTGGAGTCAGATTTTTTTTTAAGCACAGAGCAGTGGGCGGGGATAGGGGGTAGGTGGGAATAGATATTTTCGGCGGTGTAGACTCAAACTACAACTTTGAGTCAGCACCTGGTGAAGAAACACTGTTACATGACACGGTGGAGAGATAAAAAAAACATATCTCCTCTAAACTTTATCATCTGAAACTGAAAACGTCTGACGCAACTAGCAGTAAAACGCTGTACTTCCAGTAGTAATTAGTAGTTGTAATATAGGACGTCTCTCTTACAGAAAATATGAAGTTACTGCGTCTTTAAATGCTCCTTCCTGGATCTATACTCTCTCCTCTCTCTCCTCTCTTTCTCCTTCCCTCCTTCTCTCGGTTTCTGATCCTCGATTGTTTAATCCACGCCTCGCCGTTTACCGGATCTGCTCACGTGATCACGCCATCATGATCGCCACGGTAACAACAAGCTCCTGTGTCCGGGAAATGCTCCACTCCTCCTCCTCTCCAAGATCTGACAGCTCCTCTACCCCTCTGCTCCACCCTCCACCCGGACAGAGGAAGAGCAGCGGGAAGGGAGGGGGAGAGAGAGGAAAGGAAGGGAGGAGGAGGGAGACAGAGGGAGGAAGGGGGATAGAGAGAGGGAGGGAGAGGAACAGAAAGGGAGGAGGGATAGAGAGAGAGAGGGAGAGGAGGGAGGGGGGATTTCCCGGATCTCCTCGAGCCAGGGCGGCAAAGCGGAAGAGAGAGAGCTTCCCGGAAAAGGATGACGTAATGTGGGTCAGACGGAGAAAGAGAAACAGACAGAGAAAGAGCACGTGCAGAGAGGTAAACAAAGACTGAAACTGCAAGAAAAAGTCAAATTACTATGAATAATGTAATCGTGGAATGTCATGTTTTTACGTGTAAGTGAATCTACAAATACATCATTAAAATAGAGTTTTGGATTTACTCAAAACCTCAAATGATTCAATCTGTTTAAAGAGAATATGATGCAAAAGTTTTCAAATGAGCAGCTCCTTTTACTTTCACTTCAGTAGAGAGTAAGTCCAGGGCGGGATTTTTCTCCATGTTCTTTGGCTGCTCCCTTCTCCAACGCACTCGTCTCAAGTAACTGATGTGGAGTTTAAAAACACAGTGGAGCTCTTTCTTTATCACCACATGGCATCATAAGGTGTTTTCTGTTAGGAACTCAGCCTAAATCTGCAGGGTTTGTGATCAGGAAACTACTGCTCTTAATATCAGTCGTATTCTGGTATTAACACAATCTCCACATACATGTATTTGATGTACACACATACTGTATATACAAAATGTACACTGAGGGAGCGTCTGTTCCTCAAAATAATCTGACAATAAAATGAAAATAAAATGATTTCTTGACTTAAAAACATCGGCTCTGAGTCTCAGAACGTGACTAGTGTGATTAACCTCGTTCACAGCCTCACAGCTCTGACCTGATAATAGACCTGTCCCACTAACACTCTGGTTATTTATGTGCTCTATATGTGTGTGTGTGTGTGTGTGTGTGTGTGTGGACCCCAGAGGTGACGTCAGGGTGGGGGAGGGCCTCAGGACTAGACCAGGATCTGAACAAGGACTATGGGGGGGTGATGGGGGGTGGGTGATGGGGGGTGATGGTGTGGGTGATGGGGGTGGGGGTCGCTCATGGTTAGGCTTGTGATGATGTCATTCTCTGAGGAGCTTATCATAAATTTAGTTTTTTATTTCTTGACCTGGTTTGTGGTCCGTGTCTGTAGTACTGGGCTTATTCACATGAAACACAAACTGGCACAAAGTTCCTGCTCTTCCCTGTCACAGAACATTCTTTAAAAAACAGGGGGACATTATTGTTGGGTACATTGTTTAAGTGTTTTTTTTTATTTTGTTTTTATCTCTCTCACACACACGTGAACCCAAACAGAGAAATTGGTGGAAATGAGTGGGGCGACAGTAACTCAGCTGCACAGCAAAAACTGAAGGGTTAAAATGTCAGTGTTGGTTTTTTTTAGCACAAAATGTGTTATTTTAACTATCTGAAAGTTAAGTGGGGTTTTGAATTGGGGTTATTTGCCAGAGTTATATGGTTGAAGTTCAGTCAACTTCCCCTCGTGTTATTTCAACTTCCTTTAGTGTTGAACCACTTCAAACTCCCAGGAGAGACCAGTTTGAACCAGTTTGGTACATTATTTTATCTTAAAAACTCAAATAAAGTGTAAAAATAAAACACCTCTGTACACTGAAAAAAAAAAGGTTGCTGGATTTGCGTAAAAAAGTTATGGACAGCGGTTGCACGCAATAAAATTGAGGCTTTGAAACTTTTTCGAACCCCTCTACACATATTTTTCTCGGAACATGAACATCACTTTTTCATGTTGATGAAATTTGAACAAATCATGCTGAATATGCATATTTATCTTATGGTACCTTATCATGAAATGTATAAGTATGTATAATTTAATTTAATTGATCTAATTCTGTAAAAGAATACAAAAACAGTCTTTAGTTTTCTACAGATCTGTATTGTCTTAAACAGAATCAAACACAAAGAGAGCACAGGGACAGAGATACACAGTTTGGAGCTGGACAGTGTGAAGATTTATTCCAGTGAAGACGCTCTGGTCTCTGCCTGTGGACACACGAATAACACATGATGATCACATTCTGATGATCTACTCTGTTGTACATGTTTAAATACACTTATAGCAATTATTACTACAATAATGGACCAGAACAGAATCACAAGAACATTAGAAGTGTATCTGCAGAAACAAAACTCACCATGTGCTGCTTTTCTTCCTCTAAACACAGTAACAGGGAGGGCATCTGGTATAAAGTCTCCTAATGCCACATCACCTTGTACAAGTACGATAACAGTTTCAATAGGAAGTTCATTTTGAAAAAAATTAAAATAATTTTAGTTGGTTTACTTACTTTGTTCATCTGTGGTCTGTGTTTTGTTGGTTCTCAAACATCTTCCTTTTTTCTGAAACATCAACTATAACATTCATGAACTTCCCCACAGCTCCAGCAGAGCTCTGGACGTCACTCTTTGTAGACGACTCTGGAAGCAACACATTCAAATCTTAGTACAACTGTCACACTCTTGTAGATGGACAGTCAAAAACAATTTGTTTCAAGCTGTCCTTACATTAACTCTAATTTCAAATAAAACACCACAAACATGTTTTAACAATGACGACATTCTAGGCCGGAGAAGCACATAATAAAATCTTTGAAAAGTCTTACCTCCAGATCAGTTCTCATAATCCTCCTGCTCCACACTGTGTGTCCTCTGCTCATCTAACTGTCCTGTGTCCTGTTACATTTGAATTTTCCCTCCAAAAGTTTTGGGGAGGAGAATTCCAGAGGGAGGAGCCTCACCAGAAATTATAATAAAGTCATGTTTCCTCAACCTGATTAAAACATGCAGGTCTCACATCGGCCACAATCAAGCGATGTTTGTAAGATTTAAACATGCTGGACAGAGAAACGTAAAAAAGTGATGTTATTGTTGTCAAATTTGTTTTTGCAATTTGAGCAACCCCTCTCGGACCGTTTTTTCAGTGTATGTTATTTAATTACATCAGGATAACTCTACAAAGTGTTATCTATTCACTCTCAAAATGTTCATATAATTCTTGATTTTGGAGTTAAACAGGAACTTTGGTCCAGTGTTACTTAATGAACATTTCCAAAAATGTGAAATTATCTCTAGATCAGAGTGGACTCATATAAACCCTGAGAAAATGTTCACATTGATTCTGTGAGAGTCAATTTTAACACTCTCTTGGCTTTGGTGGAGGTTGGTGAAGCAGCATTTTCCAGCTCCCACGGATGGATGAGCATGATCCACATGATTCCAGTCGGATGTCTTCGTTGTGTCTTTGGGCAAGACACTTAACCCACCTCACCCCCAGTGTGTGTGTACACTGGTGTGTGAGTGTGTGTGTGTGAACATATGTGTTGTAAAGCACTTTGAGTCTTGAATTTGGAAAAGCATTTTATAAAAATGTGACCATTACATTTACATTTGGCAAATATCACACATTCACTCCTACAATTTTTATTTTCTATCATGTTTGTTCAAACTGAATCCCATAATATACATTTTTAAAAAGTCATTTATATAGTGCCCATTCACAGGTGAGGAATAATAAAGCAATAACATGTTTTGATTTGTCTGGAATGTTCCACAGTATGGCTTTGTTATCTGCAGACTCTCCTCTCCACAGATCTAACCAGTGGAGATTTCGCTTCATGTTTAAAGTCATATTGTGGATTATTTTAGTTTTGAACATTTAGATTCGATTTTCTTTCTGGCATTTTTGACTTTTCTCTGACATGGCTCCTGTGACAGAGGTGCAGTACGTGGTGATGTCATACTCATGATGAGAGGGCGGGGCTAAAGAGAGAGGAGGGCGGGGCTAAACATCAGCAGAATCACACAGAACACATTCACACTGTGATGGACATGTCTGCATCTCATTTCAGTCCTTTGATTCAAATTGAAAATAGTGTTTGTGTGTCCGGAGGTAGAATGTGGAGTCAGAGTTAAGTCTCATTCTGTGGTATTTTCCAAAAATTAAATCCACAAATGTTTTCTCTGAGTATTTCTAGAAGTGGCAAGGTCCAGTCTCCTGCTGTATGTGTCCAAGCAACACAACATGTGCAGATTAAGTCGAGACATGTGACCTGTCCACTATAGGGACACAGGAGGACGGGAGGGCATCTGACACACATGAACCACACAGAGAACTGTACATCACCTTTACCTTTACCCTGCGTGAGTCACACATCACACCTTTTCTCCTCCTTTCTCTAATCCCTCTCTTCCTCTCCCCTCTCCTCTTTCTCTTCTCCTTCCTCTTTTCCTCTCTTCCTCTCCTTCTTCCTCTCTCCTCTTCTCTTCCTCTCCTCCTTCTCTTCCTCTCTTCTCTCCTCTGTCTCTCCTCCTCCCTCTCTCCCACTCCGCTTTCTCTCCTCTTTCTTCTTTTCTCTCTTCCTCTCCTCCTTCTTTTCCCGTTCTTTCCTCCTTCCTCTCTTCCTCTTCCCTCCCCTCTTTCTCTCTCCTTCCTCTTTTTCCTCTCTTCCTCTCTCCTCTCTTCCTCTCTCTCTTTCTCTTCCTCTCCTCCTTCTCTTCCTCTCTCTCTCTCCTCTTCTTCCTCCTCCCTCTCTCCCACTCCTTTCTCTCTCCTTTCTCTTTTTCTCTTCCTCTCCTCCTTCTTCTTTTCCTCTCTTTTCCTCTCTTTCCTCTTTCCTCTTCCTCTCTTCCTCTCTTCCTCTTCTCCCTCTCATCTTCCTCTTCCTCTCTCTTTCTTCATCTTCTCCTCTCCTCTTTCTCTCCTCCTTATCTTCCTCTTTCCTTCCTCTTTCTCTCTCTCTCCTCTCTCCTCTCTTCTTCCCTCTCTCCAGTCCAGAGTATCCAGGAAACAGTGTAGTCAGTGCACTATCCTCTCTCTCTCTCTCTCTCTTCCTGTCTTCCTCCCTCTTCCCCTCCTCTCTCTCTCTCCTCCTCTTCCCTCTCTCCGTCTCCAGTTCAGAGCATCACTCCAGATCCAGGAAACAGCGTAGTCAGAGCAGCATCGCCTTGTTACCGTCACGAGCCGGATCATGTCTGCGGAGAAATGACACAAACGCTTTACCATCAAACACCTGATCGTTCCCGTAGCAACGCCTTCATTTACTGTACTGTGTCTGACTGAGTGTTAATAAAGTTACTGACATTTGAACAGTTTTACAGCCACATCAGAGCTGCTGCTGTCTGAGCCCGAGCAGAAACGGAATCACAGAAATCAAATCAAATAAATATCCCTCATCCTGTATCCAGTGGGAAGAAAATAAAATAAAAATAAAAATAAATAAAATAAATAAAAAAAAAAAAATAAATAAATAAAAAAAATAAAAATAAATCCCCCCATCCTCCATCCACTGGGAAGAAAATACAAAATAAAATTTTAAATAAAATAAAATTTAAATAAAATAAAAATTTAAATAAAATAAAATAAAACTTTGAATACTCTATGCCACTGGGCATAAAATAAAATTCAATAAAAATTAAATAAATACCCCCTATCCTCCAAGTACTACAAAATTAAAAATAAATAAATAAAGTAATTAATTTAAAAAATATATAAAATATATATCCCCAGCCTCCATACTCTCAAATCAAATAAAATAAAACTTTGAATATGAATTATGAATAGTTACGATTTTTCAGTTACATCAGTCGTTCCTGTTATGGACACCATATTGAGGACTTTTGACCAAACGTTACTTTTATTGTTTGGAATGTACAGACTCGTTAGTGTTGGTCTGAAAGAATTTCTGTTTCTAGTTTACACAAAATTTAATGAAATAAAATCAACATGGACGCCATTTTCAGGACTTTTGACCAATCATCAAATGTTACCTTTGAATTGTTATGAACGCACAAACTCATTACTATTACTACTGTTCAGCAAGTGTTCATAAAGTGACTGATATTTGAACAGGTTGAGTAGAAAAATCTAATCAAATTCATGGGTGGGTCGGTGCACAGTGTAAAGTTTCAGTCAGAGGTCTGCCACCTGCTTGCCTGTTTCTAATGAGATGTTATTGCTTTGAAAGTTCCACAGTATGGTATTAAACGATCTAATTAAACTGTATTATAACAAGCAAAGTTACAAGTCAGATCTGTGGCGAGGTGACTTTGCTCACTGTAAGAATAGAGGATTTTCATGGTGTTTATAATTGAACACATGTGAGACAAATAAAAGTTTAATGTCATGTGTAACCGAGGCTTCATTTAGAAGTTCCATGTATGTATGTTCAAATACTCAGGGCTAGTGCACGTAACAGAGGCTCAAAACTTCAAGAGATCGAGCACTCACCATGCTCCATGCAACACACACACACACAAACATAAATAAACGAGAAAACTAAAACACGCAAATAAGTGAAGGAAGTGCAAAAAAATACCACAGCACATGAGGAGCAATGGAGCAGAAGTGAAATACCCGACCACCAACCCTCCACAGACGGGCGCCCATGTCCAACCAACCCAAGAAAAACAAAAGTCAACACAAACCAAAAAGATACAATGACGAGATTAACAAAACAAATTAACATGAACTCAATATACAGACAAATTATACCAAAATAACCACACAAAGACCCAAATAAAACGGGTCATGACCTGCAGTGTCTATGAAACACAAACAAACATTAAAACCCCACAGAAACAAAGAAAGAAAAATATAGTCAAAAAGAACTTACCGTATTTTTCAGACTATAAGTCATGCTTTTTTCACGGTTTGGGTGTTTCCTGCAACTTATACTCCGGTGCGACTTATATATTAACATTTTTAGACAAACAGCTGCGAGAGGCTGTAGTATCTATTACTCCTGTACCACTGTCACTTCACTCTACTGCACATGTCTCCTGTAGAAAAAGATGTTGTTCTGCTACAAATACTGAAAACTGAAGCAGAAAACAGTAATCGAGCAGCAGAAAGAAAGTTTGGAATGAGTGAGAAACTTGTGAGGGACTGAGGAAAGCGAGGACACAGCTTCACGGTAACCAGGAGGATGCACCGTGAAACTTTCCTGAAGTCACTGGATGGATGGACAAAGCCTGAACTTCAGTGACACTGAAACCATCCTGCCAGGATTCAGAAAGGCCCGAATAATTCTAAATGGAACTGATTCTGAGTCTGACGACAGCGACACAGAAGAGGAAGTGACGCTCTGTTTACCTCTGGAGGACGAGGCCGAGTTGTTCAGAAGTGACACCGAGGATGAAGAATTGAATGGATTTAGTGATTTGGAGTGAGATGGAGAGTTTGGTAAACTTGTTCTGTTGTTTATGTTATAGTTTATCTGAAGAACTGTTCATATGTGACGTTAACAGTCTGTTGTTCTCTCTTCTATTGTTTTTACTAGAACTTGACTTTACACAGGAAATGTTGGTTCCTGGTCTTTGATTTTATAAAATACATTTCCCCAAAAAGTGCAACTTATAGTCTGGAAAATACAATAAATTACCTAAAGAGTGCGTCAGCTACAGCATCGGAAAAAAAAAAAAAAAAAATGCAACAGGGACCCAATTAACCCACAAGATAAAAACATTGTTAGTATCAGAGGCACTCCCAGCAGACCTACAGAGTAATGCAGAGGAAACGGGGAAAACAGTGAGCAGATAATCTGGGGTAAGAGGGCAACTTACCTCTAGCTTCAGCTACAAGGCTTAAATGCCAGCGGCAACATGGAAGCATATGGCACCGGATGTACACAGGCAAATCTCCAATTAGCCATGCAGGTAGAGCAGGAAAGTTACACAGTACACCTTTAAGTTTCAAAGCATGGGTAAAACCAAGTTTTACCCATGCTTTGCTGCTACTGCTAAAAATCCTAGACTCAAGTTCTGAGTTCTGTTCATGAGTTTGAAGATTCATTCATTTCACCTTTGACCTCTGCTGAATCAGTAGCTCCCTTTTCCACCTTCCTCTTCTCTCCTTTCTCTTCTCTCCACTCTCTCTGTCCTCCCTCACTCTCTTTCCTCTGAATCAGTTGCTTTTTGACCGGTGATTGACAGATGCCTGGCGGCCGCTGGCTTGGACACACCTCTGTGCTCCGCTCTGACGTTCTGTCTTTGTGTGTACAGTCTCGGAGCAGAAGTGAGTGTGACATGTGTGTGGGTTTGATTCACGCACATTCTGGTTCACACACGTTCTGGTTCATACACGTGTTCACGGGGATGAGGTCAAGGCTCAGTTTCACTTTGACTCACACTCATTTATGACTTTTGGCTCAGATATGGAGCACGAAGTCAACTGTCAAATTGGACTTGTTTCAATTCTAAAATTAAATTAAATAATAGATACACATAATAATAAAACAGTACATAAAAGTAGTAGAAGTAGAAGTAGTTTTGAATAGGACCAGTGTAGATTTGTCTCAACAGTAAATGTTTTGTTATATTGATGTGATGATACTTGATGAACTGTAAGCACTGCTCTGTTTGAGGCTTGTTAGGCTTTAAAGATGTACTTTGTAAATTTTTTGTAGGGGGTTGTTTCTATGGAGATGTCATTGCTTTGCCTGGAATGTTCCACAGTGTGACATTAAACAGCTCTACTTTACATTTATTCAATTACAGGTGGTTTTACAGCTCAAAAATACCTAGAAATACAGACATTGTGACTGTGAGGGGGGTCGCCTCTCCACAGATCTAACGTGTAACTTGGTCCGGTTAAGTGTCCATGATGATAGAAAGGTTTAATGCCATACTGTGAAACATTCCAGACAAAGTAATAACATCACCCAATTTGATCCATTTTATTTCTGCAGTTCTGCACAATACAAATAAAACATCTCCAAGAGAAAAATGAAGCTCTGTTTAACTCAACTAGTCCTCGTTAAGACAATCAAACTAGTCAAATCAAATAAGAGTAAGAATACTAATAAAAAATAAAAAAAAAAAAAAAAAAAACAACAAAGCACAAAACTCACACGGTGTTAAAAGTCAGAGAATAAAAGTGGGTGTTAAGACGAGACTTAAAACTTTCCACTGTGCCAGAACATTCAAAGCTTTAAAAACAAACAATAAAAGCTTAAAAATCAATTCTAAAATGAACTAGAAGACAGAGCAATGATACTAAAATCTGGGTAATGTGCTCACTTTTTTTTTCTACTTCCAGTGAAAAGTCGCGCAGCAGAAAAAGTACATTACAGTTGTCTAAAAGTGGTCTGGAGAAAGGCGTTTGACGGACTCTCCAATAGGAAAGTTTTGTGAGGTGGAGAAAGCCCCGGTTCTTTCAGTTTCCTGTTCCTTTAAAGCTCAGGCTCACGCTGACACACTGAGGAATTCTGTTTGATTCATTCTGAAACTCACCAACATCTCACTTTCACCTGCTTCTGTTCCTCACAAATGCCTCAACACTGCAAAACAACACCAGGCTCAGACGGCCCATATGAAGCTACTGATCTGATGTCTGTTATAAAAATGAAAAGAGGGCGTGATTGATAGGTGGATTAACCAATCAGAGAGGCATGCTCCACTAGCATCAAAAACAAACATGAATGCTTATACGTTAAAAGAAAGGGAAAAAAAAAAAAATGTCATAAAGGAGCGGATTTTTACAGAATCAACAATCGAAGCTACAAATGAGCAGCTAAAGTTGGAGCATCTAAAACTTGAACAGAGGTTTTTCCTGCTTCATGGTCTGGTTCCAGTCGCTTCTAGAACTGAACAGAATGTAGAAGAGTCTGGCTGCTCAGCTCACAAAAGTCAAATATGTTTCATTTATTCACTGAGCCGAGCCACAGGGAACAAGAATTGGCACAAAGAGAGAGAGAGAGGGGAGCAGGGTTCCCACGGTCATGGAAATCTTGGAAAAGTCATGGAAATTGAAAATGTCATTTTCCAGGCCTGGAAAAGTCATGGAATTTTGTAAATTCAACTGAAAGTTTTGGAAATGTGATGGAATTTTAGAAGACAATAAATGTACTGAAAGTTCAAAAACTATAATCCCAAACCATAAGGTGAGTGGAAAGAGAAGTAAAAATTTAGACCTAAAGGTCTGATCAATTCTACACACATGCTGTATACTCATGGAAAATTCACTTTAACTTTTTTTTTTTTGTCAGTGAAAAAGAGGGGAATCCTGTGAGACAGACACAACGACCATCACAACACAAACTACCACAACACCGACCACCACAACACAATCTATCACAACACAAACTACCACAACACAAACTACCACTACACCGACCACCACAACACAATCTATCACAACACAAACTACCACAACACAAACTACCACAACACAAACTACCACAACACAGACCACCACAACACAAACTACTACAACACAACACTGACCACCAGACACCGACCACAACAACACAACACAACACTGACCACCACAACACTGACCACCACAACATCGACAACCACTACACCGACCACTACAACACCGACCACTACAACACCGACTACCACAACACAAACTACCACAACACCGACCACCACAACACAATCTATCACAACACAAACTACCACAACACAAACTACCACAACACAAACTACCACAACACAGACCACCACAACACAAATTACCACAACACATACTACCACAACACAAACTACCACAACACCGACCACCACAACACAACACTGACCACCACAACACAAACTACCACAACACAAACTACCACAACACTGACCACCACAACACAACACTGACCACCACAACACAAACTACCACAACACCGACCACCGCAACACAACACTGACCACCAGACACCGACCACCACAACACCGACAACCACAACACAGACCACCACAACACCGACCACCACAACACAATCTATCACAACACAAACTACCACAACACAAACTACCACAACACAGACCACCACAACACAAACTACCACAACACAGACCACCACAACACAAACTACCACAACACAGACCACCACAACACAAACTACCACAACACAGACCACCACAACACAAACTACCACAACACAACACTGACCACCAGACACCGACCACCACAACACTGACAACCACAACACAGACCACCACAACACAACACTGACCACCACAACACCGACAACCACAACACCGACAACCACAACACCGACAACCACTACACCGACCACTACAACACCGACCACTACAACACCGACTACCACAACACCAACAACCACAACACCGACCACCACAACACCGACCACTACAACACCGACCACCACAACACCGACGACCACAACACACGACCAACCACAACACAGACCACCACCACAACACAAATTACCACAACACCGAACACCACAGCACAATCTACCACAACACAAACTACACAACACAGACCACCACAACACAAATTACCACAACACATACTACCACAACACAAACTACCACAACACCGACCACCACAACACAACCACAACACTGACCACCACAACACAACACACCGACCACCACAACACAACACCACACACAGACCACACACAACACAAACTACCCACACACAGACCACCACAACACAAACTACACACACAACACCACACACAACACAACAACACAACACTGACCACCAGACACCGACCACCACAACACTGACAACCACAACACCGACCACCACAACACTGACAACCACAACACCGACAACCACTACACCGACCACTACAACACCGACCACCACAACACAGACCACCACAACACCGACCACCACAACACCGACCACCACAACACAGACCACCACAACACCGACCACTACAACACCGACCACCACAACACCGACAACCACAACACAGACCACCACAACACAAATTACCACAACACCGACCACCACAACACAAATTACCACAACATCGAACACCACAGCACTGACTACCACAACACAAACTACCACCATGGCCTCCCTCTTTCTCTCCATCTCCCTCCTTCCCTCTCTCTTTTTTCCCTCCCTCCTCCTTCCTCTCCTCTCCTTCTCTCCTTCCCTCTCTCCTTCTCTCTGTCCCTCCTCTCCCTTCTCCCCCTCTCCCTCCTCTCCCTCCTCTCCTCTTGTGTGCTAGTGTTGAAAAGTAGATGGGGTCATAATGTCGTGGTGTGTGACGCGTTCCTAATTTTAGCAGTCTGATGGTGGCGCTAACACGGCTCAGGCTAAATCTGACCTCAGCTGTTTAGGGCCCGACACACTGTTAGTATGAGCTCTATATTTACACACAGCGTGGCCTTTAGAGCGGAGCGGGCTCGCACTGATGACGTCGCACTGTCCACAGACACGCCCACTTTACTACGCTTCTGTTTGAGCCTTTTAAGGAACCGTTTTATTTTCACTCAGGAAGTTTATTTTATTTTTATTGATGATGAATTCAGGATGATCTTATTTTAAAGCTGTTTTCTGTTCTGTTCTAATGTTTCCTCATCACACACAAACCTGAAGTTGTGTTTGTTTCATTCATGTTTA
The DNA here is from genome assembly GCF_026225935.1 of Boleophthalmus pectinirostris. Classification (NCBI taxonomy): domain Eukaryota; kingdom Metazoa; phylum Chordata; class Actinopteri; order Gobiiformes; family Gobiidae; genus Boleophthalmus; species Boleophthalmus pectinirostris. The sequence continues at coordinate 24,301,943 of NW_026571036.1, read as the reverse complement.
ACACACAAACCTGCACATTTACAACGAGTTCTTCTCACAAACTGAAAACACTCTGTTGGTGGTGATACAGGAAGTGCTCCACTGTGTTTTTAAATTCTAGTTTAGTCCTGGTTAAGGCCTGGTGAAGTTCAGGTTCAGTCCACGTTTGGTCCTGGTTCAAATCTTGTTGAGTCCTGGTTTAGTCCTGGTTTAGTTCTGGTTTAGTTGTGGTTTAATCCTGGTTTAGTTCTGGTTTAATCCTGGTTTAGTTCTGGTTGAGTCCTGGTTTAATCCTGGTTTAGTTCTGGTTTAGTCCTGGTTTAGTTCTGGTTTAATCCTGGTTTAGTTCTGTTTAAGCCTGATTTAATCCTGGTTTAGTTCTGGTTTAGTCCTGGTTTAGTTCTGGTTTAATCCTGGTTTAGTCCTGGTTTAGTTCTGGTTTAGTCCTGGTTTAGTTCTGGTTTAATCCTGGTTTAATCCTGGTTTAGTCCTGGTTTAGTTCTGGTTTAGTCCTGGTTTAGTTCTGGTTTAATCCTGGTTTAGTCCTGGTTTAGATCTGGTTTAGTCCTGATTTAATCCTGGTTTAATCCTGGTTTAGTCCTGGTTTAGTTCTAGTTGAGTCTTGGTGTAAATCTCCTTTAGACCTGGAGTTATGTTTTGTTTCATTCACATGTTTAACACACACCTGCATGTTTAAACTGATTCTTCTTTCAAATGAACAACATCTTCACTAGAATCACTTGGATGATTTCAGCCCTGGAAATTCCAATCTCTCCAGAATTTGAGGTAAAAGGAACTGTTCACTTCACACACTACACCCTGACAAACCTGGTGTGATGTGCACTAGTTTCATGAGTGGGATGCTGTGTTGTGATAACGCTCTGAAGGGGGAGTGGGGAGCAGAGGGAGGGAGAATCAGAACGCCAAAGCAAAAATGAACTTTATAAACCATTAACAGGAACATGTGATCTGTGTGTGTTACAGTAAATAGGCCACAGAAGTAAAACGCCTCCTCTTCATCAGAAAACTTAATCACTGCTCGTCTTCTGTCCAGGACCAGGTAAACACTGCCCTGCTCTGTCACCAACTCCAGAGAACCAAAACCACAACCAAAAGTGGAAAAGTGAGTGGGCCAGCGTGAGCAGATGATCACCGAGACTCCCATACAAGAGAAAGTGAAACCTCCTCGAGTCAAATCAACATGTGCCCCACTATTCACGTGTCTAGTCACGCAGACACAACATACCACTTTAGTCCTGATTTAGTTTTGGTTTAGTCCTGGTGGAGTTCGGGTTAGTCCTGGTTTAGTTCTAGTTTAGTCCTGGCAAAGTCCAGGTTCAGTCAGGTACATTTAGTCCTCGTTTAATTCTAGTTGAGTCCTGGTTTAGACCTGATTTAGTCCTGGTTTAGACCTGGTTTAGACCTTTTTTAGACCTGATTTAGACCTGGTTTAGTCCTAGTTTATTCCTGGTTTAGTCCTGGTTTAGACCTAGTTTTGTCCTGGTTTAGTCCTCTTTTAGTCCTGGTTTAGTCCTAGTTTAGTCCTGGTTTAGTCCTAGTTTAGTCCTGGTTTAGACCTAGTTTAGTCCTGGTTTCGTCCTGGTTTAGTCCTAGTTTAGTCCTGATTTAGTCCTAGTTTTGTCCTGGTTTAGTTCTAGTTTAGTCCTGGTTTAGACCTAGTTTTGTCCTAGTTTAGTCTTGGTTTAGTCCTAGTTTAGTCCTGTTTTTTTCCTGGTTTAGTCCTAGTTTTGTCCTGGTTTAGTCCTAGTTTAGTCTTGGTTTAGACCTGGTTTAGTCCTGGTTTCGTCCTGGTTTAGTCCTAGTTTCATCCTGGTTTAGTCCTAGTTTAGTACTGGTTTAGTCCTGGTTTAGTCCTAGTTTATTCCTGGTTTCGTCCTGGTTTAGTCCTAGTTTAGTCTTGGTTTAGACCTGGTTTAGTCCTGGTTTCCTCCTGGTTTAGTCCTAGTTTAGTCCTGGTTTCGTCCTGGTTTAGACCTAGTTTAGTCCTGGCTTAATCCTGGTTTAGTCCTAGTTTTGTCCTGGTTTAGTCCTAGTTTAGTACTGGTTTAGTCCTGGTTTAGACCTAGTTTAGTCCTAGTTTAGTCTTGGTTTAGTCCTGGTTTAGTCCCAGTTTAGTCCTAGTTTAGTACTGGTTTAGTCCTGGTTTAGTCCTAGTTTCATCCTGGTTTAGTCCTAGTTTAGTCTTGGTTTAGACCTGGTTTAGTCCTAGTTTCGTCCTGGTTTAGTCCTAGTTTAGTCTTGTTTCGACCTGGTTTAGTCCTGGTTTCGTCCTGGTTTAGTCCTGGTTTAGACCTGGTATAGTCCTGGTTTCGTCCTAGTTTCGTCCTGGTTTAGTCCTAGTTTTGTCCTGGTTTAGTCCTGGTTTAGACCTGGTTTAGAGGGAGGGCGTCAGTGAGTCACAGAGGAGCTGGTGGGAGGTTCAAAGTTCTTCTGCAGATTAAATATTAAATTTTACGAACACACTTTTCCATAGAATGTTGCAACACACATGTTTTAAACTCACACACAACACGCACAAGCCCCACTCCAGTCCACAAGGACGGTTCCAATAAAGATCAACCTTAATCGTGGAACTTTTCTGGTGGACAAACTGCCACCTGCTTGTCTCCATGGAGATATCTTTTCCTGGAAAGTTAAATGTGTGTATCTTGCATTGATTCAGTTACAGTGTTTGTTTTTTAATATTTCTAACACAAATGTTGACAAATGAGTGGGCTCGCCTCTCCGCAGATCTGACCTGTAACTTGGCCTGGTGGCATGTGCTTGTATCTGTGGAGATAGATGACGTTTAATGCCATGCTGTGGAACATTCCAGACAAATAAATGGCATAATTAATGTTCTTTTACTGTCTGAAAAAGGAGAAAAAACAGAAGGATTCATTTTCATTTGGTTTGAAACAGTTTGCAGTCATCCAAAGTTCCTCCTCACTGACCTTGTGCATTCAGAGCGTCCTCATTATTCACCACCATCAGTTCTTCAAGAGCTTCACAACTTTCAGAGACCAGAGCAGAGTTTGCCATCAAGGTAACGCTAGCAACAACTAGCATGCTAACTGCACACCTCCTGATTCTCCACCAATAAAACTCTTTGTAATTAAATGCAGACAGCACACAGCAGACTTATTTTGACCTCAAGAACTGCTGAGGCGGTGGAGATGGTGGTGGTGGTCGTCGAGGTGGTCGTGAAGGTGGTGGAGGTGGTGGTAGTGATGGTGGTGGAGGTGGTGGAGATGTTGTTGGTGGTGGTGATGGTGGTGGAGATGGTGGTAGTGATGGTGGTGGAGGTGAAGGTGGTGGTGGTGGTGGAGGTGTTGTTGTTGTTGGTGGAGGTGTTGGTGGTGGTGGTGTAGATGGTGGTGGAGGAGGTGGAGGTGTTGGTGGTGGTGGTGTAGATGGTGGTGGAGATGGTGGTAGTGATGGTGGTGGAGGTGAAGGTGGTGGTGGTGGTGGAGGTGTTGTTGTTGGTGGTGGAGGTGAAGGCAGTGGTGGAGATGGTGGTGATGGTGGTGGTGAAGGTGGTGGTGGAGATGGTGGTGGTGGAGGTGTTGTTGGTGGTGGAGGAGGTGGTGGTGGTGGAGGTGTTGTTATTGTTGGTGGTGGAGGAGGAGGTGGTGGTGGTGGAGGTGTTGTTATTGTTGGTGGAGGTGTTGTTGGTGGTGGTGGTGTAGATGGTGGTGGAGGAGGTGGAGGTGTTGTCGGTCGTGGTGGAAATGGTGGTGGTGGTGCTGTTGTTGTTGTTGGTGGTGGTGGTGGAGGTGTTGGAGGAGGTGTTGTTGGTGGTGGAGGTGTTGTTGGTGGTGGTGGTGTAGATGGTGGTGGAGGAGGTGGTGTAGGTGGAGGAGGTGGTGGAGGAGGTGGAGGTGTGGCCTTGTCCCGCTGTGTTTTGGCAGTGTTTTTTTTTTCCACAGAACTGATATGGAAGTGTTATCAGTGAAGCAGGGAACACCGTCTGTAGATCATTAGCTGTTACGACTGCTCCAGTTTCAGTCACCCTGTTTTTACAACCCACTAACGGAACTAGTTGAAAGGAACGCTGTATCAGTGAGTTCACGAGGCACGGGGGATTTCTCAGGATCACACCGGAACCTGGAGGAAAGCAGAAAGGTCTTTGGAAAATATGAACAAAAATTACTTTGAAAATAAATAAATTAAACAAATCGATATTTGCACACACAGCTCCAGTTCAGTGACCCAACAGTCTCCATGAGGAGGATTAGTCCTGGTTTAGGCCTGGTTTAGTCTTGGTTGAGTCTTGGTTTAGTTCTGGTTTAGTTCTAGTTGAGTCCTGGGTTGGTCCTTAAGTCCTGGTTGAGTTCAGATTGAGTCCTGGTTTAGGTCAAGTTGAGCAGTGGTTCAGTCCTAGCAGAGTCCTGGTTTAGTTTGGTTCAAGTCCTGGTTTAGTTCTAGTTGAGTCCAGGTTGAGTCCATGTTGAGTCTTGGTTTAGTCCCGGTTTAATTCTAGTTTAGTCCTGGTTTGGTCCTGGATGAGTTCAGGATGAGTCCTGGTCGAGACCTGGTTTTGTCCTGTTTTAATCCTGGTTGAGGTTCTCGCTAAATTCTGGTTGAGCTGCAAATTATGAGTTTTAATATTAAAAACACACATAAATGAAATAGACTGAAATCCACGGGCTTCATGTATTTAATGAATAATTAGAATAAATAAAGTGAGTAATGAGCTTCACTGTTCAGGTGTCAGTTTTCTTCTAAATGTGAACGCTCCTGGATGTGATTAAAATGTGCGTTGCTCGTTCAAACTTTTTATTATTATTTTTTTAAATAAAGGGCTAAAGTACTTGTTATGTCAAAAGGTCAGGTGAGCTGTCCTCTGCATTTACTGTAAAAATCACCACAAAAAGGAACAGAGTCCGATTGAGCCACACAAATCCATTCTTTACACACAGATCCCCAACAGATACAGAAACTCGCCCAGATCAGTCACTTTTCCTCTTAGCAAATCTTACCGTAAAGCTCTGAGTAACAGTAACTGTGTGTGTCCGGACAGTGGACACAGCGAAAGTAAAACATGAAGCAAAATGATGAGGAAGTTAAGAAGTTACACCATGAAACCAACAGGGTGACGACATCCACAACTCCACACACCACATACACACACATGTGCTTCCTTACTGTGAGTGAAGTCGCCTCTCCACAGATCTGACCTGTAACTTGGCCTGGTGGCATCACATGCTTGTTTCTATGGAAACAATATTATTATTCTTAACTAAAATCATTAAAGGACCACATGACGCTTTTCTGTTCTGTTCTAATTTTCCTCATCACACACACCTGGAGTGTGTTTTGTTTTATTCACATGTTTAACACACAAACCTGCACATTGAGCACGAGTTCTTCCCTTACACAGAAAACTCTGTTCCACCTTGTGATGTCATGTGGGAAGTGCTCCACTGTGTTTTTAAACTCCATACACCTTCACTAGAATCATCCATCTGCGGGGACAGCAGTCTGAGCAGGGACTCCCACACTTCCTTCCCCCCTCGGACATGATCTCTCTCTCTTCTGGGGGCCCCCGAGGTGTTCCTAGGCCAGCCCAGAGACATAGTCCCTCCGGTGGTCCTGGGTCTTCCCGGGGCCTACTCCCAGTGGGACATGCCCGGAACACCTTCTGAGGAAGATGCCCAGGAGACATCAGAACAGATGCCCTCCCCTCAGCTGCTCCTGTCACATGGCAGAGCAGCGGCTCTACTCTGAGCTCCTCCCGTGTAACTGAGCTCCTCACCCTGTCTCTAAGGGAGCACCCAGACACCCTGTGAAGGAAACTCATTTTGAGCGCTTGTATCCATGATCTCGTCCTTTTAGTCATTACCCAGAGCTCATGAGCAGAGGTGAGGGGAGGAACGGAGATTGACGGTAAATCGAGAGCTTCACCTTTTGGCTCAGCTCCCTCTTCACCACAACCGTCTGATACAATGACTGCATCAATGCTGACGCTGCACCTGTCCACCTGTCAATCTCACGCTCCATCCTCTCCTCACTCGAGAACAAGATCCCGAGATACTTGAACTCCTGCCAGTCTACTGAACAAATCAAATCAAAACTATCTGTTAATGTCAAACTACAGCTTCATGACATCACAAGGTGGAAGAGAGCATTTGGAGCTTTGGAGATGGAGACAGACTAATAATAAAGAGTTACTCAAACATGTGAATAAAACAAAACACAACTCCAGTCTGTTTTTGATGAGGTAACAGCATTATTCCTGACTTACAGCTCAAAAGTCATTTTTGTGTAACACAGGACCTTTAAAAGAGTCATTTTCACTTGTCTCTGTTTTGCACTGTGGGGTTTTTCTTTATTATTTTCCCATCAGCTTATGATCTGTGCCTCTCAAAAGTCACAACATTCACACTAAAACTGGAAAGTTGTGACGTGCTTTCAGAAGTAACGTCTTGTAAAAGTCTGTGTGCACAAACGTAACAGTGAGATTCCAGCGTTCCTCCTGGAGCAGCACGAATAAAACTCCTGTAAATATTCTGGAAACATTATGTTCACTGTTTACATCTGACTGAAGTGGTGATGTCATCCAAAATGGCCGCCCATGACATCATCTTCATGAATTCTGCACTCGCTCCCCCCATCTCTCTCTCTCTCCCTCTGTCTCCCTCTCTTCACGGTACATTTGTCTCCCCCCTCCCCTCCCCTCCTCTATCTCTCCCTCTCTCCTTTTCTCTCTTTCTCTTCATGGTACATTTGCCCCCCCTCCCCCCTCTCTCTCCTTCTCCCGTCTCTCTCTCCCTCTATCCTTTCCTCTTTCTCTCTTCACAATACATTTGCCCCCTCTCTCCTCTTCCCTCCCTCTCCCCCTCTCTCCCTCTATCTCTCCCCCCTCTATCCTTTACTCTCTTTCTCTCTTCACAGTGCATCTGCTCCCTCTCTCTCTCTCTTCCTCTCTTCTTCTCTCTCTCTTCATGGTACTTTTTTCTCTCCCTCTCTCCTCTCTCTCTCTCTCTCTCTCTCTCTCTCTCTCTCCTTCTCTCCCTCTCTCCTCTCTCTCCTTCTCTCCTTCTCTGTCCTTCTCTCCTTCTCTCTCCTCTCTCTCCTTCTCTCCTTCTCTCTCCCTCTCTCCTTCTCTCCCTCTCTCTCCCTCTTTCCTTCTCTCTCCCTCTCTCCTTCTCTCTTCTCTCTCCCTCTCTCTCTCTCTTCTCAGTACATCTGCCCCTCTCTCCCCTCTCCCTCTCTCCCTCTCTCCTCCCTCCCTCTCTCGTTCTCTCCCTCTTCTCAGTACATCTGCTGCTCTAGTTTTCCGTCCGTGTGTTTCTCTTTCCTCAGAACTTCCTTCAGTTTTGGTTTATTTATGAAACAAGTGAAAGTTGAGTGGGGTTGAAGGTCTGAAGAACCTGAAGGACGACTCGCTTCATCTGAACTAAAACGAGCACACAGATCACTCTATTCTCTAATCTCTCACCTCCGTTCTCTGCGGTGACACAGGAAGAGCTCCACTGTGTTTTTAAACTCCACACACCTTCGCTAGAATCATTTGGATCATTTCAGTTCTGGAATGTCCAATCTCTACTGAACTAAAGGTAAAAGGAGCTGTTCACTTGAAAACGACAGCTTCATGACATCACAAATTGGAACAGAACATTTGGATCTTTGGAGATGTAGACAGATTAATAATAAAGAATTACTCAAATGTGAATGAAACAAAATACAACTCCAGGTGTGTTTTTGAGCAGGTATAAACATTCTAACGTGACTTAAAGCTCACAAGAGTCGGTTTTGTGTGATACTGAACCTTTAAATGATAATATGTTCTTCAAACCTTTGCTCAGACTTGTTTTCAAATGTCCCATAGTCCCTGAACGTGTCACTGTTGTAATTATAATAAAAGCTCATCCTCCCTCTCCTCTGCGTCCAGCCTAATGAGAGCAGCACAGGGGCATGATGGGAGCGCAGGGGCGTGGCCTTGGTGACGTCACTCCGGCCCAGGTGATGTCACCGGTCGCTCCTGACACCGGACTCACTCTGTGACACTTTAACCTACTGTGTGTAAGACCTAAAAATATCAGCGTAAACAAGAGATAAGAAGTTTAGAGCCGTGAATCAGAGCACACGTCTGTAATATTCAAACATCTCCATCTGTAATCTCGGACAAAGGGCGTCGGTGGAAACAGTGAGCTCACTGTATTCACTTGACCTACACAAAAAGCAGATGTAGATCCTGAATGAAACTAAAAACAGCTGAGACTCCTGTTTAGAAACACTTTTGCTTCACTCATCAAGGTCAAGTCCTGTGACCCAGTTAGACTTTACACTTTACACTATTACTTTACTGTTACTTTACTATTACTTTACCAGTGTTGGGAAGTTTACTTTTAAAATGTATTCCCCTACAGATTACAGATTACATACACCAAAATGTAGTTTGTAACGTAATCCATTAAATTACTTAAAGTGAGTAATGTAATCTGAATACTTTGGATTACTTGATTTACTGTAGAGAAACAAATACGAGGAAATTATAACATTAGATGTTTTATCTGATAAAAGAAAATGAAAATGAAAAAAAAGGGGGGATATAGCCCAAAATGTGAAAACAGGAAAACAGGAAAATACTGCCATATAATCCATTTATTTCAACAAAGTAACTGTAATCCAATTACCACTCACTGAAACAGTAACTGTAACTGAATACAGTTACTCATAATTTGTACTCTGATTATGTAACTCCCGTACATGTAATCTGTTACTCCCCAACACTGTACTTTACTTTGTATTGTAGTTTACTTCGTGTTGTGTACCTGCTCTCGGTGAAGCTATTTGTGATTTGTATCTGTGAAAACCGCCACATAAATAAAGTTTGCTTACTTATTTATACTAAATAAATATAATATGTTATCTTTTACTGTGTGATTTTTTTTATGTTGAGCCAAAGATTTTTTTATTTTTTTTAACACGGAGGAAGTGAGAGCTTTAGTGTATCAGTAGAAGTCCAGAACAGTTCGAACATAATGTGAAGATGATTAATCTTGTAATGTCCAAACTTACTGTGATCAAGTAAAAAGCTGTAGTCCAAACGTCTGAGCACTAGAATCAGAGTAAAAGTCCTTTAATAATCACATGGGACAGGGCAAATATCACAGAAAGTTTTCTACATTACAAGCTTGGTTATCGTCATTATATCTTATTTTTTAATTTATTTACATTCTAAATAATCTCTTTAAAATATATACAATGGTTTTACATCAGATTTTCCCACTGGAAAAGGTGACATGTTGTGTTTAGAAAAGTCGCTTCAGCACAGAGTTCAGAACATTTAAAAACAGATGTTGTAAGCGACTTGTTCAGATTTATTGGTAAAACTCTTAATGGCAACTCTTTACGATGAGGTAAGAAGAAAACCTGTATCTGTCCCACTATGGGGAAATTCCAGTGTTGTATCTCACAGTTTGAGAACAAAAAGAGAAAAGGAATTAAAATTGAAATTAAAATTAAAGGTGCATTGTGTAAATTTTCTGATGCCACGGAGATGTTATTGCTTTGTCTGGAATTTAGGGCATTAAACCATTTAATCTTCACCAAACCAGACCAAGTGACAGGTCAGGTCTGTGGAGAGGCGACCCCGCTCACAGTCACAATGTCAGAATGTTTTTTCAGGTACTTTTGAGCAATAAAACTACCTGAAAACTAATTGAGTAAATGTAAAGTAGAGCTGTTTAATGTCACACTGTGGGACATTCCAGACAGAGAAATGACATCTCCGTAGAAACAATTGATGATTATAATTATTAAATCTTTATTTTATTTATTTAGAAAGCACTTTTAAAAACAAGGTTTTCACAGTTCTGTACGAGCAGCAAAGAACAATACAAAAAGCAAACAGAAAGAATGAAAACAGACAAAGAAGTAGTCAGTTCATCCATCCAGCCATTTTCTTCCTCTTATCCGGGATCTAAGCAGACCTCCTTCACCCCAGACACTTCCTCCAGCTCCTCCAAGGGGACCCTGACCAACACAATTCATGATAATAAACAAGTTAATAAAATAGAACACAAATAGATAAGGAATTATTATTATTATTATTATTATTATTATTATTATTATTATTATTATTGTTGTTGTTGTTGTTGTTGTTGTTATTATTATTATTATTCAGGTGCATTCATCACTGAAACAAATGAAATAAAACAAATATTCAGATTGGATTGAAGACACATGACAGAAAAAATACAAACATGTTAACTTTCCTGCTCAGAGTTTCTGTTGTATTTTCTAAAAGGTGAAATTCCCCAAGAGCTGCTCTCTGCTCTGTCACTGTGAAACAAACTCAAGCCCACAGGACGAGAAGAAGAAGAAGAAGAAGAAGAGATCCAGGAATGACAAATATGTACTCGAGAAAGAAAGAGAGAGAGAAAGAGTGTGGGGAGGGGAGGCAGAGTTGAGGAGGAAGAGAAAGAGAAGGTATAGGAGAGAGAGAGAGGAAAGGCAAGGAGAGGAAGAGAGAGAGAGCGACTGAGGGGGATGGAGGGAGGCAGAGGAAAAGGAAAAGCTGAGAGAGACAGAATGGAACTAGGGAAGGAGGTAAGAAATACCGGAGGGAGGGAGGGGTTGTAGCTGGGGAGAGAGAAAGAAGAGAAAGAGAGAAGGAGGAAAAGAAAGACAGTTGGGGAGAGAGAGGAGGACAGAGCGAGGTAGTAAGAAAAGAGAGTGAGAGAGAGAGAGAAGTAAGAAGGGAGTGAAAGAGGCATAGGAAAAGGAGCAAAAGAAAAAGAGGGGTAGAGAAGTGTAGGGAAAGAGAGAAGGAGGAAAAGAAAGACTGGGGAGGGAACAAAAGATAGTTGGAAGAGAGAGAGGGAGGACAGAGTGAGGAAGCAAGAAAAGAGGAAGAGAGAAAGATAAAAAGGGAGAGAAAGAGGAAAAGGACAAGGAGAGAGAGAAGGAGCGAAAGAAAAAGGGGGGTAGAGAAAGGTAGAGAAAGAGAGGAAGGGGGAGAGAGGAAGAGACGGAGAGAATAAGACGAGGGAGAGAGACGTAGGGAGAAAGAGAGGAAAGAGAAGGAGAGAGAGGAAGGAGGGAGGAGGAGGAGTGCGCCCTGTTTACTGCGCGTTGCTAGATTGCATCACCGTCAACAATAATCCTCGCTGTCCCACAATCCTCTGGGCTAAAAATAGGATGACGTCAGCCCCTGCCCCTCCCGTCTGTGTGCAGCGTAGGACGTAGGACGTTCGAGATTCCCAGGACGCCACGCCTCCTCCGCGCTCTTATAAAAGGACAGTGATGCAACGTGCCGGTTACACACGCAACTTTACCTACCGGAGCAAGGAGAGCGCGAAAACTGCCCAAACCCGCGCCAGATACAGCGGCTTTTAATCTTTTATTCATTCTTCTGAATCCAAATACAAGCACTTTGAACAGGTAAGGCTCATTTTTGCGTTTCATAGAAGTTGGGGTCTGGTTTAAGAGAGCGGGAGGTGGGAGCAGTGGAAGCCGGTGTTGTTGCTCCGTTGCCCGGGTGATAAGCGGAGGATTTCCCGGTGTCTCCCCCTGAGCTCCGGAGCCTGCGCTGTTCAAACGACTCCTAAACCGTTTATATCGTGACATTTCTGTACAAAATTCCGTAATAATGACTGCTCGTGGTGCTGTTTCGGTGCAAAATCTACTAAATGTTCACGTGAGCGTAGTGGAGGGTGAACAGCGGAGGGAGGGAAGGTTGAAGCCGGAGTTGATGAAGCGTTGCCCGGGCGACAGTCAGAGGAGTCCCCGGTGTTTCCCCTGGAGTTCCGAAGAATGAATTTCTTTAATTTATAATCGCGTTTTATGCAAATCTATTAAAGACAATTTGACAATCATTTTTGGTAAACTCTGAGAGAACTTTGACATTTAATCACTTATGCAAGTTTTAATGGTTTTGAAAAGCTTTTCAAGTCTGTTTCTCTCAGCTTAAAGTCCTATTTCTCTTTTATTTTGTTTTAGTTATGTTCTCCAATCAACAACATTCTAAAAGGATATATATATTTGTGTTAATGGCTAAACTGCCCAGAGTCAAAATACACCGGAATAGAGAGTTATTTTCTTTAAATTGGATTCAAATGGAAAGTACACAAAGACTGTTAATATTTCCTAATAGTTTACACAAGACATTGAGGAAGTGAAATCTTAAATCAACAGTTTTAAATACCAGGGTTGTAGGTGGAATTTAATTAAACATAATTACTGCATGACTTGGCTGTTTTTGTGTAAACATTGAGTGCAGTTGCTTCCCTGTTCCTCTGCTTTGTACTTCTGCTCTGGATGATCTAAACAGGAAGATTTCACAGTTGTTGCATCACCTTTGACCTCTCTGTCATAGTTACTCAGCAGAAATGTGTTCAGGTCCGAACTCTCACCTCATGTTCCTTATGGGGCAAAAAGTCACAGTTTTATAATAAGGAACTGTAACTTAACTGCACATTGATTTAAAATGTAAAAAAAAAGAAGTTATGCAATGTTGCCTTATTGATAGAGTAATGCAGCTTAGACTTAGACAAACTTTATTGATCCACAGGGAAATGATTTGGACACATGAGTCACACATCACAATATAATATAACCAATAGTAAAGATATAAATGGTTAATAATACATTCTAAATAAGTGTCAAAAGTACAAGTCAAACTAAAAATAACTAATAAAATATGAAAATAAACAGAGCAGGAGGAAGGGCATCGGGGTTAAACCTGTTTTGTAAAGAATGATGTACTGTTACCTTGAGTTAACAGTACTACAATGGCTTTTTAAAGGTGCAACTTTGTCTGTTCCACCTGCTTGTCTCCATGGAGATGTTGCTGCTCTGCCTAAAATGTTCCACACTTTGGTATTAGACTTGCCTATTTTTAATTGAGTGTTTTTATCACTCAGAAATACCTTTTTAAGTACACATTCTTCCTGATTACACAACATGTTTTTCAGGCGGTAACAAGATTATAAGATGATTTAAAAGTGCATTGTGTAACTTTTCTGGTGGATGTTCGTCAAAAGGTCGTCAAGCACTTTTCTTCAATGTTTCACAGTATGGTGTTAAACATTTCTATCACCATGGAGACCAAACCAGATCTGTGGAGAGGCGATCCCACTCACAGTTTTTCTAGGTATTTTTGAGTTATAAAACATCTGTAATTGAATAAATATAAGGTAAAGCGGTTTAATGTCACACTGTGGAACATTCCAGGCAGAGCAGCCACATATTGATAGAAACCAGAAGTGGAGGGTCCAAGAGTCAATTTTGTGTAATATGGGCCGTAACAAATGAATAAATCCTGACTCCATGTTGTGTTTCAGAATGATGTTGCAGCACCCGGGACCCTCCCTGGCAGACATCAGCTGCTCGGCCCTGGTGCCCTGCCTGTCCCCGCCCGGCTCCCTCACCCTGGACGACTTCTCTGGGTTCAGTCCTCTGGTGAAGGAGGAGCTGCGTCTCACCATCCAGAGCAAGAGGCTGTCGAGCGGCCTGAGCGCGGACGCCAGCTCCGACGGCGCCTCGTCCAGCAGCGAGCGGGCCAGCGAGCATCAGCAGAACAGACCCATGGGGTACAAGAGAGAGGTGAGCACACTCTGTATACTACATTTTACTATAGTCTGTTTTAGGGATTATCAGATACTAATCAAAACTAAAACTGGTATCGAAACTAGATCCTCATTTTTCGCAAAAAGTCCCATTGACAGGACAGAAATGAACCTTTCCTGAATGTCTTTAGATTGATCTTTCTCTGTATCAGACAATTATACGCCCATGGAGCACTATGGATCCGACCTGGACCACTGGGTTGGCTGTAGAGCTGTTCATTAAAAAGTTTTGATGAAGTTTTATTACATTACTCCTCAAAATGGAGACAGTGATTGAGATGGCGTCGTAAATATGGAATATAGAGCAAAACAGCTCCCAGCCCCGAGTGTGTGACTGCAGAAGGCTTTAACGTGGGTGTTTTTCTGTGGTAGTTCACCCCAGAGGAGGTGGAGAGGAGGAAGAGACGAAGAGAGAGAAACAAGATCGCTGCAGCCAAATGTCGCAACAAGAAAAAGGAGAAGACCGAGACGCTACAGAAGGTACTTTCAATGTTTATTTATACATTTTATTATGAGTGAAATTGTATTGGTTTAAATGGGAGATGGACAGATCAGATAAAAGAATAAGTTCATGGTTCGATTTCCTGTCCAGTCTCGGTCCATCCAGTTTCTGCTATAATTATGCAACATTTTCAGAAGCTCCAATATTTAGTTTTGAATTGCTAATCTGTATGACAACATTCTGAACCCATGGATACTCGGGCTTTTTCACGGCTCTAATCTCAGTTTTTGGTTTTCACTCTCTTCGGCAGGAGTCTGAGAAGTTGGAGACGGTGAACGCAGACTTGAAAGCTCAGATCGAGGAGTTGAAGCAGCAGAAGCAGCAGTTGGTGTACATGCTGAACCTCCACCGGCCCACCTGCATCGTCCGGGCACAAAACGGCCACACGCCGGAAGACGAACGCAACCTCTTCATCCAACACATCAAGGAGAGCGCCTTACAACTGCACAACCTCACCTCCAGCATCTCCTCCACCGCTAACACTTCAAATACTTTCAATACTACTACTACTACTACTTCTACTTCTACTACCACTATAGACGCCGAACTGCTGTCACTAGACCACGTGCACTGCGCCGGGCACCTATGAACTAATAAAAACTGTAAAAGACTCTTTCACAGATTGTTGTCGACATGAAGCTGCTAAAACAAGAGTGACACCTGCCAATCTTCAGTATGTCCCGCCCACGCCCTCAAACCAAAGCTGCTGATTGGACGAAACGTGATACTGTTGAATACACTGCAAAAAAGAAAAAAAGATGACCACATGAGATGAAATGATTTGAGTAGTATGACTAGTTCAAATTTGCTGAAAAAATCCTGATCATTTAAATGTTATTAATGCATTTTAACTAGTTTACATTAGATTTTTCTCACAATTTAACTTTAATAACAAAAAAACCTGAAATTCCTCAAGTTAACTCGAATAATGTATATTTTTCAGTTAAAACTACTCAAATATTGAAGTCATTAAAATTTTTAGTTTTTGCAGTGTTCTGTGTCCTGCCCACTCGCTCAAACCGAAGCTGCCGATTGGACGACGTGTGACATGACAGTAATATTAGAAATAGGAGAGCACTTTTTTTTACTGTGTTGGAACGGTCAGGGCCAAGGAACAAAGCTAAGCACCAACTAAACAATGCATTTTTATTTTATTTACTCCGTTTTGTATTCTCTGGTTAAGGCACATACAAAACTACTGACTGTGGTTTGTTTTCGTTTGTTAAAACTGTCAGTAAATATAAACATGTGTTTAATCATTTGAAAATGTCCCGTATAGAAACAATGGAGGTAGTGGGCGATACCATATTTATATATTTTTTATAATATTTGCTACACCACTTTTAGCTAAATTGTAATTAATAATTGGTAAAGTTGAAGTAAATGGTAATTTACTTCAACTTAAAATAGCAAAGCTGCCAATAGTTGATAAAAAGTCAAAAATTGTTGCTAAAAGTGGTTAAAAAAACTGAAATATCTTACCAAAAGTAAATATATTGCATTAAATAATCACTTTTTTTTTCTGCTCATTACTTTTGAATGGTAGTCTTTTTTTCTTTTTTTTTATATATATATTTATTGCATTTAAAAACAAACCATCCCTTTTCACTTTCACTTTTTTTCAAAACCACAACCTTTTGAGTGTTTCGTGTCATTTATCTGCTGCTAACCTCTCAGGATCTACGCTGGAAGTAGCCCACTGTTGACAAAAAGTTAAGAAAAGCTAGTCTTTCGCAACTTCTTCTTATCAAAAATATTTCAAAAACTGTTGCAAAAATGGAAAACTCTTAGCCATAAACTGTACAGAGGACTTTCTAGCACTGTTAACTGTTGCTTGTTGTTTAGTGTTCATAATCTTGTTTTTCTATAAATGTTGAAATCGTGCTGTTTCGTGAGCTGCTGTTGGAACCTCAGAATGTATTTTATAGAATGTATTTATTACCCATGTTGGTATTTTGGACGTGTGCATAAACCTGTCACAGCACTGAAATATAGAAATATAATACGCTTACAATGGCAATACTGTGTGTGCTTTGAATGTCCCAAATACATGAAGCCATTTCTGTCACCGCCACATTTGCCCCTTGAGTTTTTAATCCTGGTTAGTTTCATCGGTCACTTTGCATGTTCTGCCTGTGTCTGATTCACACATCTATCTAAAGCATGCAGAATAATCCTACAGCTACTCTAGATCAGGTTTAACCCAGAGACACGCTCACATCATTGGCTGTAGATAGAAATGGAGCATGAGCGGCGCTTCTAGCTCCATCCACTCTGGCTCCAGTTCACTTTACACTGAAAAAATCTCTAACTGCTGCGTAAGCCTCGTCATTTTGGTCTTAAAAAGTTCGTATTAATCCACTCTACATGATCCTGGTGTTTTTATTTCTCTATTTTGTCCATAAATTATAAACAACTCTGCTCCAAATAACTGCTAATCTCGCTGAGCTTCATTTGACTGGAGCCGAGTCAAATTTTCTCAATTCTAGATAAAAGTAAAACAAATAAACACAACATTTGGCTTTTTTTTTTTTTTTTTTTTTCATCTGAAGCAAAATTTAGACTTTAAATTGGACAGAAAAAATGTATTTGGCTCATCAAACAATATTCACCATGGTGTTTGAAATGTGCTCATTAAAGCTGCACTGTGTAACTTTTCTGATACTCATGCCCCCTGCTTGTCTCCACGGAGATGTTATTTCATGTATGACACTGGACATTGACCTGGAATATTCCACAGTACGGCATATGTCCGTGGAGTAAAGGCGACAAGCAGACCAAGTTACAGGTCGGGTCTGTGGAGAGGCGAGTTAACTGAAGATAGTCATATTTAATGCCTTATTGTGGATGAATATACCAACAAGCCTATACAGAAGTAAATAGGTCACCAAACTGGAATGTTTTGTGAGTATTTCAAAGGCCCATATACATTATTGTATTGTGAGGATGTTTTGAACCATCACTGCTCTGCAAGCCCAATGTTCACTGCACAAAAGTGTTTTTATACTTGGAAAACATAATAAAATATACTAAATAAAAGAGTATGTCTTAAAAAGCTGAGTCATGTGTTTGTGTAACCTGTTTTCGCTCCTATTACATCACAGGGCAGCCGGCCAATCAGAGCGCAGGAAAGGGGAAGTGAATGTTGACCTTTAGTTATCACATTACATAGTCCCTTCGCTTATATTATGTTCGAGAGGTTTTTAAAGTGCAATATTTGAAACTTTAGTCCTGGTTTAGTTCTGGATTAGTATATAGTTCTGGATCAGTCCTGGTTTAGTCCAGGTTCAGTCCAGGTTTAATAGTTAAATATATCATGAAATGTTTTTAAAGTACAATATTTTAAAGTCTAGTCCAGGTTTAGTCCTGGTTTAGTAGTTTAATGATTTAGTCCTGGTCTATAGTCCTGTGTAAGTCCAGATTTAGTCCTGGTTTAGTAGTTAAATATATTATGTTATGTTTGAAGTACAATATTTTAAAGTTTAGTCCTGATTTAGTCCTCTTTTAGTCCTGATTTAGTCCTCTTTTAGTCATGATTTAGTCCCTTTTTAGTCCTGATTTAGTCCTCTTTTAGTCATGATTTAGTCCTCTTTTAGTCCTTGGTTTAGTAGTTTAATGGTTTAGTAGTTTAATGGTTTAGTCCTGGTATACAGTTCTGGGTAAATCCTTTTTCAGTTCAGATTTAGTCCTGGTTTAGTCCTGGTCCAGTCCTATAGTCTATTTAGTTGTTTAATCCTGCTCAACACTCCTGGTTAAGTACTGGTTCAGTCCAGGTTTCATCCTGGTATAGTCCCTGGTTTAGTCCTGGTTTAGTTCTAGTTTAGTCCCGGTTCAGTCCTCTTATATCTTTTGCAATATCATGTTTTGAAAAGAAAAGCATCTAGCAACAGTTCTCAAAATAACTCCCCACCCTTAACGGCAAAAACACAGAAACAAAACATGACCTTAGAATTTTCAGTTACTTAATTTTCTTTTTTCTTTTCTGTTTCCTCGAATACAGTGGTTTTGATTCCACAGATCTGACTTGTGCGTTGTCATGGTTGTGTTTCCCCAGGTGTCGTCAGCCTTATTCAGCCTCATGCTCCGTGACTCCAGCACATGATGAAACTGTGTGTACACAAAACACATCCCAAAGAACAAGACGTAACGCTAAAGACGCATTGTGTAACTTTTCTGCTGGAGGGGCCGTCGAGTGTTTTTTTCCATGGAGATCTTATTGCTTTTTGTCTGGATTGTTTTGCAGAATGTTTCACAGTATGGCATTAAACCTTTCTATCTTCATGGAGACTAAACCGGACCAAGTTACAAGTCAGATCTGTGGAGTGGCGACCCCGCTCACAGTCAGAATGTCTGTTTTTCTAGGTATTTTTGAGCTGTAAAACCACCTGTAATTGAATAAATGCAAAGTATTCTGTCACCTTCTTGTTTCCATGGAGATGTCTTTGCTCAGCCTGGAATATTCCACAGTGTGACATTATACAGCTCCACCTTACATTTCTTCAACTACAGCTGGTTTTACTGCTCAAAAATACTCAAAAACAGGTGTTCTGACTGTGAGTGTGGTCGCCACTCCACAGATCTGACCTAGAACTTGGACTGGTCTGGTCTCCATGAGGATAGAACGTTTTAATGCCACACTTTGAAACTCAAGACAATTCCAGATAAAGCAATGACATCTCCACGGAGAAAAGAATTTGACCCACGCTCCACCACAAAAGTTTCACAATGTACCATTAAACATAAGATAACATTTCAATTGAAAATAGTCGACAAAATTAAAAAGAAGCTTGTCAAAACTCATCAGAAGTGAGTGTGGATGTAATTTGCTGGGTAATGTTGAGTCAGAAGGCCCCTCCCTGTGTCCTCTCTCTGGGACACGTCCAGTCATGTCCAGGAGCAGCTGTGTGCCCCACATACTCACACACTCACTCACACACACACTCACACACTCACACTCACATACGCACAACATGTACACTTTCAGACTGTTGCATTATGGGTTAGCACAGAGGTGATGTCAGAACGGTGGGTCCAGTGGAAATCCTTTGGTTGTGTTCCTGACATAATATTTGAATGGGGCAGTGGTTTGGACCGAGCTGGAACAGGTCACACTTTGCTCTTTAAAAGTCCAGTATTACGCAAAATGAAGCGTTAAATGTGCACTGTGTTACTTTTCTGATGAACGGGCCATGTAATGTTTGTCTAACTCTGACTCAGTGTGTTGCTGTGTGCAGTGTTGGGGAGTAACAGATTACAGGTACCAGAGTTACGTAATCAGAGTACAAATTATGAGTAACTGTATTCAGTTACAGTTACTGTTTCAGTGAGTGGTAATTGGATTACAATTACTTTGTTGAAATAAATGGATTACATGGTGGTATTTTCGTGTTTTTACATTTTCACATTTTGGGCAATATCCCACGTCTCCTTCCGTACTGCACAGACACCACCGTTCTCCTGTGCGCCTCCAAACCAGAACTAATGCAAGGACTAAAACCAGGACTAAACCAGTCCAGGACTAAACCAGAACTAAACTAGGACTGAACCAGGTCTAAACCAGGACTAAACCAGGACTAAACCAGGACTAAACCAGGACTAAACTAGGACTGAACCAGTCCAGGACTAAACTAGGAACTAAAACCAGGACAAAACATCTTATATTAAGATTTCCTGGTCTTTGTTTCTCTACAGTAAACAGTTGCTTATTCATGGAGACTTGGGCTCAACAGAGAATTGGAAGAGAACAAACAAGAATTTTCAGGATGTGGTTGCTACATCCATGTAGTTTTAAAAAGCATGACAATATCAAGTAATCCAAAGTATTCAGATTACGTTACTCACCTAAAGTAATTTAATGAATTACGTTACAAACTACATTTTGGGGTATGTAATCTGTAATCTGTAGGGGAATACATTTTAAAAGTAACCTTCCCAACACTGGTTGTGTGTCTAACTCTAACTCTGTGTAGCTTTGTGTCTAACTCTAAATCAGTGTGTGTGTGTGTGTGTGTGTGTGTGTGTGTGTGTGTGTGTGTGTGTGTGTGTGTGTGTGTGTGTGTGTGTGTGTGTGTGTGTGTGTGTGTGTGTGCGTGTGTGTGGGTGTGTGTGTGTGCATGTGTGTGTGTGTGTGTGTGTGTGTGTGTGTGTGTGCGTGTGTGTGTGTGTCTAACTCTATCTCAGTGTGTTTTTGTGTGTCTAACTCTAACTCAGTGTTTTTTGTGTGTGTGTGTCTAACTCTAACTCAGTGTTTTTGTTTTGTTTTTGTGTGTGTGTGTGTCTAACTCTAACTCAGTGTGTTTTTGTGTGTCTAATTCCAGTGTTGGGGAGTAACAGATTACATGTACCGGGATTACGTAATCAGAGTACAAATTACGAGCAACTGTATTCAGTTACAGTTACTGTTTCAATGAGTGGTAATTAGATTACAGTTACTTTGTTGAAATAAATGGATTACACAGCGGTATTTTCCTGTTTTCACATTTTGGACTAAACCAGGACTAAAACCAGGACTAAAACCAGGACTAAACCAGGACTAAACCAGGACTAAACCAGGACTAAACCAGGACTAAAACCAGGACTAAACCAGGACTAAACCAGGACTAAAACCAGGACTAAACCAGGACTAAACCAGGACTAAAACCAGGACTAAACTAGGACTAAACAATATGACACTAACAGTAGGTGGACATAATTTAAAGCAGCAGTGATCTCATATAAAAATCATTTCTCTATCAATAATATTTTTAATATGGTTAAGTAAAGTAAAGGTCTTTTTATTTTCTTTTAGCAGATAAAACAAAACATCTTATATTAAGATTTCCTAGTCTTTGTTTCTCTACAGTAAACAGTTGCTTATTCATGGAGACTTTGGCTCAACAGAGAATTGGAAGAGAACAAACAAGAGTGTTCAGGATGTGGTTGCTACATCCATGTAGTTTTAAAAAGCATGACAATATCAAGTAATCCAAAGTATTCAGATTACATTACTCACTTTAAGAAATTTAATGAATTACATTACAAACTACATTTTGGGGTGTGTAATCTGTAATCTGTAGGAGAATACATTTGAAAAGTAACCTTCCCAACACTGTCTAACTCTAACTCAGTGTGTTTTGTGTGTCTAACTCTAACTCAGTGTGTTTTGTGTGATGAGGAAAAGCACACATCAGCTCAACAATGGGGCTTAATTGAGGAAGTTTTAAAAATGTTATAGGTAAAAGGAAGTGTTCATGTTTACAGGTTACTGGTACTGCAGACGTAGTACTGCAGGTCACAAAATTTGTACTCAAGCAACAAGTGGGTCTGGTCAAGCAGTAACGGAGGGAAACAGGGGCAGATTTTTGACATTCAAATAGCTCTTATTCAGAAACTAGAGGGACTATTGAAATAAGTAAAGTATCAGAATGTAGGAAAGAGTTAACACTCCAACAGGGTCAAGTTAAACCTGTGATATTCTTTCAAGTTGTTGACAAAAAAATTAAAAAAACTCATGTCAGTAACGGAGGGAATGAAATATGCAGCACTTCTTGGGCAATAAATACAAACAGTGATAACTAGCGGTTCTCACTTACATATCCTATTTGCTTCATATAGTTTTCTACCATATGGAACAAGATTAGGTTAAAAAATCTCTTACTTTTTGAATAATGAGATTTTTTATTAAGAAAGGTCATGGTAACGGAAGGAAAAGTAACGGAGGGAAAATTGTTCAAGCAAGTAGAAGGTGCATGATTTTACATCATTTGTTGCTTTTTTCTTCTGAATACTTTAATATTACTTCAAAATGAAAGGAAACTATTTCTATAAAATATGTCAGTCCTTCCAAGCAAATTTTTATCATTTAAAATACTTTTTTTTTTTTTTAATCATGTACCTTCATCAACAGTTCAAAGATCGAATAACACAAGATATGATGAAATACATCAGTTTATTTACATGATTAACTTTTCATTAAGAACTAATATTTATATATATGATATATGCAAAAAGTATTAATCAAGAGTTATTATAAAGTTCATTCAAGTTCCAGTTCACATGTCTCCATACTTGGAAGCTCCACTCTTAAAGTCACAGTCTGTAAGTCTCAGTAGACCAGTCCTTGTTGACGACAGAGCGGGTGCACATGGTGAGCATGGCTAGATGACGAGTACATTTCCAATGCTTGTCATGTCCATTCAAACACTGTAAGTAAATCTTTATTTCACAGACATTTTTTTGTCACAAAGACACTTTACATTCAGCATTATCAGTTCACTCTATACCTGGTGATGGTAAGTTACTGTTGTAGCCATAGCTGCCCTGGGGCAGACTGACAGAAGCACAGCTGCCATGCCAACCAGCGCCAGCAGTTCCACCGACCACCACCATCACTCACACACAGTGTGGGTGAAGTGTCGAGCCACTAGTACCAGTGCTCATTTCCACCTGTCAGGTTCATTGATTGATTGTATTTAACTGACATTGACTAGCAACTGTTCTGGAGACTTGGAGCATGTTTTGGGTTGATGGGGGAAACCGGAGCACCCGGAGATCGAACTCCGAGCTTTCTTACTGTGAGGCATGTGTACGAGTCACTCAGCCACCGTGCCAAGGTAATACAACAAACTGAATCAAAACAACAAACCTGCAAACTTGAAACATAAATTTATTCATGATATTAAACTATACTTGCTATTCATTTCAAAGACTTCACTCATATGTTTTTTTAATATCTGAGTTTATTCTCAAAATATTGTATATTTTTACAGATATTGCTAAAAAAGAGACCACCTTAACATAATACAAAACCATAATCATGAAAACAATACACTATGTCTGGAATCATTCAGGGAGAATGCAGTAGAAAGTGTTTACTATATGAACTGTTTTCTACTACTCTACTATGCTACTACTACTACTACTTGCTACTGCTACTACTGCTACTATATTACTACTACTACTACTACTACTGCTACTATGCTACTACTACTACTACTACTACTACTACTACTACTACTACTACTACTACTACTGCTACTATGCTACTACTACTACTACTACTACTACTACCTCTACTACTACTACTGCTACTATGATTACTACTACTACTATACTACTACTACTACTACTACTACTACTGCTACTATGATTACTACTACTATACTACTACTACTACTACTACTACTACTACTACTACTACTACTACTATGTCTACTACTACTACTACTACTACTACTACTACTACTACTACTACTACTACTATGCTACTATGACTACTACTACTACTACTACTACTACTATGCTACTACTACTACTACTACTACTGCTACTATGCTACTACTACTACTACTACTACTACTACTACTACTACTACTATGCTACTACTACTACTACTACTATGATACTACTACTACTACTACTACTACTACTACTACTACTACTACTACTACTACTACTATGACTCTACTACTACTACTACTACTACTACTACTACTACTACTACTACTGACTACTACTATGATACTACTACTACTACTACTACTACTACTACTACTACTACTACTGCTACTATGATTACTATACTACTACCTCTACTACTACTACTGCTACTATGATTACTATACTACTACCTCTACTACTACTACTGCTACTATGATTACTATACTACTACTACTACTACTACTACTACTGCTACTATGCTACTACTACTACTACTACTACTACTACTACTACTACTACTACTACTGCTACTATGACTATACTATATTACTACTACTACTACTACTACTACTACTACTACTACTACTACTATGATTACTACTACTACTACTACTACTGCTACTACTATACTACTACTCTACTACTACTATGCTACTACTACTACTACTCTACTACTACTACTGCTACTATGATTACTACTACTACTACTACTGCTACTATGATTACTACTACTACTACTACTGCTACTATGATTACTACTACTACTACTACACTACTACTACTACTACTACTACTACTACTACTACTCTACTACTACTACTACTGCTACTACTATGCTACTTACTACTACTACTACTACTACTGCTACTATGATTACTATACTACTACCTCTACTACTACTACTGCTACTATGCTATCTACTACTACTACTACTACTACTACTACTACTACTACTGCTACTATGATTACTATACTACTACTACTACTACTACTACTACTACTACTACTACTACTACTACTACTGCTACTACTACTATGCTACTATACTACTACTACTACTACTACTACTACTACTACTACTATGCTACTATGATTACTACTACTACTACTACTACTACTACTACTTACTACTACTAATTACTGCTAGTATGATTACTATACTACTACCTCTACTACTACTACTGCTACTATGATTACTATACTACTACCTCTATTACTACTATTACTACTACTATGATCAGAGCAGTGAGACTTATAGAAATACTGTATGTCCAGACAAATATTGCAGTTTTTTTATGATCAAACTAAGTACAGGATCAGAGTTGGTGATGAGGTAATGTTACGTGTTGTTAGTCAGATAACACCGGGCTGGAGTCAGATTGGACTGTGAGTGTAAACCTCGGTGTCCTCCTACTACAGTTTGTGTGTAAAAGTGATTGTAGTGGGGTAAACATGGAGTGTGCGCGTGGGAACGTGCACGCTGACTCCTCGTACAAGTATCACTCTCAAATATTTGAATAAGTCCAGTATCTTGACAGTATTTTGGTTTCAATTGTATTCTTATCTAAGCAGAAACCAAATAACACTACTACTACTACTACTACTACTACTACTGCTACTACTGCTACTACTACTACTACTACTACTACTACTACTACTGCTGCTGCTACTACTACTACTACTACTACTACTGCTACTACTGCTACTACTATTACTACTACTACTACTACTACTACTACTACCACTAGTACTACTGCTGCTGCTGCTACTACTACTACTACTACTGCTACTATTGCTACTATAACTACTGCTACTACTACTACTACTACTACTGCTGCTACTACTACTACTGCTGCTGCTACTACTACTACTACTACTACTACTACTACTACTACTACTACTACTACTGCTGCTACTACTACTACTGCTGCTACTACTACTACTGCTGCTACTACTACTACTACTACTACTACTGCTGCTACTACTACTACTACTACTACTACTACTACTACTATTACTACTACTACTACTACTGCTACTGCTGCTGCTGCTGCTGCTGCTGCTGCTGCTGCTGCTTTTACTACTACTGCAACTACTAATAATAATACTGTTACTACTTCTACTATTATTACTCCTAGTATTTTCAGGAAGTAGTTGAAGTTCAAGGAAGTGTAGAATGTGTTTTCCCTGAAGAGTCTGCAGAAGGAACTGTTCTTTTTCAGTCACTTCCAACTAATCCCACTGACTAACAAGGAAATACAACTGTGCCCCAACTCACCCTCTCCTCTCCTTTTCTCCTCCTCTCCTCTCCTCCTCCTCTCCTTTTCTCCTCTTCTCCTCTCCTCCTCTCCTCTCTCCTCCTCCTCTCCTCCTCTCTCCTCCTCCTCTCCTCCTCTCACCCTCTCCACCTTCCACCTCTCCTCCTCTCCTCTCTCCTCTCCTCTCCTCCTCTCTTCTCCTCCTCTCCTCCTCCTCTCCTCCCCTCCTCTCCTCCTCTCCTCATCTCACCCTCTCCTCCTCTCCTCCTCTCACCCTCTCCACCTCTCCTCCTCTCTCTCCTCCTCTCCTCTCCTCCTCTCTTCTCCTCCTCCCTCCTCTCCTCCTCCTCTCTCCTCTCCTCTCCTCCTCTCTCCTCCTCTCACCTCTCCTCCTCTCCTCCTCTCTCCTCCTCTCCTCCTCCTCTCCTCCTCCTCTCCTCCTCTCACCCTCTCCTCCTCTCCTCCTCTCACCCTCTCCACCTCTCCTCCTCTCATCTCCTCCTCTCCTCCTCTCTCTCCTCCTCTCCTCCTCTCCTCCTCCTCCTCCTCTCCTCCTCTCCTCCTCTCTCCTCCTCCTCTCCTCCTCTCACCCTCTCCACCTCTCCTCCTCTCCTCCTCCTCTCCTCCCCTCCTCCTCTCTCCTCCTCTCACCCTTTCCTCCTCTTCTCCTCTCCCCTCTCCTCCTCTCACCCTCTCCTCCTCTCACCCTCCTCCTCCTCTCCTCCTCTCACTCCTCTCTCCTCTCCTCCTCTCACCCTCTCCTCCTCTCACCCTCCTCTTCTCCTCTTACTCTCTCTTCTCCTCCTCTCCTCCTCTCCTCCTCTCACCCTCCTCTTCTCCTCTTACTCTCTCTTCTTCTCCTCTCCTCTCCTCCTCTCCTCCTCTCCCCTCCTCTCTCCTCTCCTCCTCTCACCCTCCTCTTCTCCTCTTACTCTCTCTTCTCCTCCTCTCCTCCTCTCCTCCTCTCACCCTCCTCTTCTCCTCTTACTCTCTCTTCTTCTCCTCTCCTCTCCTCCTCTCCCCCTCTCCTCCTCCCCTCCTCTCACCCTCTCTTCCTCTTCTCTCCTCCTCTCCCCCTCTCCTCCTCCTCTCCTCCTCTTACCCTCTCCTCCTCCCTCCTCTCCCTCTCCTCCTCCTCTCCTCTCCCTCCTCTCCTCCTCTCCTCCTCTCCCCCTCTCCTCCTCTCACTCTCTCCTCCTCTCCTCCTCTCACCCTCCTCTTCTCCTCTTACTCTCTCTTCTTCTCCTCTCCTCCTCTCCCCCTCTCCTCCTCCCCTCCTCTCACCCCCTCTTCCTCTTCTCTCTCTCTCTTCTCCTCCCCTCTCCTCCTCTCTCCCTCTCCTCCTCTCACCCTCTCCTTCTCTCCTCTCATCCTCTCCTCTCCTCCTCTCCTCTCCTCCTCTCCTCCTCCTCCTCTCACCCTCTCCTTCTCTCCTCCTCTCATCCTCTCCTCTCCTCCTCTCCTTCTCTCCTCTCCTCCTCTCTCCCTCTCCTCCTCTCACCCTCTCCTTCTCTCCTCCTCTCACCCTCTCCTCTCCTCCTCTCTCCTCTCCTCTCCTCCTCTCCTTTTCTCTCTCCTCCACTCACCCTGTCTTCCTCTCCTCTCCTCCTCTCCTCCTCTCCTCCTCTCCTCCTCTGCTCCGTGTGTTTCAGAGTGACTGAGAGTTTCCGGGAGCCTGGTGTTTGTATTCTGAGACAGTTGAAGAAAGTGAGGGCGTTAAAGTGGAAACCAAAGTGAAAGAAACAGATTTTGATTCCAGTGAAACGATGAGATCAGCTTGATCTTTCCACGTCATTTCAAATGCACAAAATGAAGCGAGGACTTATATCCTTCCACAGGTTATTAAAGGTGCACTGTGGAACTTTTCTGCTAAAAATGTATCATTAAATTGACTTTATATATCATGACACAGACAGGATTGACTTCGTACCATCTCCTGACAGACTTTTCAATTCAAAACTGAATCCAAACAGATCTTAAAGTCTCAGAGCCCCTCAGGGCCAAATTAAAACTTCTGAAGGTCCAAGTTTGGCCTGCGGGCCCCATTTTGGACCCTGATCCAGTCTAAAGGTGGAGTGTGTGAGTGTTGGTGGTTGGAGGGGCTGCACAGTGATGCTCTGTAAAGCGTCTTTGAGTGTTTAAAAAAAAAAAAAAATCTATAAAAGTGATGCATTATTATTATTATTATTATTATTATTATTATTATTATTATTATTATTATTATTATTATTATTATTAAAAGTATCAGTTGGAATAAAATCCATGTTTTCACTCTGGAGGTGTGAGCAGCTCTTGGGCTGGACACCTGCTTCAGAATCATTAACACTGAGTCCAGACCCTGAGTTTTTCCACCAAGTGCAGCTCACTCATCATGGATCATCATCACCTCCATCTGTGATCCTCTGGAAGCTCAGTCCTGTGTTCGAACAGAAAGACCAGTCTAAACTCAAACAACAGCTCCACCTGCTGGACGACAGTGAGGTGAGCAGGTGTGTGAAGCCAAAACAAACAGAAAACACACACCAAAGTTCTTCTACTGCTGCACATGCACGAAGCAGCAACGGAAAAGTGAAAAATGTTTTAGATAATGTTTCAACAAAAAGACTCTTCTGTGTACTGTGGTACTGTGTAAAGTGTTACTGTGTACTGTGTACAGTAGTACTGTGGTACTGTGTACTGTGGTACTGTGGTACTGTGTACTGTGTACTGTGTACTGTGGTACTGTGGTACTGTGTACTGTGGTACTGTGTACTGTGTACTGTGTACTGTGTACTGTGTACTGTGTACTGTGTACTGTGTACTGTGTACTGTGTACTGTGGTACTGTGTACTGTGTACTGTGTTACTGTGTGTACTGTGTACTGTGTACTGTGTACTGTGTTACTGTGTACTGTGTACTGTGTACTGTGTACTGTGTACTGTGTACTGTGTACTGTGTGTACTGTAGTACTGTGTTACTGTGTACTGTGGTACTGTGTACTGTGGTACTGTGTACTGTAGTACTGTGTTACTGTGTACTGTGTACATTGGTATTTCTGATTTGATTTCTTTGTAAAGGGTCATATTCATGAATATTCATGAACAGTTCAAATGTAAATATGTAAAGATTAAAGCAGCGTGGATCATTTCCAACTTCAGTCCCTCGACACACTGATGTGAAATCAGCTACAAGACAGTGTGTGTACACACTCACTGTACACACACTGTACACACACTATACACACACTATACACTCACTGTACACACACTGTACACACACTATACACACACACACACACTGTACACACACTGTACACACACTATACACACACTGTACACACACTGTACACACACTATACACACACTATACACACACTGTACACTCACTGTACACACACTGTACACACACTGTACACACACTATACACACACTATACACACACTGTACACACACTGTACACACACTATACACACACTATACACACACTGTACACTCACTGTACACTCACTGTACACACACTGTACACACACTATACACACACTATACACTCACTGTACACACACTATACACACTATACACACACTGTACACTCACTGTACACACACTGTACACACACTATACACACACTATACACACACTGTACACACACTGTACACACACTATACACACACTGTACACACACTATACACACACTGTACACACACTGTACACACACTGTACACACACTATACACACACTGTACACACACTGTACACACACTATACACACTACACACACTGTACACACACTACACACACACTATACACACACTGTACACACACTGTACACACACTATACACACACTGTACACACACTATACACACACTATACACACACTATACACACACTGTACACACACTATACACACACTGTACACACACTATACACACACTATACACACACTATACACACACTGTACACACACTATACACAGACTATACACACACTGTACACACACTGTACACACACTATACACACACTGTACACACACTATACACACACTATACACACACTGTACACACACTATACACACACACACACTGTACACTATACACACTATACACACACTATACACACACTGTACACTCACTGTACACACACTGTACACACACTATACACACACTATACACAGACTATACACACACACTGTACACAGACTATACACACACTGTACACACACTATACACAGACTATACACACACTGTACACACTGTACACACAGTCAGCTTCTGTTCATTTGAAGAAAGAAGTCAAGAGTTAAACTTACAACTCCTCAATATAAAATGTCATTTGGTTAAACATGGCGCCATATTTGACCATTGAACATCCCTGTTTTAAAGTTTTAGAAAACGCTGCAGTGTTGAACGTTTGTCGTACATGACAAAAGAGTTTGTCCAAAAGCACTTTTCCTAAACGCCACAGAGCAGTCACCTTTAGAGACGCTTTTGTCCCATTTCACTTTCTTTTCACAAACTTCTTTAGAGAATGTGGAACACTGTAGTACTGTAGTACTGTAGTACTGTGGTACTGTAGTACTGTAGTACTGTGGTACTGTAGTACTGTAGTACTGTAGTACTGTAGTACTGTGGTACTGTAGTACTGTGGTACTGTAGTACTGTAGTACTGTAGTACTGTAGTACTGTAGTACTGTGGTACTGTAGTACTGTAGTACTGTGGTACTGTGGTACTGTAGTACTGTAGTACTGTGGTACTGTAGTACTGTGGTACTGTAGTACTGTAGTACTGTGGTACTGTAGAACTGTAGTACTGTGGTACTGTGGTACTGTGGTACTGTAGTACTGTGGTACTGTAGTACTGTAGTACTGTGGTACTGTAGTACTGTGGTACTGTAGTACTGTGGTACTGTAGTACTGTAGTACTGTAGTACTGTGGTACTGTAGTACTGTGGTACTGTAGTACTGTAGTACTGTAGTACTGTAGTACTGTAGTACTGTAGTACTGTAGTATTTGAATTGTATTGTGTTTACTGGTAGGTACTATAAGTACTGTAGTACTTGTAGTACTGTGTAACTGTAGTACTACTGTGTACTGTGTAGTACTGTAGTACTGTGTACTGTAGTACTGTAGTAGTACTGTAGTACTGTAGTAGTACTGTGTACTGTAGTACTGTAGTACTGTAGTACTGGTACTGTGTACTGTAGTACTGTGTACTGTAGTACTGTGTAGTACTGTAGTACTGTAGTACTGTAGTACTGTAGTACTGTAGTACTGTAGTACTGTAGTACTGTAGTACTGTAGTACTGTAGTACTGTAGTACTGTAGTACTGTAGTACTGTAGTACTGTAGTACTGTAGTACTGTAGTACTGTAGTACTGTAGTACTGTAGTACTGTAGTACTGTAGTACTGTAGTACTGTAGTACTGTAGTACTGTAGTACTGTAGTACTGTGGTACTGTAGTACTGTAGTACTGTAGTACCGTGACAGTAGTGCATCAGACAGAGTTGGACCCGATCTCCTCTCATAACCTGAAGTGAACAAGTTAGAATTCTGATGTTATAATGCTGATTTACAATAATATTTTGGCTCAATCCTCCTCTCCCTCTTAGACAGAATGTTTCTGTTTCCTGGTGTTTCCTGGACAGAGCCGGGGCAGAGTCGGGGCAGAGCCGGGGCAGAGCAGCAGGGGGCAGCAGAGTAATACTTCTATGAGGCTGGTTTACTCTGCACACAAACTGTAGAGAGGAACAAACACAAACTGTTCCTGGGGCCACATGTGTACAATGCAACAGTGACTGAATAGTACACATTTCATATGCCAGAATAAATGTTTTGGTAAGGTTCTTCTTTTAAAGAATTGCATTTGACTCAACTATTCAATGGGTCAGTACTTTTGTGTGACCTGAGCTTGAACACCTGAGCTATACCTGTGCTGCTTCTTTTACAATGGAGCAAATCCTCTTTCTCTGTGACCTCTGACCTTATCAAAACTCTATCAGATCTTTCCTCAATAAATGTAGTGCTGAGAATTCCATGAAAACATTCAAAATGGTCATGGTTTCAAAAAATAAAAAACTCGGCACTATCTGGATAATATTTGACAAGTACACACTGTACAACGTGCTGTAAACAATTAATGATCCATAATGAATGTGTGTGGTCATAGAACATCATCTCTACATAGAATCTGTGTCATAAAACAGTAAGTCTCTTTCTTTGCATCAAGATTCAATATTCAATTCCCCAAAAAAGAAAGTTTGCAATGTTCCCTTAAAGGTGCATCGTGTCATTTGTCTGTCTGCTCTCTTCACTTCTTGTCTCCATGGAGATGTTATTGCTTTTCCTGCAATGTGCCACAATATGGTATTAGACTGACTTACTACTGAACTTATTAGAAACACAAGCACATGATGCCACCAAGCTGAGGTACAGGTCAGATCTACGGGGATGTGACCCACTCTATAAGAATGCATGTATTTCAAAGTATTTTTGAGCAATAAAAACAACTTTCATTAAAAGAATGCATGATGGATACATTGTGCAGAGTACGGTGGAATATTCAGACAAAGCAATAACATTATGACAAAGACAATCTACCTCCTGCTGAGACCAAACGAGCGCGGGAGCCTGGCTGCTGTGTGAAACTCCTTCAACACCGTGAACAGTTGGATGGCACAGAACTTCCTATAACTCCACAACTCCAAATCTAAAATCATTTTAATCAATCCCCCCAATCCACCTCCCATATCAGCAACAATCTCATCCTCTCTCTCCCAACATCATCATCCTGCTGCCAGAAACCTCCATGTCATTTTTCACTCTCACCTCAACTTCCACACAACTTCTCCACCTTCACACAATCAGCAAAATCAAAACTATCCTCTCCAAAATAGGCTTAATTTTGGCCAAAAAAATTGATTTTAGAACAGCACTAATACATTTTAGAACTTTTAACCCTGTATGATCCTGCAGCTGCAGATCTTCAGGCAGGTCCCTGTGACTCCAAAGTCCAGACTCTGGATGAAGGTGATGGAAACTTTTCAGTCCGGGCGCCTCGGCTCTGGAACGACCTGCCTGAGGAGAAAAGACTCACACCATCAGTTTCATCTTTGAAATCACTTCATAAAACTCATTTTTATTGGTTGGCCTTCATGCAACTGGTTTTATTCAGTTTCTTTTTATTTATTTATTATAATTCATTGGATTGTTTGCATTATTGTCTGTTTTGGTGCTTTCTGTTTGCTTTTTTGAATTGTTGTAAACCTTGTTTTTAAAAGTGTTTTATAAATAAAGATTTAGTATTATTATCATAAGATAAGCTTAGACTTTGATTTAGACTAATTTTATTGATCCACAAGATTTGGACACAGAAGTTCACACATCACAATATAATATAATAACAAAGAGTCAAAATAGAAATGGTAATAATAATACATTGTAAAATAGAGTAAGAGACATGTGTGATAATAATAGGACATAATTCTATAAATGTAAATGCACAAGTCAAAATAAAATAGAAAAATAAGTCATAAAAAATCTCAGCTATACAAGAGGTCAAGAGGAAAACAGTGCAACAGTGATGATTGATCTGATGATTGACAGGACACAGACAAACTTCACTGATCTACAAGGTGAGAACTTTACGCCCAAAAACACAGTGCACACAGTTTAAGATTGACTCCACTTGTGCCTGACAAACAGTGTGCGAGGTCCATTTGTGAAGAAGCACGTCCCACTGGAGCGAGTTTTCACCCAACAGGAAGAGCTCCGGCTACTGAAATGTCCCACAAGTGACTCCAGGAAACTCAGCCATTGTTTTTCACACTTCCTCTTTTCCTCGTGCGCCTGTAGTATGTGCAATAACAGAAGATTGATGTGTCTTTCTGTAAAAAGGAGGAAATACATTATGCAACATTTGAAAAAGTACAGTACATTCCAGCGTCCAAACACTGCTCCAAATGACTAAGAAAATAAATATGCTGGGAGCCTGTGGAGGCTTTGCAAACAGACTCCACTGCTTCTGAGTCTCACATCATCACAGAACATGACTGGGTGTGGCTGGTTTGGATGTTCTTTATGTTTGTAGTAACAAAACAAAATGATAATGGGAAACGGGTCCAAATCCAAAAAGATGATACTCAAATTTTGGTGACAAATGATCATATCAAGTATCACACCACCTCCTCGTGTTGTCAATAAAGAGTTCTTTTTACTGATGGCTTGCTTAATATTATTCAAGAATTAAATAAAAAGTAAATCAACATTATGGCAGTAAAATCAAGTGATAAATATAAATATAACTATACTAAATGTTTTAGTATAGTTATATATAGAATAGTTAGTTGTTGTTTTTTCTTTCTTAATTTTGGTTTCTCTCTCTCTTTTTTAAATGTATGATTTATTTTCTGAAATCAAAAAGACAATTTACAGAGTGATGTGTAATATCCAGAGCTAATATACAAATGTACAATATTAACAGCTTACAATGTACACACCTTAATAAAAAGGGGGAGAAACCAAAAAACAAGAATATGAATTAACTGGTAAATGGTAATGGTAAATTTACCATTTACCATGAATGAAATGAATATGCACTACTAAAACATTTAGTATCTTTATATTAACCACTTGATGCTCATGAACACATGAGATAAAAGACAACAGGACTTTCAGGGTCATGTCCAGTGTCAGAGACATGACAGGAATATAAAAGGAACCAGGCTTCAGTACATTTTGAGCCAGAGTCTTTGAGAGAGTGTCTTATTTGATCTACTTTCATGAACGAGAGGACATCTTTTATCCACTGGGAGTGGGTGGGTGGGTGAGGATCTTTCCAGTGCATCGGGTCAGCCCGCCTGGACAACAGTGTAAGAAACACGACAAGGTCAACATAACAGGATGACGAGGAGTGAATGGCCTGAAGAATTCCAAAGAGATTAGTCAACACAAACAGCTGAAATGTTAGTGTTGCATTTGACACAGTTAGCATCAGCGCCCGGGAAGATTGGGGCAGGTGTATTCTTGTGGTGCACTCTGTGGTCCACTCTCCACTGAATGGTGCAGTGTCAGGCACAGACTGAACCTGCAGTGATGTGAACCTGCAGTAAAAGACAGACTGATGCTGCTGCTGTGTGCAAACTTCGACACAACCTGTCAGCTCTGAGGTGCAAGAGTAAGACCAGATTAAAGGTGAATTATGTAACTTTTCTGTTGGAGGGTCCGTCACCTGCTTGTTTCTATGGAGATGTCAATGCCCTGCCTGGAATGTTCCACAGTGTGACATTAAACAGGATTACTTTACATTTATTCAGTTACAGGTGGTTTTACAGCTCAAAAATACTGAGAAAAACAGACACTCTGACTGTGAGCGGGGTCGCTTCTCCACAAATCTGACCTATCACTTGGTCTGGTTTGGTCTCCATAGAAAAAAGATAGAAAGATTTAATGCCATACTGTGCTACATTAGAGACAAAGCAAGAACATCTCCATGGAGACAAGCGTTTGAGGACTTCACACCAAATTCCCATTCACTTTTTTTTTCCTGTATAAATTGACATCTGCAAGAATGAAGACTGTACGTCGTTCCCTGGGTTGTGATGCTAACTTGAGGCTCTGCTGTGTCTGAAGATCTGTTAGATTAGACTATAATCTGAGTTTTGTTTTAACACAATCTGACCTGAAAGAAGTGACTTGGATGGATCTACAACAGATGAGCTGATCGTGCTGTAGAACAAGTCCCTCTCAGGTAACACTAGAGTCACAAGAAGCAGCATCACACAACTGTTTTTCCACACACGTCCACTAGAATCACTGTGTTTACTCAACTAAAACTGAAACTGAACTAAAAGTAAAAAGCAGTAAGTAAAAAAGCAGTTAACATGAAAACTACACTTGTATCCCAGTGTTAGGAAAAAGCAGTGGTGGAAGGTAATGAAGTACAAAAGTAAAAGTACAATAGTTTTAGGTAGCTGCACTTTACTTAAGTATATTTTACAGTGGATACTTTTTACTTTTACTTCACTACATTTGAGAGCAGGTATTTGTACTTTCTTGTCCACTACTCTACTACTTTTAGATCTGGATTGAAAAATAAAAAGTATTTTTCTTGATGGT
Source organism: Boleophthalmus pectinirostris (assembly GCF_026225935.1). NCBI lineage: Eukaryota > Metazoa > Chordata > Actinopteri > Gobiiformes > Gobiidae > Boleophthalmus > Boleophthalmus pectinirostris. Next base: position 24,266,337 of record NW_026571036.1, on the reverse strand, counting down.
GTGAGACCTGCTTTGGCTGAGATTTTTATTTATTTATTTATTTATTTTTTAGAACATTTGCTTTTCCATGCCAATTTTGAGCAAACTAAATATACAAATACACAAGAATGACTAGAAAAATTTAGAAATAATTTGAATCACTTAAAATTAGCTGAAACAACAACAACAACAACACATTTTTACACTGTTATATAAGGAAAGGCTTTTGGGCACATAAATAAACGTGAGCCTTAAACACCAATCTGAACAACTCATTAACAAACATGACCACTGTGCTCATACCAGCTTGTCAAAGTCAGCAGGGTCAGGTCTGCTTAGTACTTGGAAGGGAGACCAGTGGGAATTCCAGGTGCCACAGGGGGGCGTTGTGTCCTTAGGCAAGACACTTCACCCACATTGCCTAGTAGCTGTGGCCACAGTAGTAGTTTACACCACAGAGTGTCGAGTGAATGAATAATGATGTGTGAAGGACTTTGGGCATCTTGAAAGGCACTATAGAAATGCAACAAATAATTAAATAAAAAATAATTAATTAATTAATAATGAGCTTCTACCACCTCCTCCTCTTCACTTGTAGCTGTATACATTTTCATACTTGTCATTATTCTCAGTGTTGACTCAATCCCTCCAATACACGTTTTAAAACTATGTCTGAGTCATTTATCTTTACTGACGCTGAAACCTCACACGCTCACTCATACATACATAATGTTACACACACACACATGTACACACACACATATGCACACACACACACATGTACACACACACATATGCACACACATGTACACACACACACTTACTCATACATACATAATGTTACACATGTACACACACATACACATGTACATGTACACACACATACACATACACATGTACACACACACACACATGTACACACACATACACATGTACACACACATACACATGTACACACACATACACACACACACACACATGTACACACACACATACGCACACACTCTACACCTGGTCTGTTGTTTTGCGTTTGTATTGTGTTGTTCTGTATTGTACTTACTGCATGTGTCTGTTTGCTTGTTGTATGCTGCAAATAAAATAAAATAAATAAATACATTTGCTGAATTCTTTATCAAAATCATTACATTTCATTATTTAATTGTTCTAAATATCTTACAAAATTTTACACTTGAAATACAATTTTAAACAAATACTTTTACTCAAACTGATTTTTTCATGTGATTTTTACTTTTACTTGAGATATTTCTTGGCCCTGTATCTGTACTTTTACTTAAGTAATAACATTGCTTTTTTTTTTTTTTTTTGTAACAACATTGCTTGTAAGCCGTGGGAGTGGTGCTGATGACATCACAGTGTGGTCAGTCAGTGTTATCTTTAAACACTCCTGTCTTTTATTGACATGGGAAGGCGCTGTCCGCTAATCACCTGCTATATATAGGATTATGATTAGGACTATTGCTTTCCAGAAGGACACAGATAAAAACAACTGATTAAGAACACATATCATCAATAACACAAAATGGGGTCATTAAAAAATGGCAATCTTTACAAAAAATAACACTGAGAGAGAGAGAGTTACAGTCAGAGTTGTAGCTCAGTTCACTTCCTCCAGGTGTAACTCAGCACAAACACATGGCCGGTTATTACTGGGATTCAGATGACATTTTATAAGTCAATATTATTTAATACAGATGAGGGCAGCTACAATAAATACAGTTTAAATGTAGGTTTTGGTTGGAACAGCAAGTTAAAAATATTACATTAAAGATTTGTGAATAAACGTTTTGGATATTTCAAAACAAGGAAACTTGGTAACACTTTATAATAACTACACCTTATTTAGCCTTAATAAAGCATGAACAAAGGCTTAATTAATAATGAACAAAGACTTAATTAATAATGATTCACACTCAGTAACTACTTAATTACTACCTTAATTCGCACTTGCACTTAATTTGCCTGTGCTGTAAATAGTTACTCATAATTATTTCATACTTAATTACTCATGGACTAAACATTTGAGCATTTATTAATCATTATTAAGATATAAGAGAATGATTTACTAATAATGTAATGCAATGATAATTCAGGCAGCTGTTATCTGTTAGTTAAGTCTTTTTGAGAGCTTTTCTAAAGTGAAGACAAATTATGCTTTATTAAGCATTTACTAAGCATGAATCATTATTAATTAAATCTTTGTTCATTATTAATTAAGTCTTTGTTCATGCTTTATTAAGGCTAAGTAAGGTGTAGTTATTATAAAGTGTTACCGGAAACGGAAACTTTGTCTCTTTTACCAGTTGTGGGTTTTCAGATTCTACAATGTGATGATGTCATCCTCTCAGAGGGGGGCAAGGGTCAGATTTCCCATTTTTTCCCAACATTGTACTTTGCCAGGACATGTCCAAAAGGGAAATGTTTGACTTGATCTTTTCTGTTACTGACTAGACCCAAGAACTCCCTGAATTATAAGAAAAATCAGCATTTTAAATCTCTTCATTTTGGCAATTTTAATACTCGACTTTTTGCTGTGTAAAATGTTGTGATGTCATCTGAAATCCTGCAATGAGTACGTGTTTTGTCCACAAATATGTATGTTATTTTACTGTGTGTATCACTGCCGTGGAATGTTCCGCAGTTACCATGGTGACACAATGCACACATTAGTAAACTCTGCCAAAAAAGTTCTGAAACTCAAGAAGAATTTCAAAATGGATTTAAAGAGGCCATTTTCAGGTACCTGTCATCGACAGGTGAACAAAAGTGAGAAGGACTAACTGGAAAACTCAGTGGAGCACTTCTGGTTTTACTTTAGACATGATACGACCAAAATAACAGATCACAGTTCAGTTTTTATCACCATATCCCCAAATCTTAATCCATGACCTTTATTTGCGAGCAGGCATAGTTCTTATTTAGAATATTGTTGTAAAGTTTTCTTTTTATTCATAATTCAAGATTCAGGAAATGTATTTGCCATCTGTGCACAAATAAAAGTTTGGGACACACATTGGAATTAGACTTTGACTTAGACAAACTTTTTTGATCCACAAGGGAAACAGTTTGGACACAGAAGCTCACACATCACAATATAAAGAGTAAAAAAATATATACAGTAACAATAAATTCTAAATAAGTAGCACCTTCATGTGTAGAACTGATCAGACTTTAAGAGTTAAATCTGAAATGTTAGTCTTTCCACTCACCTTATAGTTTGGGATTATAGTTTTAGAACATTCAAAATCTTGTCAGTGCATTTATTGTCGTCTCTTTTAAATAAGAGGCGCAGACATTTAGAAATAATACAGTCAATGAACCTGTCCAGGGACAACAGGTGCTGCAGCCTGATTCAGTTCATCTCTCCTGTCAAGGTTGTGTGAAAGAGAAACTAAAATTCCATGACTTTTCCAAAACTATCATTGAATTTACAAAATCTCATAACTTTTCCAGGCCTGAAAAATGGCATTTTCAATTTCCATGACTTTTCTAGGATTTCCATGACCGAGGGAACCATGTGTGTATGTACAAGTCAAAATAAAATAGAATAAATAAGTAATAAATATAAACATATGAATATTAATATAATATGGTAATATAAATATCACTATATGACATCACAAGGTGGAACAGTGTTTTTTTGGCTGAGAAAAAGAAACAAAACACAGCCTAAATGTGCAGGGTTTGTGTGGATGCAACGAAACACAACTCCAGGTGTGCAGTGTTGGAAGGTTACTTTTGAAATGTATTCCCTTACAGATTACAGATTACATACCCCAAAATGTAGTTTGTAACGTAATCCATTAAATTACTTTAGGTGAGTAATGTAATCTGAATACTTTGGATTATTTGATATGGTCAGGCTTTTTAAAACTACATGAATGTAGCAACCACATCCTGAAAATTCTTGTTTGTTCTCTTCAAATTGTCTGTTGAGCCCAAGTCTCCATGAAAAAGCAACTGTTTACTGTAGAGAAGCAAAGATCAGGAAATCTTAATATAAGATGTTTTGTCCTGGTTTAGTCCTGGTTTTAGTCCTGGTTTAGTCCTGGTTTTAGTCCTGGTTTAGTCCTGGTTTTAGTCCTTGCATTAGTTCTGGTTTGGAGGCGCACAGGAGAACGGTGATGCCTACGCAGTACGGAAGGAGACGTGGGATATTAGCCCAAAATGTGAAAATGTGAAAACAGGAAAATACCACCATGTAATCCATTTATTTCAACAAAGTAACTGTAATCCAATTACCTCTCACTGAAACAGTAACTGTAACTGAATACAGTTACTCATAATTTGTACTCTGATTATGTAACTCTGGTACCTGTAATCTGTTACTCCCCAACACTGCAGGTGTGTGATGAGGAAACATCAGAACACAGATGAGAAAAGGGCGTAATAAATAAAGTGTGACCGGAAATACCAAATTACTGAATAAAGTTTGACCCCCGGTTGGCCTCGCGCAGGTGAGAAACGGCGTCACTGGACACGGGGAGTCACACAACACCACAGGGGATCATTACGGGTTATTTCCATGGAATGGTTTTAGGACGTCCCACGCCGAGGAGGGAGTGACGTCGCGCAGAAAAGGTGAGCAGAGAGCCGTGTAAGAACGGAGCGTTCAATCAAGAATAGAAACAGGCAACACAAACAAACAGAAAAGTATCCTACGACTTCTATCCAAACCGCATTTTTATGTATCACCAATCATTACGCGGTTAGAAACAAATTAACCGGTTATTTCGACACATCAAATTTGTTAAGAGCGATGCGTTGTGTTAACAGAAGCGATCTTAGGTATGGACCAATCACGTTCAATCTGGGCGGGCGTTTCCGGTACGACTCTGCGGTCACTGCGCTGGGGCTGCATCCGATTTCTGAAAACGTACCTCCTCGGCGCTTTAACTCCTCGATTCCTACACCGCTAACCCCGCCCATAGGCTAGAAAGACCAATGGGATATTTTTAGGATTTCACGCTATTGGCTGTTTTGATTTTTGGGTGGGGTTTAGACGCGAGGAAGCGAAGAGAGAAGGCGGCAAGAAGAGAATGTGAGAGAAATGGGACGCGGGTAGAGTGGGCGTCGCAAGCGGTCGCAAGCTGTCTTCTCCTCATACATGACTTCACGATTAGCCACACTCAAGTTGTCTCATTTCAATTCCACCGAACATCATCCGCGCACACTACCGGCTTTCGGACATGACGGAAAGCTCGCCGAACAAACTGATCGGGGACGGCTGTTATCGGACCTCCAACGGGAAGCAAATGACTAAAAATGGCTTCGTGAAGACCCACTGTCTCTTCCAACAACCCCCGAAGAAGTATCGTCGCCCCGGGGACAAGGTACAGGCCCATCCGTCAAACTGCAAACCCCAACACTTCCGTCAACTTGTTTCCAGTGTCATACAAAACGTGTCCTTGTTTACTGTACGCAGCTTCGTCCGTGTCATTTTCATTTTCTCCAGATACATTTGACTTCATGTCCACTGCTTTGGCTAATTACACTGAAACGAGTTTAATTGAAGCCACATCAAGTCTCATTATAGCTGCATTAACCAAATATTTTCGTGACATTTCCGTTATTTTATTCGTATTCGTTTTTTGCTACCTGTAACTCAAATAGTTGATCAGTCAGGTGACGATGATCAATTTACTTTTTAATGTTTACAGAAAATACAAACTCTGCACCCGGCGATTAATCGGAATGATCGTTAGTGATCGTAATAGTTGGACTAAGCAGATATTATTGTAAACATTCTCTGTCTAGAAGTATTCAGTCGTGACATTTTGACCGTTATTTGGTTGAAAATGTGTTGAAAATCTAAATTTCCAATAGAAATAACTCATAATACCTATATTAACCAAATATTTTGTGGAATTTTGTTTTTTTTTTCCTCATATTTTTATCTTTTGCTACTTGTAACTCAAATAGTTGATTAATTGCATGAGGATGATCAACTTACTTTTAAATGTTTACAAAAAATACAAACTGCATCCGGCCATTCATTGGAATAATCATTTGTGATCATAATAGTCGGACTAAACAGATATAATTGTAAACATTCTTTATCTAGAAGCATTCAGTCATGACATTTTAACCTTTATTTGTTTTAAAATGCGTTAAATCTGAATTTATAATAGAAAAAACCTATAAAAATAATCACTGAGTAGCTGGTTAACGTTTTTTGCAGCACTATCAAATGTGTATATATGTCTGTGATGTTTTCTTTTATTGCTCGTTGTGATGATTTAGTTTGTATTTATTTTTTGGGCTTGTAACACTACACCCTGTTGTTCAGTTGTGTATGTGTGAATGAGCTGTCAGACCGGTCTCTGTTTACATAGAGCGTAGTGTGAGTGAGGAGGAGCACCCATGGGAGCACCAGGCAGCCAGAGTCCCACTGTGTGTTCAGAATGGGAGGGCTTGGTCTCCTGAGAAAAAGGTGGATGAGAGGGAGGAGGAGGAGGAGGAGGAGGGCTGCTCCCTCATGACACTTGAGCGGGAAAGGAATTTCTTCAGGCAGTTTCGGGTGTGGTCCCCTTTGGTAGGGTGGAAGAATTAGTAAACTGTGCCCATTTTGTAGTAGTAGTAGTAGTAGTAGTAGTAGTGACAAGAACAGTTGTAATATGTTGCATTTGTTGTGATGTGAAATAGTAGTTGTTGTCGGAGTATAGTACCTTGGATTTAGTATATAGAAATGTAGTAGTAGTAGTAGTAGTAATAGTAGTAGTAATAGTAGTAGTAGTAGTGACAAGAACATTTGTAATATGTTGTAGTTGTTGTGATGTGAAATAGTAGTTGTTGTCAGAGTATCTGTTATAGTACCTTGGATTTAGTACATAGAATTGTAGTAGTAGTAGTAGTAGTAGTAGTAGTAGTAGTAGTAGTAGTAGTGACAAGAACAGTTGTAATGTGTTGCAATTGTTGTGATGTGAAATAGTAGTTGTAGGAGTGTCTGTAATCATAGTACGTTGAATTTAGTACTTGTAAACTGTGCTAATTTTGTAATAATAGTAGTAGTAGTAGTAGTAGTAGTGACAAGAACATTTGTAATATGTTGCAGTTGTTGTGATGTGAAATAGTAGTTGTTGTTGGAGTATCTGTTATCATAGTACCTTGGATTTAGTATATAGAAATGTAGTAGTAGTAGTAGTAGTAGTAGTAGTAGTAGTAGTAGTAGTAGTAGTAGGTGTGATATTTGTTGTGATATTTTGTGGAGGCTAATTGTGATTATGTTCAGAACCAAACACTTGTCGGGGCATTTTCAAAGGACAACTTTTAAAATGCCTCGACAAGTGTTTAGTTCTGTCATCAGCCGACGAATTCAGATTTAAAGATGCAAAGGATCATGGTCTATGTAGTTTCCTATGTTGTTTTTTAGCTAATGGTGCACCATAGTGAGGCAAGGCAAGTTTATTTGTATAGCACAGTTCATACACAAAGTAATTCAAAGTAATTTACAGAATATGAAAGACATTAAAATCACAAAGAAAGACATGAACATCACCATAACTCTTTATTTAAGCAAAGCGACTTGTAATTCGATATGTTGTGATGGTCCACGATGTTATTGTGAGACTTTTGATGACACAGTATCACTATATTTCGGTTATTGTTCGATCTTTAGTTGAAATACATCAATGGAAAAGTAAATTATACTTTTGTTAAGCAGAGGTTCACACCAGCTCTAGTTCTGAGCCTATAGTATTGATTAGGTTTGTAACAATAACAGATTTTGCTGGACGATTAATTGACCAAGAATTTATTGCGATAAACGATAATATTGACATTTTGAGACCAATTTCAACTATTATAATGACCATTCAATAAAAATGAAAATATATCCTTTTCAAAGATCAATGAACCTTACTTTCTAAAGAACATTTAACACAGGAAGTGTAAGACAACAAAAACAACAGGCCTAAATAAAACAGACTTAACATAGGACTAGTCTAATGTGTCTGACTCACAGCGATGACTTGTTCACAAAAATCCACTTGAATAAACCACTGTTGAACCAAATACAACCAAAGCAATAAATAAAATGGATTATTAAGTCTCTGTAACAAAATTGCCCTTAAAAGTGATTTTAGTCGTTGACTTACTTTGGTATATACTGGCCACTCTCTCTGTGGCTGCTGCTGTGGCCTCGTCATTTTGGTCTTGAAGTGTTTGTATTAAACCACGACACAGGATCCTGTTTCGCTCTGACGGAGCTCTGTTCTGTCTGGTATCGTGTCAGTGTCCTGTGGGATTTCAGTGGATTTTGGGTTCTCCGGGGGGCGGCGCTAGTTGTGTCGCACGGGTTTGGGTTTATCGGCTGTTGGGGTTTAAGACATTTCTTCTCGTCATTTGCGCGCTCGCTGAATTTGACGCACGTGGCTGGTGAGACGTGTCCCACTTGTGTTGATTCGGCATCGTGACTTGTTTTGTCACACTGCGAGGAACTGTCACTGTGTTTTGTCACTCTGACAGCGGCGCTTGTGTTGTGGCTTCATGTTCTCCGCACAGACAGCGGCGTTTTCTGCACTCAGGCTGCACGCGGATCCGCTGTGTTGATAAACACCGTGCACGTTGGTTCAAGCGACACTGCACTTGTTAAACGAGAGGAGTCAGAGAGCGACAGAAGCCTTCTAACATTCAGTCTCTTTGAGAGAGAGAGCGAGGAAAACAAACAAACATGCAAATACAATTTATCGCAGCCGGAAAAGTTATCGAGCTCGTTAAAAGTTATTGTATGTTTAATTGATTTATTACTTATCGTCACAGGCCTATCATCGACGTGTCAATGTTTAACCTGATTCTGTTTGTAGTTTCCCATTAGTGACGGAATCATATTTACTTTGTGTTGGAAGTTGAACTGAGTACAGCGTCATAGCTCCATATTGACATATGGTTAACCCAACTGTACTAAAGGTGTATTGTGTAACTTTTCTGAGGGAGGGTTTGTCAAATGCTTTTCTCCATGAAAATGTTATTGCTTTGTCTGGAATATTTCACATATGGAATTAAACTTTTTGTCTTCATGGAGATCAAACCTGTAAAGTTAAACCAACTGTTACTGAATAAATATAAGATAGAGCTGTTTAAAGTCACACTGTGGAACATTCCAGGCAGCATCTCGATAGAAACTAGGGAGCGACAGACCTCCAAACAAAAAATTCCATAGACGGAAGGTTTACATTTCTTCAAAGTTGTACGATCTTTTGGCTTTTCTTTTCCAAATAAACAGGAGGATAAAATCTGAAGTGAACATAACATTTCAAAGTGGAAAAATGTCTGAACGTGAGAAAACTATCTGATTAAATGTATTCCGTTCATTTTTTTGTGTGTTCACGGCCCACACCCTGGACTTCACAGAGCTCAGGTGACAGTTTGCTTTCAAAACCTCAACTACAAAATCAATTTCAACATGGAGGGGGCGTGGTTCAAACACAGCATGTAGTTTCCTGTATTATTGCCACAGCCCTTTGAGAACATTCCTTTGGAGTAGCATTGTTATTTAAAGGTGCACTGTGCAACTTTTTGGTTTGGGCGTCTGTCACCTGCTTGTTTCTATGGAGATGTCATTGTTCTGCCTGGAATGTTCCACAGTGTGACTTTAAACAGTTCTACCTTACATTTATTTAATTACTGCTGGTTTTATATCTCATAAATACTTAGAAAAACTGACATTGTGACTCTGAGTGTGGTCGCCTCTCCACAGATCTGATCTCGGTCTGGTGTGGAGATAGAAAGGGGTTAATGCCATACTGTGAAACATTCCAGACAAAGCAATAGCATCTCAATGGAGAAAAGCGTTTGAGAAACCCTCCGCCAGACAATGCACCTTTTACCGCCAAAAAAAAAAAAGAAAATTAAGCAAAATTTTCTTCCAAAGTTTTATCTCTGCTCCAAACCAAAAGAAAAGATAATTTATGCTTTTATTTCAGCACTTCATGATTATTGTAACTTATTTAAAGCTGCACTGTGCAACTTTTCTGGTGGAGGGTCCGTCAAATGTTTTTCTCCATGAAGATGTTATTGGTTTGTCTGGAATGTTTCACAGTATGGCATTAAAAACCTTTCTATCTTCATGGAGACCAAACCAGACCAAGTTACAGCTCAGATCTGTGGAGAGGCGACCCCACTCACAGTCACAATGTTTGTTTTTCTAGGTATTTTTGAGCTGTAAAACCACCCGTAAGTGAATAAATGTCAAGTAGAATTGTTCAGGCAGCAGTTACATCAAACAGGTGACGAACCACCGACCAAAATGTTACACAGAGCAGCTTTAAGATTACAATACTTACAACAAAAACTTCCTTCACCATTCGTACACTTACAGTAATGAGAACAAAAAAAGGGAAATGAAAGTGGGAGGAAGTAGTTTTAGTCCCTTCCCCAGTACATATTCTTTTACGTAGTTGCTTTTACTTAATTATAACACTTCTGTACTGATAAATCAATACTAATAATAATGATGATAATAATACACACAATGACAGCTCTGTGATGTTTAAGGGGAACATATGACACTATTTTCTGATCTCTGTTCTAATGTCGTTTCCTCATCACAAACAGACCTGGACTTGTGTTTTGTTTCATTCACACACTTTTAACACACAAACCTGCACATTTAGACTGAGTTTTTCTCTCAAACTGAAAACATGCCGTCCCACCTTGTGATGTCATGTGGTAATACAGGAAGCGCTCCACTATGTTTTTAAACTCCATGCACCTTCACCAGGATCATTTGGATCATTTTAACTCTAGAATTGCCAATTTCTACTGAACTAAAAAAGGAGCTGTTCACTTGAAAATGGGGCTGTTGGTACAGAGGCTCAACAAAACCGTACGCAGTCCTGGTGTAGTCCTCCTGGGTTAATCCTGGAATCAGTCCTGGGCTGGGTTAGTCCTGGGTTAGTCCTGGAATCGGTCCTGGGCTGGGTTAGTCCTCTGTTAGTCCTGGGTTAGTTTTGGGTTAGTCCTGGGTTAATCCAGGGTTCGTCTTGGGTTCGTTTTGGGTTCGTCTTGGGTTGTCTTGGGTTAGTCTTGAGTTAGTCTTGGGTTCGTCTTGGGTTAGTCCTGGGTTAGTCTTGGGTTAGTCTTGGGTTAGTCTTGGGTTAGTCCTGGGTTAGTCTTGGGTTAGTCTTGGGTTAGTTCTGGGTTAGTCTGGGTTAGTCTTGGGTTAGTCCTGGGTCAGTCTTGGGTTAGTCTTGGGTTAGTCCTGGGTTAGTTCTGGGTTAGTCCTGGGTTAGTCCTGGGTTAGTCTTGGTTAGTCTTGGGTTAGTCTTGGGTTAGTCCTGGGTCAGTCTTGGGTTAATCTTGGTTAGTACTGGGTTAGTCTTGGTTAGTCTTGGTTCAGTCGGTGGCATATGCGGCGCAAAAGTCCAGCGTCTCGATCAATGTTTCTTCTGCTAATGCCTGTGAAGTGATGACAGTCAAGTCGTGCCTGTGAATTCATATTCGTACTGAAAAAAGTGTAACTGTTTCATTTAATTTTGTGATTGTAATTCTTGAAATCATAACTTTGCAATTCGTAGGCCTATTCTGGGCACAGGCGGTTATGGCTGGTATGTTAACAGGTCTGGGCGGGTGTAGGTCTCCAAAAATGGACCCGTGCAGGACTCTGGGTCGGGTCACGTTGGTCACGTGCTGTGATTAATTCATTCTTGCGTTTATCAGGACAGCCCTACTTGAATACGACCGCTTCATGACATCACAAGGTGGAACAGAGCAATTGCGAGCCTTGGAGATGTGGACACACTGATAATAAAGAGTTACTCAAACATGTGTGAATGAAACAAAACACAACTCCAGCTCTGTTTTTGAGGAGGTAACAACATTATAACATGACTAAGGCTACGTTCACACTGCAGACTGAAGTGACCCAAATCAATATTTTTTGGCCCCTATGTGACCTGTATCTGATCTTTTAATGAACGACACAGACCCAGGACACTTCGATATGTGCTCCTGAAACCGATACATATCTGATCATTTGACATGTGACTTCAGTGTGAACGGCCAAAGTGCATTCATCCGACCTACATGTTATCAACAAGACACAAACGTCACTATTCTGCGCTGAAGTAGGCGAAAATTGTTAATGAACTCCTGTGTCACTGAAGCAAATCACATCGCCACTCACCACTCTTGGCTACGTCGCCGCATCCACACGTTCCTTTAAACGGACGTCGCTGCCACTGCTCCACAAACCACCACAGCCAAAAACCTTGTCCTTCTCCTTCTCAATCTCCTCCTTAAAATAAGTAAGTTATTCATGTTCTGGCTCCGGTACGAGAGGAACTTTAAAATCTCCAGGTGCTCAATGCTCGCGTCCTTGTTTGGACAACTTCCATAAACGCAGAGCACGCTCACTGCGGTTGACGTCGTCGTGTCTCCAGTGCACATGCGGGACACTTTCGGGCCGGTTAACGTTCACACTGGAGATCACATACAAGTCACATTTAACTGGAAATGTGAACGACCTCGCAAAAACATTGGACTGCACAAAAAAATCGGAATTGAGCATTAAGCCCTGCAGTCTGAACGTAGCCTAAAAGTTCACAAAAGTCAATGTTGCGTAATATGGAACCTTTTAACTTCACTCTCCAGAGCTGGACTGTATTAAAACCATTTCTTTGTATTGAAATGTACTGAAAAAACAAAACTAAACTGCATATCTGTCAATCTGTCTATTTATATAACCTATTAACCTCTTCTTGTATACAATGCCCAAAGCGTTTGACTGTATCTCTGTTTTGAAATGAGTGCAGTTGTAGCATCATTTGTTTTGTTTTGCTTATGCTAAGTTGCATCTCTCAAATTCTTTGTATCACGCCTGTGTGGACACGTGCACATTGACTTACCTGTTTGGAATTCTTTGAACACCACACTCTAAGAAAACTAGTTCCGTTCAGGCTCTACTTAGCACCACTTACAAACTGCGCTATTGTCTGCATGGACACAAAGGAATAAGACCGTCACAGGAAAGTTTGAAAAGTAGACGGGCAGATTTTCTGTTACTGAATGAGCAAAACCAAACGCATAGCAACAGACGAGTCACGAAAATGACTATGATGACTTAAAAGTTCATTATATGAAAGCTGGAACTATATATTTTGGGGTCAGTATTTATCATTTAGCTTTTCTTTTACCTGTCCATCCAGATCCACACACTTTGGCAAAACTTTACAAAGACAAGTGGATCTGGAGCTGTGCCCTGTGACCTTGATTTCAGAGGGCGTGATCGTCGTAAGCGCTGCACAACGTACGACTCCAAGTTGTTTAATGCACTTAGACATCAAAAAAGGGGAAAAACTACATAAACGACTGAGAAAGAGTGCAGATTTTTACAGAATCAACAATCGAAGCACCAAACTATGACGTATCGCAGGTAAAAGAAGTTCTATATTTAGTTCTGAATGTTAAGAGAGTTTTGGAGAGCAGGTGTCTTCTGTATTTGAGACACACGTGATCTAAATTAGTGGTTGTGGTTGGAAAGTCTCACATTCGGACGCTCTTTGTCCGGTAAAAGGGACTGGCTGCTCAGGTGTATTTTTCTTGTATAAGATAAGGCTTGGGCTGTAAAAGGTTGAATAAATAACTTCTATGAGTCATTACAGATGAAAACCAAAGTGTTTTATTTTGCTGTTTATTTATTGCAGCTCATCTTTTTGAACAATATTGTAGATTTACAACAGTTTTTGTGGTTTGAATCTGCTCTTGGGAAATCGATATCCAAAGTTCTTGCTACGATATTTTCACAATATATACACCTCACGGTACGATACTTATTCTGATATTTTGTCGCGGTGAACAGAACTGTGATTATGCTACTTTTTCCTTCCTTTTATAAAATGCCCTGACAAGACTTTGGTTCAGTCATAATCTAAAGAACTAAGATTGAAAAGTGCTTATAACTGTTATTTCTTTATGTTGCATGCTCTGAAATGGAGCAAAGGATCATGGTCGATGTAGTTCCCTGTAGCTCATGCTGCATCATAACTATTCATTTAAGTGAAGAGATTGTAATTCGACATATTGTGATGGCCCATGATATTATTGTGAGACTTTTGACGATACAAGATCACTATATTTTGGTTATTGTTACATTTGTACATGTCAGTGTTATCAGTTTGAATATTATTCTTTATCATCTATATTTACTTCAGCACTGTTTAGTGGAGGGTCCACTACCTGCTTGTCTCCATAGAAATATTATATTATATATGTTAGAGTCGCCCCTATTCACAGAAGGAATGAAAAACACCTGTCCTGAAGAAATGCATGGATATGTTTAATGTCATGCCATGGAACATTCCAGGCAAAGCAATAACATCTCCATAGAGACATGCAGGTGACGGACCCTCCACTATGACCTACTCATTAACAACTGTTTAATAATCATTTACAAACATGAACAGGACAAAACGTGTTATTGCTAATTAATAAAACATTCGTAAATCTTGAATTGAACATCTACAAACAAATTACTAATGTTTATTAAAGGTGCACTGTGTAACTTTTTGGTTTGGGGTCCGTCACCTGCTTATTTCTATGAAGATGTCATTGGTCTGCCTGGAATGTTCCACATTGTGACATTAAACAGCTCTACCTTACTTTTATTCGATTACAGCTGGTTTTATAGCTCAAAAATACCTTGAAAAACAGACATTGTGACTGTGAGCGAGGTCGCCTCTCCACTGATCTGACCTGTAACTTGGTCTGGTTTGGTCTCCACGAAGATAGAAAGGTTTAATGCCGTACTGTGAAACATTCCGGACAAAGCACTAACATCTCCATGGAGAAAAGCGTTTGATGGACCCTCCACCAGAAAACTTACACAATGCACCTTTAATTATTAAATCCTCATAGGTGTTGGTGTACTAACAGCAACACCAAAATGAGTTACCATGACGCCGCAGCTCGGCCCCTCCCCTGTGTTTGGTTTGTGTGCAGGTATAAAGATGCGTGTGACGTCAGAAGAGCTGTTTTTAGCTGCTGTGGTGGTTTGAGCGTGAATGCAGCTTTCAGAAGTGTTCAGAGAGTCTCCTTCTTCAATAGAAAGTGCATGTGTACAAAGTCAGCTTTAAATGTGAGATGGTGCTGGCTCCCCAGGCCTTTTAATGCCAGGGCGGTGCCGTATTGGCGTTTGATGTTATTGCCAAATCAGCTGTTTCAGGCCTATTCCGATTATTTAGAAGTTCAATATATCGCTGAAGTAAATCTAGACGATAAACGACAGATTGACACTAATTTTACCTTCACAATAACCCAAGGACAGATCTAAAAATGCATTGTGAAACTTTTCTGGTGGAGGGTCCATCAAACTCTTTTCTCCATGGAGATGTTATTGCTTTGTCTGGAATATTTCACAGTATGGCATTAAACTTGTCTATCTTCATGGAGATCAAACCAGACCATGTTACAGATCAGATCAGTGGAGAGGCGACCCCGCTCACTGTCACAATGTCTGTTTTCTTGGTATTTTTGAGCTGTAAAACCACATGCGATTGAATACCGTATTTTTTGGACTATAAGTCACTCTAGCCAAAAAAATGTATAATGAAGCAGAAAAAAAACATATATAAGTTGCACTTTTTTGGGAAATGTATTTTATAAATATCTTTATCTGAGACCATGAACCAACATTTCCTGTGTAAAGTCAAGTTGTAGTAAAAACAATAGAAGAGAGAACAACAGACTGTTAAAGTCACATATGAACAGTTCTTCAGATAAACTATAACATAAACAACAGAACAAGTTTACCAAACTCTCCATTTCACTCCAAATCACTAAATCCATTCAATTCTTCATCCTCGGTGTCACTTCTGAACAACTTGGCCTCGACCTCCAGAGGTAAACAGAGCGTCGCTTTCTCTTCTGTGTCGCTGTCGTCAGACTCAGCATCAGTTCCAGTTAGAATTATTGGGGCCTTTCTGAATCCCAACAGGATGGTTTCAGTGTCACTGAAGTCCAGGCTTTGTCCATCCATCCAGTGACTTCTGGAGAGTTTCATGGTGCATCCTCCTGGTGTCACATGTTTCTCTCTCACTCCAAACTTTCTTTCTGCTGCTCATTTTCTGTTTTCAGCTGCAGATTTCATGACTTGCAATTTGTAATCTGCAAAATCTGATTTTGTTTTTGGGGGCATTTATGTTCAGTCTTCTTAGTCATCTTTGTAAATTTGTTTAAATGTTACATTTTTGCAGAAGTAATGGTGCCAGGCAGGACAGAGGTTCTTTCTGCAGGAGACATGCACAGTAGAGCCAAGTGACAGTGGTACAGGAGGAACAGGAGCAGATACTGGCACACTGAACATTTTAATATATAAGTCGTAAGTATAACAGAAAAGTTACACAATGCACTTTTATTATTTTGTTCTTCCAACAGAAGTAGACATCACAACACTCTTTGCAGCAGCAATAAAACAAAACAAAACAAACAAACAAAAAAACACTCAGAAAGGTTAGCTCGCGTTAGTTGGCGCAGAGTAACTGAGTGCGGCTGAATCAGGACAGTGGACACTGTTAACTGTAATGGTGAAGGTTTGATCCTTGGCCCAGTTCAGAGGAGAAGTGATTCTGGTTTCACAGTTCACACACCTACTTGTCACAATTATCACTATAGCAACCCATTGTTCAGTATATAAAAGCTAAAGCAATATATCTTTAGGCCCTTGTATTAATTAATAATAATAATTAATAATATTATTATTTGTAATATTGTACATTTTGAATAGTTTTTAATCTTAAATCTGCTCTTGGGTTTTGTGTCAGTGGCATAAATTAGTTTAAAGGTGCACGGTGTAACTTTTCTGGGGGAGGGCCCGCTATCTGCTTGCCTCCATTGCTTTGGGATGATCCACAATATGGCATTAAACTTCATAAAAATTCCAGAGAAACAAAGTGATGCCACCAGATCATATTACAGGTTTAATATAAACTATTAGTCATTCAAACACATCTCAGTAAAGAAATGCATGATGGATAAGTTTCATGTCACACTGTGGAACATTTCACAGCAAAGCAATTACATCTCCATGGAGACGAACGGTTTGCAAATTCCACACTCTGAAGTGGCATGATGCACCTTTAAATATCACCGTTTATTGTCTATATTTACTTCAGCAATGTATCACACTTAGAATAATGTAATCATTTGTCATTGTAACAGACCTTACCATGTCACTTATTGAAATCTGAGGCTCGATTTATTTACATTTTGTTTTATTTTTTTGTGATTAAAGACAGTACAAACGGTAAAAGACATTTGACATTTTGACTTGACAGGATAGGGAGCATGGATTTAGAATAAAAACTGGATAAGCCCCTCCCCTTCTGTCCTGACTCCAGACAGACTAGTGGTCGCTCCAGGTACTGCAGCTCTGGGAGTTTGGGCCCCTAAAGAATTCTCCCACAGAGCGCAATGTATTTTGGGAATTCAAACTGCCCGTGTTCTGACAGAGCATCCAGCTTTCACAAAGGTCAGATTTTGTAGGATTCTTTTCTATTTTCACAACATCAACTTTTAAAACATTTTTAAATCCTCAAAGCTCCTAAAAGTGATGTTTGTCAGACTTAGTCTCACCCCGCTCTGAGTCCGCGCTCGCTTCACTCTAGCAGCTCTCACTCTGATTGGTCCAAACGCTCCACGCCATGCTCGTTACGGACGTCACACGAGTGGGAGGAGCTTGCCCAGATTGAGGAAAGTAAATGCAGAAGAGAAAATTATTTTTGGGCCCATGAGCCAATGAGCACAGACCCCAGAAAACAACACGACGTCATCTTTGGTTCAACTTCACATTTGCTTAGAGTTGTGTGATGGGGAGTACTTACATCGAGGTTTGACCAGACCATAAGAATGGCTTCTGTTCTTCTTATAAAAAATAATTATTCTTGTAATTACTGACCATTTTTTCCCTCTTTTCTTCCTTTCCCTGTTCCTTCTTTTCCTCTCCTTTCATTACCCCTTTGTTATTTATTTATTTATTTCATTATTTGTATATCCCTTCTTTTTTCTTTGTACTGTCAGTAATGTCAGTACAGCTTGGCTCAATATTTATCGTGGGTGCATTTTCCTTGTAAAAGTGTGGAGTTTTTTGTTTTATTTAGTTGTAACGCAATAAGATGTGAACTGTAGACAGTTGAACAAGTCATGCTCATGGCTTATTATTACACACACACACACGCACACACGCACACACCCACACACACACACACACACACACACAGACATTACAAGACTATGTCTAACATTAAAAATATGCAAAATTACTCCACCTATTTAATCTCATTACTAACACTAATTACTAAAGCAAACAACCTTCATTTACTTGGAACACCACTGTAATTGTGCTGTCTGAGAATGTCTGCCACCTCTTTATCTACACTTCACCGCTAGTCACCCTCTCATTCACTGGTTTGTCTCTTTGTTCTTACTATTTTCTACATTTTAGAAACACAAGACATTAAATATATGAAGCAAGAGATATGAAATGATTTACTAAATTATTTAGTGTGTGTGTATAGTACATGTGTTTCAGCAAATCAAAAGGTGGGGAATTTGAGGATTTGCTTTTAAAATATAAAATATATATATAAATAATAACTTTTCTGTGCTACATAATTCCATATATCTTGCTTCATATGTAGAAAGTAGTAAATATATATTTTTTAAAAAGACATTAAATGAGAGGGTGGGTCCAAAATTTTGACTTATAGTGATATATCAATTTCCTAGCCTGGAACGTTCCACAGTATGGCCTAAACATGTCTGTCTCCATGGAAACAAGCAGGTAACACCACCGAGCCAAGATACAGATCAGATCTGTGGAAAGGCAATCCTGCAGTTTAAGGATGCATGTTTTTATATCGAGTAAGTGACTGAAAGCAAGATAGATACGTCTAAAGCTGTACTACGGAGGATTCCAGGAAAAGCAATAACATCTCCATGGAGACAAGCAGGTGAAGGACCATCCACCAGAAAAGTTACATAATGCTTGTTTTAAAACTTGCCCTTGAACACCACAAACCATTTTACACTGACATTAAAAATCGTGATAAATGTGCTGGAGACTAAAGGTCCTACATTACGCAAAACAGACTCTCCTGTGAGCTTTAAGTCTTATCATGTTTTTTCCCTCCTCAAAAACAGACCTGGAGTTGTGTTTTGTTTCATTCACACATTTTTGAGTAATTCTTTTATTCTTAGTTCCACCTTGTGATGTCATGAAGTGGTAGTTTTCAAGTTAACAGCTCCTTTTACCTTTAGTTTAGAAGGGCCTTTCAGTTCTAGGGCTGAAATCATCCAAATCATTCTAGTGAACTTGTATGGACTTTAAAAAATTCAGTGGAGCACTTCCTGTATTATTACCACATGACATCACGAGGTGGAACAGTGTGTTTTCTGTTTGAGAGAAGAACTCATTCCTACATTAGAACACAGATCAGAAAACGGCGTAATATGCACGCTGTTCTTTGTTATATTTACTGTCCTGAAGTTGTGGACTGTGACCTTGATTTTTCTGAAAAACTTTGTCAGTACGTGGAAAGTTCCTTGTCTTAGTTCCGAGGCATTTGGTGGAGAAGCATGACCGCTCACGTGGCTCCAGAGCTCGGGGCCTTTTCTAAATGAGTGAGCAGCTGTTTTCTCTGTGACATAGCTGTGGTTCAGTCGAGGATAACGCACTTTATTGCTTTTTATTGTCAGTATGCAAAGATACGAGTTGGTTATGGATTTTCCTCAAGCAAGGCCACATTTTATGACATCCTCTAATCCTCAATCGATACATGGATTCATAAACATTACTAGGTTGAAGTTAGTTTTATTGTTCATTGATCCCTGGGTATTAGCAATGGGTCTAATTGTTTAAAGCGCCCATATTACGCCATTTTCTGACCTCTGCTCTAATGTTTCCTCATCACAAACAGACCCGGAGTTGTGTTTTGTTTTGTTTTTTTCTTCACACATTTAACACACAAACTCTGCATATTAATTTAGTTTTTGTCTCAAAAAGAAAAAAAAAAAGAGTTCCACCTTGTGATGTCATGTCATACAGTTTGGTAATAGTGTGTTTTTCAAGTCCACACACCTTCACTAGAATCATTTGGATGATTTCAAACCTGGAATTGTCAGTCTCTACTGAACTAAAATTACCGCTTCGTGGCATCACAAGGTGGAACAGAGCATTTTGAGCTTTGGAGATGTAGACAGACTAATAATAAAGGGTAATAATAAAGGGTTACTCAAACATGTGTGAATCAAACAAAACACAACTCTGGTCTGTTTTTGAGGGGCTTACAACATTATAACATGGCTTAAAGCTCACAAGAGTCCACTTTGCATAATACAGGACTTTTTAATAATACATTTCTGTGTAGCTAACCTGTATCTTTGCATTTGATAAAAGCACTACTGAAATATTAATGACATTTCCCAAGGTAGCAAAGTGTTTTAGTCCAAATAGATGAGCTAAAAATAATTGAATTGATCCAGCATTGCTTGGAAGAACACTTCTTGTAAGCAATGTATTTTTTCTATTTTAAAGAGTCCATATTTATATATTTTCTGATCTCTGTCATAATGTCGTTTCCTCATCACAAACAGACCTGGAGTTGTGGTTTGTTTCATTCATATTTAACACACAAACCTGCAGATTTGGATAAGTTCAGCGCTGGAATTGTCAGTCTCTGAACAAAAGATAAAACGAGCTGCATGACATCACAAAGTGGAACAGAGCATTTAGAGCTTTGAGGATGTAGACAGACTAATAATAAAGTGTTACTCAAACATGTGTGAATGAAACATAACACAACTCCAGGTGTGTTTTTGGTGAGTTAACAGGATTCTAACATGGCTTAAAGCTCATAAGAGTCAATTTTGCGTAATATAGAACCTTTTCAAATAATCATATCTCCCTTGGGCTGCTTTAGAGATTCTATTTCAGATAAATAACACTGGTGGACTCAGTAAAATCCGCCCTGTACACAACAGCGCCTGGAAACCTCACTGTTGGCGTCACTACTTCCACTACTTCCTGTCCAGCTGTATCTTTATGTAGTCGAGTCATGCTAAACTGAACAAATATTTAAAGATAAAACTGTGAACAAGGAGCTGTGGTGGGTGTCACTGAAAACATGTTAAAAAGTACACAAATAAAATGAAGACTTTAGTGGAGGACAATAAAATTAGGGATGGACATTTGATGAAATTTTATTAATCGATCGTCGGGAGAATTAACGATAGATTTTCGATTAATCATTAACGTTTTTATATAATAAGTATCATCATTATTATTACTGTTACTAATCTGCATAAATAAACTCAACTTTACAACATATAAACATCACCACTCTAAAGTCACATCAGCCCGTTTGACATTATCATGTGTTTGATGCAGTTTTGCGCAAGTAGAAACAAAACTTAAAATCGCATGGCTAATTTGCATAAACTAAGCGAGAAAAAAAAAACAAAAAAAAAAACGCTCTTGTGCCCTGATGTGGTTCAGTTTTTGTCGGACTAAAGGACACGACTCAGTGGAATATGAGTGTTCTCTCTGTGACACAGGGATGTTGATGCTGAAGGTGAGTCTGTTTAGCGCAGATCTTTATGTTGCAGTAACCACCCACAAATGTAAAATTCAGAAATGTCCCCCTACCTTTGCTTATTTTAAAAATGAACTCAAATTATATATAAAAGCTCTGAAATATATGAATGGACCTAAGCCTCAAAAAGTGTACTCCATGTGTGAAATATCTCTGGACTTTATGAACTCAGGCTCAATGAACTCTACTTCCATTGCTATTATCCTTTTCTCCTTCTCTTCCTAAACGCACTTTTTCTGTATTGTATTGTATTGTTACTGTATAATATGCTGTGTTTATGTTCCCTCATCTCAACATGTAACTGCTGACACACAGCCATGTTTGTTGCATCAAGTTTATGCACTCAGTTGTGTGTAAAAAAATAAAATAAAATAAAAAAATAAATGTTGCAGTAACCGGGCTACAGCGTATACATGCACCATGACAAAACCGGGACACAGATGTGCATGTAAACACACTCACTGAGAGGTACAGTGTCTCCAAGGAGGAGCCAGAGCCCAAACATGGGACTGAGGATGCAACTCCAGTGTTTGTGTCAGACACAGCTTCATATCTACACCCAGAAACCTACATTTGGTTTGTCGATAATGGGCCCGGTCAAGCAGAAGTAAACAGCAAGGCCAAAAATTCAAGTTAATGCATCTGATATAAAAATGTATTGAACAGATACATATGTACTCTAGTTTATGAAACTGTTGACCTTTTTTTCATTTTTGGTTCTAAAGTTACATAGGTTTTAAACAGACCATGTATGAAACATGGAACAAAAATTATTTCCCAAATTTCAAAGACCTGCAAATCATGTAAATAAATGGATGTATTTCATCATATCTTGTGTTATTCCATCTTTGAACTGTTGATGAACGTACATGATTTTTCAAAAAAAAAGTATTTAAAATGATAAAAATTTGCTTGGAAGGACTGACATATTTTATAGAAATTAGTTTCCTTTCATTTTGTAATATTAAGTAAGTAATATTAAAGTATTCAGAAGAAAAAAGTTGACAAATTATGCAAAATCGTGCACCTTCTACTTGCTTGTACAATTTTCCCTCCGTTATCATGACCTTTCTTAATAAAAAAATCTCATGACTCAAAAAGTAAGAGGTTTTTCAACCTAATCTTGTACCATATGGTAGAAAACTATATGAAGCAAATATTCAAACCAGTTTGTTAAGGATATGTAAGTGAGAACCAAGCTAGTTATCACTGTTTGGATTTATTGCCCAAAAAGTGCTGCATATTTCATTTCCTCCATTACCGACATGAGTTTTTAAATTTTTTGTCAACAACTTGAAAGAATATCACAGGTTTAACTTTACCCTGTTGGAGTGTTAACTCTTTCCTACATTCTGATACTTTACTTATTTCAATAGTCCCTCTAGTTTCTGAATAAGAGCTATTTGAATGTCAAAAATCTGCCCGTTTCCCTCTGTTACCACTTGACCGGAACCTAATATAACATAATCGACGAAGTTCTTAATGATCGGTTATTGATTAGTGGACTAATCGTGCCCATCCCTAATTAAAATAATACTACAAACTGAAGTCGTCTATGTACAAAAATAATAAAAAATAATGGGGTAGCCTTTGTTGTAATGAGTTAGAATTTGAATCTGTTGTGTATTATATTTTACAAATATAATAAAAGTGCGTGTTAGCTTTGAGTCACAGTGAGTTAGATGTCTGTGAGGAAGGAGCTCAAACCCACTTTACGTAGTTACCCAGAGTGAAGTCTCCGCAAAATACCAATTGACAAAAATCTTCTACAGATTTCGTCTTGTATTTCAGAACCAGAATGTCCTGTACAACACCAGCCTGTACAAGAGACCGTTTGTGGAGTCGTTCGAGGAGACGCCCCTACTGGTGGCCGTGCTCACCTACATGGGCTACGGCATCCTCACCGTGTTCGGATACCTGCGAGACTTCCTCCGCCACTGGAACATCGAGAAGTGTCACGTGGCCCGGGAGAGGGACGAGCAGAAGGTACTGGAAACAACTACACCTTTGAACATTTATTAGAAGTCAGATAAACACAACAAAACTTTTCTTAGTTCCTCGTCACCTTGGAGATGTTGTTGCTTTGTCCAGAATGCTCCACAGTATTGCAGTAAACGTATCTATCTCCATGGAGACAAAAAAGTGACACCACCAAGCCAAGTTACATGTCAGATCTGTGGATAAGTGACCCTGCTCATGTTTTTTAATAAGCAACAAAAACACCTGTAATTGAATAGATGCATTGCAATACATGCATAGATAAGTTTAATGCCATACTGGGGGACATTTCAGTCAAAGCAATCCAATCTCCATGGAAAAAAATCTGATGACAGACCATCAGAAAAGTTACACAATGCACCTTTAAGTACATTTTACATAGCATTAAATGGGCTATATTTCACAAGACGGACTCTGGTCAGCTTTAAAATTTCACTGTGTAACTTTTGAAGGGTCCATCACCTGCTTGTCTCCATGGAGATATTACTGTTTTATCTTGATTATTCTACAGTATGGAAGTAAACTTGGTAATCACAATGAAACAGGTTAACAGTCAGATCTACGGAGAAGCCTGCACATGGTAAGAATCCATGTTTCCTTAAGGCATTTTAAGATGTAATTGAACAAACACAAAGGAGATATGTTTAATGCCCTACTGTGAAACATTTCAGGCAATGAAATAACATCCCCATGGAGACAAGACAGTAGCAGACCCTCCACCTTAGAAGTTACACAGTGCACCTTTAAGCCATTTTACAATATTGTCTCATCAAAAACAGAATGGAGTTGTGTTTTGTTTCATTCACACATGTTTGAGTAACACTTTATTATTACTCTGTCTACATTTCCAAAGCTCAAAATGCTCTGTTCCACCTTGTGATGTCATGAGGCGGTAATTTTCAAGTTAGCAGCTCTTTTACTTTTAGTTCACTGGAGATTGGCAATGCCACAGCTAAAATCACACAAATCATTCTAGAGAAGGTGTATGGAGTTTAAAAACACAATAGAGCATGTCCTGTATTACCACCACATGACATCACAAGGTGGAACAGAATGTTTTCAGTTTGAGAGAAGAGCATGAATGAAGAAAATGAGATTGGACATTCTGAAGGTGGTGTCTCAATTCCCCAAACAGACCGGACATTTTGTTGCGAGCAAATTGCTGTAGCTTCTGTGGGTTTGGTAGTTGTAACGGTTCAGAGAGCAATATCACAATTTACACAGTTTTTCCAGACGTTACAACATTTTTTGGGGTAAATCTGTGTCATAAAGTAGCCCTAAATACTAAGGGACCAAATAGAAATGTAGTTTGTTTCTGCAGCTAAATCTGACGTTTTAAGGTCACAGTGAGTACAGCATTAATCTGGGTGGAGACTGTATTTTTAAACATCTGTCTCTGGTTATTGCTATAAATCTGCATTCCAAAGACTTTATTATAAACCACTGATACTCTGCAGCTGATGTCATCAACATTCCCTGAAGGTTTGATGCTAACTATTGGCACTGCTCTGTCTGACGCTTTGTTAGACTTTAATCTGAGTTTTGGTTTAACACAATCTGACCAGAAAGAACTGACTTAGCTGGAACTACAGCAGATGAGCTGATTTAACCATGAATGCCCAGACTCATCTCAGGCTCCTGAAAATGTGCTCTTTAAATCCATTTTGTATTTTTTCTTAAAGGTGCACTATGTAACTTTTTGGCTGGGGGTTCGTCACTTTCTTGTTTCTGTGGAGATGTCATTGCTCAAGTGGTTTTACATCTCAAAAATACCTAGAAAAACAGGCATTCTGACTGCGAGTGGGGTCACCTCTCCACAGATCTGACCTGGAATGTCTGGTTTGGTCTCCTTGAAGATGGGAGGATTTAATTCCACACTGAAACATTCCAGACAAAGCAATAACATCTCTGTGGATTTGCATTTGACGGACCCTCCACCAGAAATTTTTCACAATGCACCTTTTAAGTTTTCAGACTATAACTAAAACTTTAGCAAACAAAAACTATCAATAAAGTTTTAGTTAAAGTATGCACTGTGTCACCATGGTAACTTCTAGATACATTTGGAGCACCCACAGTGTGTATCAATAAATCTACTTCTTCTTCTCGTAGGATTTCGTTCCTCTGTACCAGGACTTTGAGAACTTCTACACTCGGAACTTGTACATGAGGATCAGAGACAACTGGAACCGGCCCATCTGCAGCGTCCCTGGAGCCAAGATGGACCTGATGCACCGAGTGTCCCCAGACTACAACTGGACCTTTGAGTGAGTGTGACAACTATAAGGTTAAGGTCCTTTATTAAACCTGCATTATGTAACTTTTTGGTTGGGTGTCCATCACGTGCCTGTTTCTATGGAGATGTCATTGCTCTGTCTGGAATGTTCCACAGTGTGACATTAAACAGCTCTACCTTACATTTATTCAATTACAGCTGGTTTTACTGCTCAAAAATATCTCTAAAAACATTCATTCTGACTGTGAGCGGGGTCGCCTCTCCACAGATCTGACCTGTAAATTGGTGTGGTTTGGTCTCCATAGAAGAAGATAGAAAGATAGTTTAATGCCATACTGTGAAACATTCCAGACAAAGCAACAGCATCTCCATGGTGAAAAGCGTTTGACAAACCCTCCACCAGAAAAACTGCATGGTGCACATTTACACAAATGGACTCTTGTGACTCTTTGTGCCATGTTAGAACGTCATTACCTCGTCAGAAACAGACCTGGGGTTGTTTTGTTTCATTCACACATGTTTGCACTTTAACACTTCATTATTAATCTGTTTACATCTCCAAAGCTCAAAATG
The DNA here is from genome assembly GCF_026225935.1 of Boleophthalmus pectinirostris. Classification (NCBI taxonomy): domain Eukaryota; kingdom Metazoa; phylum Chordata; class Actinopteri; order Gobiiformes; family Gobiidae; genus Boleophthalmus; species Boleophthalmus pectinirostris. The sequence goes on along the minus strand of NW_026571036.1, from coordinate 24,239,949 downwards.
CTCTGTTCCAGCTTGTGATATCATGAAGTGGTAGTGGTAACAGCTACTGTAGTTCAGTGGAGATTGGCAGTTCCAGAGCTGAAATCATCCAAATGATTCTAATGAAGTGTGGGTTTAAAAACACAGTGGAGCTTTTGCTGTATTACCACATGACATCACAAGGTGGAACAGAGTGTAGAGTGTTATATGTTTAAAATAAGAACTCGGGGTTTGTGTGTTAAACGTGTGTGAATGAAACAAAACACAACTGTCTGTAATGAGGAAACTTCTTTAGAACAGAGCTCAGAGAATAGAGTCATATGGGCCTTTAAATACAGAAGATTTGACACTAAATTCTAATACGGAGATAAAGGCAGATTATCTCAAAAAAAAAAAAAAAAAAAAAGAGCTGCAATAAACAAAAAGCTCAGTCAACACTGTAATTATTATGAGTCATAGTAAAGTTAATTGGACCCAAAAGAAATAAAACATGAGTTGTGGCTTTGCCGAAACCTTAGTAACCAAACCAGATTCTAAACCGTATTTAAGGTGCGTTTGTATAACTTTTCTTGGTGAAGGGCTTTTTCAAACGCTTTTCTCCATTTCTCCATTAAACCTTTCTATCTTCATGCAGACCGAACTAGACCAAGTTACAGGTCAGATCTGTGAAGAGGCGACTCCCCTCACAGTCACAATGTCTGTTTTTCTAGGTATTTTTGAACTGTAAAACCACCTGTAATTGAATGAATGTAAAGTAGAACTGTTTAATGTCACACCGTGGAACATTTCAGGCAGAGCAATGACATCTCCATAGAAACAAGCAGGTGACTGACCTCTAACCAAAAAGTTACACAGGGCATAGTACTGAAACTGGAAATTTTACGCTCACACTAATGAGCTGCAATAAATAAACAGCACAAGGAGGCCTGTCATAATATTTCATGATAATTACAATATTGTTCAGTATTTAAAGGCACACTGTGTAACTTTTGTGGTGGAGGGAAGCAGTCGGCGGCTGCTTGTCTCCATGGAAATGTTATTGCTTTGTCCAGAATGTTCCACAGTGTAGATTAAACCTATCTATCATGAGGGAGACGAGCAGGTTAAAACACTACGCTACATTACAGGTCAGATCTGTGGACAGTCGTCCCTATTCACAGAAGGATATTGTATATCTGAGCAACAGAAACACTTCTAGATAGATACGGAACATTCCAAAGCAGCCTGTGTGTAATTAGTCAAATGAGCGGACATTATTCGAGAAATAAAGAGAAAACTGCGGGACAAAGAAGACAGAAGTATGTAATCGTGGTAATTTCTCACGACAATAAGTCAGTTGTAATTACAGATCCAAACATGTTTGCTTGTGTGTTGTCTGTGTGTGCCTGTATGTCTGCTTCTGCCTGCGTGTCTGCTTGTGTGTATGTGCTTGTGTGTATGTGCTTGTGTGTGTGTGCTTGTGTGTGTGTCTCTGCTTGTGTGTGTGTGTGTGTGTGTGTGTGTGTATGTGCATCCCTGTATGTATGCTCGCATGTGTCTGCTTGTCTGTGTGTGTGTGTGTGTGTCTGTCTGTGTGTGTGGGCGTGTGTGTGTGTGCGTGTGCCTGTGTGTTTGCTTGTGTATGGTGTGTGTGTGTGTCTGTGCTCGTGTGCAGGGTGGGCATGGTCTCACAAATGCAGCTCTCTTTGCACTTGTAAATTGTTATTGACCTTTGTGTGTGCGTTTGCATGTGCGCGTGTGTGTGATACAGAGGTGTGTGTGTGTGTGTGCAGGGTGGGCGTGGTCTCATAGGTGCAGCTCTCAGTGCACTTGTAAAGTCATTGCCCTTGTGTGTGTGATAAAGGAGAGGCATGATTCAGTCTGGTTTAAGCAGTTTCAGTCACATGGATCAGTGCAGAAATGTCATTAACCACATTATGTTGACAGAGACACAAGAGTTTTGGTTACATTGCTATTTGAAAGACACAATCTGAGCCGCGTTGAGTCCTGTCCAAAACATTTTCATTATTAGTCAAGGGAGATTTTGCAATTTACACTTTGCAATTTCAGCAGTGTAACCCAGTAGCGTTTTTCCTGTTTGTTCTGTTTTTTTTAGTTTGAATCAAAGTACTTTTGTTGGGGTGTACTTTCTTGCCAGCGGCACAATTTTTGGAGTCTTGAAATACTCTGTTTTTCAGTGTTGCAAGTCAGTAAGAGTTTTTTTTTTTTACATTGTAACATTATTTTGGTGGTTTCAGCTTCCTGTTTATCCAATTTGATGACTTTTCATCGTTTAAACCTCCTACATTATGTTCAAAAATAAACCTGGTTATAATGGTGTGACCTCATCAAAAACAGACCTGGAGTTGTGTTTTGTTTCATTTACATGTTTGAGTAACTCTTTATTATTAGTCTGTCTACATTTTCAAAGGTCAAAATGTTCTGTTCCACCTTGTTGTGAAGCGGTAGTTTTCAGATTAACTGCTACCTTTTAATAACCTTTTATTGAGTAGAGATCGGTAATACCAGAGCTGAATCAGACAAATGACTGTAAAGGTGTGTGGAGTTTAAAAACAGAATGGAGCACTTCCTGTATTACAACATGACATCACAAGGTGGAACAGAGTATTTTCTGTTCAAGAGATGAACTCAGCCTAAATGTGCAGGTTTATGTGTTAAACGTGCATGAAACAAAACACAACTCCAGCTCTGTCTGTGATGAGGAAACTACATTAGAACAGAGATCATAAAATAGTGTGAAATAAACAATATTTACTTTTTTTAAGTCATATGTGCAAATTTTTCATAGACACTGAACATTCAGCTAATACACATGCATGTAGAGCACCCCCAGCGAGAATTCACTTCAAGTCTCAATAGAGATAGTTTTCAAACGGGCTCATGTGTGAGGAGTGAGATTACCTGCAGCCAGCACACACGGGTGGTTGTATTCAAAGTCAGCATTTCATTTTCCAGTGAACAGTTCACTGGAAAATGAATCTATTTTTTGCCCATTTCCTTTTCCAGGCACACGGGGAAAGTGGTGAAGGATGTCATCAACATGGCCTCCTACAACTACCTGGGCTTCGCTGAGAGAACTGGAGCCTGCGCTGAGTCCGCCCTGGAGACCACCCACAAGTACGGGGTCGGAGTGGGCAGCACCAGATGTGAGCTGGGTAAGGACAGGGCAGAAAATATTGAAACATTGACATTTCGTTTCATTTGGTGATACAGTATCGAAGTTGTGGGCTGCTGTATCGATATATTGCCAGTAGTTTTTTTTGGTATATTTTACTAACTTATTTTGTGAAAGAGCTACAGTTGTGTTGGACAAAAGTAATAAAAGTAATGTAATAGATTTTCACTGTTTTGAGTAAAATGTGTGTTTTTCATTTTGCACAAACTTAGTGGTTTAATCAAGATTTTTATTGAACTGTATCAAATAGTTTTGAAATATATCGTATTGAATCTGCACTTTATCAAAAAACATATTGTATCGTATCTGTAACTTCTTAATGATACCCAGCCCTACCCAGAATCGAACCCTCTTATTAATTGATATTAGTGGGGGGTCCATGTGAGGCTTTTTGCCCCAGAACCTCAAATTTCTGTATAAGGACAAGTAGAAAAGAGACTTGAGGTGGAACTTAGTGGGAGAACTTTTTTGTTATTTAAAATCTGAGCTGTAGAAGTTTGAGTAAATAACTTCTATGATTCATTAAAGGTGCATTGTGTAACTTTTCTGATGGAGGTTCCATCAAATGCTTTCCTCCATGGAGATGTTAGTGCTTCATCTGGAATGTTCAACAGTATGCAGGGTAGCCACGGGGTCTTAACAGTCTTAAAAAGGTCTTAAATTTATTGTTCCTAAATTAAGGCCTTAAAAAGTCTTAAATTATTTTGTCCAAGTCTTATTTTTTTCGCAAAGGTCTAACATTTCATTGGCCTATTTTATTGTTTTATTCAATCGAGCTGCCGTGCAATGTTAAACGGAGGGAGGAAAATAAACAATAACGTGAAATCATGTAACGTGAATAAACGTCCAATTTGGAGTATGTGCAAACAATACTTTGGTTTCTGCCGCCAGCGGCAATTAGTAAACAGTCAGTACAGTGGAGGAAGATGGATGGGGAAGTGTCGGTTTAATCCACAGTGGCTCTTAGATTCTAGATAGAGTAATCTAGAATTAGATCTGGTGTTTTTCGCCCTCATAATGGGTGCGACGTTGGTCTTAATTTTCATTTAAGTGTCTTAAAGGTTCTTAAAAACCTCTTAAATTTGGGGTAGTCAAACCTGGGGAGTTAAATCTTTCTATCTCCATGAAGACCACACCGTACAGGTCAGATCTGTGGTGAGGCAATAGTCAGAATTCCTTTTCTTATAGTTATTTTTGAGCTGTAATTGAATAAATGTATGGTTGAGCCGTTTATCGTCGCACTGTGGCACATTCCAGGCAGAGCAAAGACATCTCCACAGAAACAAGCAGGTGACGCACCCTCCATCAAAAAGTTACACAATGCATCTTTAAGTGTTTTATTTGTTTATAGCAGCATATTCATTTTTATTGTTCATCATTATACACTGTACATTTAGATTCCTTATCGTGTTTATGTATTTATTTTTGTTATGTCAGTGTGACAAAGGAATTTCTGTATTATCTTCAAGTAATCTATATTTTCTTCTGCAATATATTGAACTTCAGAACTTGTTATCGCATCAGGCCTAGTACAAACAGGCTGCAGCGGTTTAAGAAAAGTCCAATTCACTGTGTAAAAGCTGTCAGCGGCTTTGATAAAACTCAACACAACATGGTTCAGAAGCTCGGGATAAAAGTGCGGTTTCAAATGTGCAACCACATTAGAGCTATAACCATAACCACCACATTGTATGGACTGGTATTCTAACCCTGAACTGATCCATTTGAATATTGAAATTCAGTGCTTTTATAATGCAGCTCTGTTCTCACACACACGCACGCACACACACGCACACACACACACACACTTAGATAAATGAATGTTTTATTATCATATCACCCACTCATAGTTTTAAAGTTCTGATGTCGTCCATATTCTCTTGTATTCATGGCTTCATTTAGGATGATTTGTTCCTGTTTTGAAGGACTGTTGTGTTCCTCACTTGAAATCACAGACTATATGGACTCTAGCGTCCATGTTCCAAACAGGAAGTGAGCGTCGGCAAACTTCCGGCTCCATCCACTCTGGCTCCAATTGACTTTACATTATAAAGTCACCCCACTCTCTGTAACTGCTGCTGTGAGCCTCGTCATTTTGGTTTTAAAATGTTCATATTAACCCGCTCTACATGACCCTGGGGTTTTTATTTTGCTTGTTTTTTTCTAAATAAATTTCCATTCCTAATATTGAACTCTGCTCTGAATTCGATCCAATATCTGCCTGCCTCATGAGCTTCATTTGACTGGAGCTGAACGTTATGGGTGACGTCACACTCCCTCAGTCCATTTCTTTATACAGTCTATGCTTTCCCAAAACAACACTGTTTTGATGGTGGTTATCTTAGTATTTTTAGTTTTTGCAATAGACAAAATGACCTTGAAGGGAATAAATAATAAAAACAAAATTAATATGATGTTTTAGGAAACCTGGACATCCACGAGGAGATGGAGCAGCTGGTTGCCCGGTTCCTTGGCGTGGAGTCAGCCATGGCGTTTGGCATGGGCTTCGCTACAAATTCCATGAACATTCCTGCGCTAACGGGGAAGGTGAGAGAGTTCTGCTTCTGTCAAACAAATTCTCCATGCACTGTCCTCTGTTTATGAACATTTAATCATCTGGATCTGCACCGAAATCATGTCAGGTCTCCCCCTTTTCAAATATGAGTTTAAAGGTGCGCTGTGTAACTTAGTCATTCAATGTAAGTTTTTTTTTTATCGCTCAAAATGCCCTTAGAATACATGCTTTTTTAAATATGAGTGGGGTCGCCTCTTCATAGATCTGGCTTATGATTTATCTAGGAGGCGTTGGGCTTTGTATGCTAATAAATAACTCTCCTTTGAACTTTCAACCCTTTTGTTTTGTTACTAGGGTCATAAACTCTGACACAATATTTTCCATGGATACAGTCAATTCATATGCACCACACTGAACTGTCAAATCAAAGTACAAGGCTAATTTACATTAATCCTTTATTCAGTTTCTCTTTTGTCTTCACCAAATAACTCAGATGTTAATGTACAATTTATTTAGGTAATTTCACATAGTTTGCCCTCATTCATTGATCATTCATTGACCCTTTTTGGTGTGAAATCTGAAATTAAACGTGTCTTATGTAACGTTCTTTTTTATTATTATTATTATTAATAATAATAATAATTTATTTATTTTATTTTGTATTATTTTTATTTATTTTTTTTACAGATTTTTTTTTTACTGAATATAACATAAAAAAAATACAGCAATGAACATTTAACAATTACAATAATCAGCATAAAACAAAAGACAAAAACATAAAGCAACACCCACAACAAATACAAAACAACAAAAAAATACATTTCCATTTCACCCCGACCACACACACTAACACAACTTTGGCTAAATTAAACAAAAGTAATATGGTAGTACGACATAAACACGCCACAGGCCTCCTTACATTGACACACTGCGGCCAGTTCATTGCTGAAATTCCTTTTCTCTTTTTTTCTTCCCTTTTTTCCCCCCTGTCCCATTTTTAAATAATAAAAAAAAATAAAAATCCCTATACTTACACTAATATAATTTTTAAACTGATTTGAACATTATTCAAACCAAAAAGAAAAAATTTACAAAAAGAAATAAAACAATAAATCCTCCCACACCTTTCTCTCTGCATGCTGACGTCCAGTTCCAATGTTCCACCATAATCCATTATTGCCTTTACAAACTTTTCCATCTCCAAGGAGACAGACAAATGACAAAATGTTTTTCTTGGAAATAAAAAAAACACAGAGCAAAAGTAAGATAAATAAGGGCCCCCAGATGGAAACACTGGTTGCATTTTTAAGGAACAAATTAGCTGGAACTGTCCTTCTGAAAGGCGGTACATGGGGAAGTTTTGTGTTACAGAACAAAGACAACAATGACCATGAAGTCAAATTGTATTTATAGTGTGAGTTTTCCCATCCAGGTTACAGGTCCTATGTTACTCTTTTCAAATAGTGTTACCTCGGGGAACTTTTTTTTTTCTTCATCGAGCGTCACACACAGTACAGAGCAGGAGATATGAAGTGCAGTGAACAAACCCAAAAGAGAAAATATTTAACAGGGATTAAACGAAAGGTGGAGAAAGATGGAGATAATGAAACAAATGCCCAAACAACGAGCTAAGATGAGGAAATATGACGAAGTGTATGCGATTGGCTTCACTGTGACTCCGGTGGGAAATGAGAAAAGACCGGTGTGTTTACGGTGTCTAAATTTGTTGGTAGCAGACGGCATGAAGCCAAATAAATGAAGGCATCACTTAAAGACATTACACCCCAATCACCCTGATGAGCCGCTTCAGTTTTTTTTTTTTTTTTGAGAAAACTTGCCAAATATTGCAATAATCAACAATCATCCCGCTTTGTGAATACAAATGATACTATTTATAGCTGTGGTGGAGAATGGAGGAGCGCAAAAAGTTTTCTTCTTCCTAGGAGGAGCGTGACAGAAAATAATTGAGAAGTGTTGCTCTAAATTGACTCTTGTGAACTTTTTGCCATGTTATAATGTCCTAATTACCTCCTCAAAAACACACCTGCAGTTGTGTTTTGTTTCATTCACACAAACGCGAGTTCGGACACCAGCCAATCAGAGAAGGGGGGTTTTTGCCACCTGTCAAGTGTATTCTGTTTCCTGACGTAGTCGCTGGAGAGAAATGAAATTGAGCGGAGGCACTAGGTGGTGCCAGCCTGGCTATGTTTGATTAACCCCTTATTATTAATCTTTCTACATCTCCAAAGCTCAAACTACTCTGTTCCACCTTGTGATGTCATGAAGTGGTAATTTGCATGTTATGAGCTACCTTTTAGCTTCAGTTCAGTGGACACTGGCAATTATCCAACTGACTCTAGTGAAGGTGTATTGAGTTTAAAAACACAGTGGAGCACTTCTCGCATTACTGCATGACATCACAAGGTGGAACAGCATGTTTTCAGTTTGAGAGAAGAACTCAGCCTAAATGTGCAGGGTTTGTGTGTTTAAATATGTGTGAATGAAACAAAACACAACTCCAGGTCTGTGTTTGATGATGAAACAGAATTAGAACATTGATCAGAGAATGGAGTAATATGGCCCTTTAAAGAAAAAGGCGTTGCTTTTTCGTCCATTCTAATCTGTAATTGTGGTCTTTATATGTCCCCGATACAAGACGAACAAAGCAAAGATCAGAATCTCCTGTCCGGGGGGGTTCATCCATTGTTAACTGCACCTGTCGCTTTGTGGTGAGCTACTACTGTGTCATGGAACAATGGTGCGTGGTGTTGCATAACTTATATTGAAGAAGGAAAAGAAAAAATGGAGTAACTTTAGAGTGTGTTTGAGTGTGTTGACTTTGGGCATTTCAAAAAGGTTAATCATTTCAGTACATTGCTCGTTGTGTCCACCATTTTGTATTGAGCTGATATGGAGGCCCGCAAAATGGACTCTTGTGAGCTTGAAGTCATGTTAGAATGTTCTTACCTCACCAAAAGTAGACCTGGAGTTGTGTTTTGTTTCATTCACACATGTGAGTAACCGTTTGTCATGAAGCACGGTAGTTTACAAGTTAACAACTACCTTTTACCTTTAGTATTACAGTACCTGTTTACAAATGTAGTTCAAGAGGAAACAGTAAAAGTATTTCATGCAGACTTTGAGAACTAATACGTTTTTGCTGATACATATTCAGCAAAAATTATACAGATTTTTGCTGAATTTTGTTCAATAGAAACAGATGAATCAGTTGTTTTTTTCTAGCTGTTTTTATGTCGTATATTTTAGTTTGCTTAAAATATGAAGCTGTTAAAAACAAACCCTCAGTCTTTTCAGCAGGTCTCTGTAATAATGCATAATATAATAATACGATACTTTTACTTTTCAGTCCTGTTCAAAAATATAGTAGAGTAGAAAGTACAAGTTCCTGCTCTCAAATGTAGTGAAGTAAAAGTAAAAAGTATCTATGGTACTTTAAAATCTACTTAAAGATGAATTGTGTAACTTTTCTGGAGGGTCCGTCAAACGCTTTTCCTCATGGAGATGTTATTGCTTTGTCTGGAATGTTTCACAGTATGGCATTAAAACTTTCTATCTCTATGGAGGCCAGACCAGACCAAGTTACAAGTCAGATCTGTGGAGAGGCGACCCCATTCAGTCACAATGTCTGTTTTACTAAGTATTTTTGAGCTGTAAAACCACCTGTAACTGAATAACTGAGTAAAATAGAGCTGTTTAATGTCACACTGTAAACTCTGCTATGTACCACTGAAGATTTCCCTGTGAAAAGTTCAGAATGAAGTAATCCAAATCTGGGGCAAAGGGTCATTGCTCAACACATGACACAGCGGCGTTTACTGTAAAATACCATTGTACAGATCACATGTTTCCTCTAAGAACTCCCTGAATGACTTACATTTTTTAAAGGGCCCATTTGACGCTGTTTTCTGATTTATGTTGTCATTTCTTCATCACAAACAGACCTGGAGTTGTGTTTTGTTTCATTTACACATATTTAACACACAAACCCTGCACATTTAGTCTGATTTCTTCTGACGAGTACTCTATTCCACCTTGTGATGTCATGTGGAAATACAAGAAGTACTCTGTTGTATTTGCAAACTCCACACACCTTCACTAGAATCATTTGGTTGATTTCAGTCCTGGAATTGCCAATCTCTTCTGAACTGAAGTTAAAAAGAGCTGATCACTTGAAAACTGCCACTTCATGACAACACAACAGAGTATTTTAAGCTCTGGAGATGTAGACAGATAAAGTGTTATTCAAACATGTGAATCAAACAAATCACAACTCTAGGTCTGTTTTTGAGGATGTTACGAGATTCTAACATGACTAAACGCTCACAAGAGTCCATTTTGCGCAATATAGGACCTTTAAACTAATCCTAAAATCGACGCGTGTCCAGACTTACATTTGTTCTGCTTTTCTTGTCTTGTTCCTTTCAGGGCTGTCTCATTCTGAGTGATGAGTTGAACCATGCGTCTCTGGTTCTGGGGGCGCGTCTGTCTGGGTCCACTATCCGGGTCTTCAAACACAACAGTGAGTGACTCTGAAATCACAGGTTTTGTACATTCACACCCAATATATTGTTTTTCCTGTTTAGGAAAAAAATTTGAAAAATGTAGCTGATGTTTCAAAGCCAGAGCACAGTCAGGAAATGCAGACTTTGGAGGAATAAAGTTGATTATTTTAGTTCTAATTGCCATAAAATCTGAGATGTTTATGTTTAGAAAATTGTAATAATTTTTACATAAGAAAAAAATCTAACTGAATCAAAATGTATGTTGAAAATGTAGTTTAGAATGATGTTTGAAAAGCACCAAACTAAGACAGTATATGAACAGTGGTATTGTTGTCAGTAACTTAAATACAAATTGATGATAGATTATTGATGATTTCTAAAAAGTGTTTTCAGTGATTTCTGTGTTCACTGCAGCTAAAATGAATTGTCACATGTAAATGTCATGTGCTGTGTTCCACCTGCACTGGTCACAGATTTGCATCACCTACACGCGTCTGTAAACACAGGGAGCACATGCAGGCAGCAGGAAGCAAAACACTGGCCTTTAACAGAGGGCAGATTCTCCAATCCTGCTGTTGTAATAATGCAGTAGTCGTATTTGGTGCTTTTCCTCATGATCAGAGTCACTTTACAGTTTGGTGCATGATTGATTCACTCCACACTCAGTGGTGGTACTATACTATTGTAGCCACAGCTGCCTTGGGGCAGACTTATGGAAGCGAGGCTGCCAGTCTGCACCATCACCCCCTTCAACCACCACCAACACACATCACATTAATACAAGGCAATGTGGGTGAAGTGTCTTGCCTAAGGACATGACAACAGCTCCACTGTGACACCTGATTTTCCCAGGGGCCAAGTACTGACCAGGCCCAGCCCTGCTTAGCGTCTGAGATGTGACGAGATCAGGCGCTGACGAGGAGGTCTGAGCACTACTAATGAAAATGATCCCCTTATAGGATTAACATCATCGTTTAAGAGAGAACGGCTTTAGGAAACCACAAAGGGAAGAATGTATATTACATAATGACCCACACAATGGCCTTGTAACTGCTTTTATCTTCTTTCCCCTCCTGCTCAGATGTTCAGTAGAGTGTGTGTGTGTGTGTGTGTGTGTGTGTGTGTGTGAGTGTGTGTGAGCCTGCTGTGGTCTCCATTTGTTCTCCTGGAGCACACAGTGGAGGGAGTGGCTCATTCGTTTAATAGACACACAGTTTCATCCTCAGATAACCTTTCTGAGAAGATAAACACGCCGCTGTAACCTGATCTCTTACGTTTGGCAGATATGCAGAGTCTGGAGAAGCTGCTGAGAGATGCCATTGTTCACGGACAGCCCAGAACACATCGCCCCTGGAAGAAAATCCTGATTGTGGTTGAGGGCATTTACAGGTACACTCCACAACCTGTGTCATATGTGTTTTTATGTTCCTTTTACCCATGTAAGAATACTGTTACCTCCTCAGAAACATACCTGGAGTTGTTTTGTTTCTTACAATTCAGTTTATTTACTGCTCATGGGCATTCTCCATAGTATGCAGCACAACGACAAATATACAACAGAACAAAGAAATACCTTACTTTGACTAAGGAAGTTTACAAGTTATTCTAGTACTTTCACATTTGCAACAACAGTACAAATGTCTGCGTTGAAAGGTGTACTACAAAATATTTAGGCAGATACCTCTCTCTACATTCAACAACTTCACTATTGGGGCATGTGAATTTAACACATGTTTGAGGAATCTTTTGTTATTAGTCTGTCTGTCATCTCCAAAGCTCGAAATGCTCTGTTCCACCTTGAGATGTCATGAAGTTATAGTTTTCAAATTAACAACTCCTTTTACCTGAATACAAATATAATGCTGATGTTATACAGAGCATGCATGGAATCAGTTTTACGTTATGGCATGTCAACATGGTTTGGTAACCTGTCAGTCAAACTTAAATCACAGATTTTTACCTTGACTAAAAGAGCGGGTAAAATAATGGGTGTGGCCCCGAGCTCACTGCAGCACATTTTTGAGGAGACTGTTAGGAAGCTCGGCAGGAAGGAGCCCAGTGACCCAACCCATGTTCTTCACAGTCAGTTTGAGTTGATACGATCAGGGAGAAGGTTCAGGGTCCCAAACTGTAAACTGAACAGATTCAGACATTCTTTTGTGCCATTAGTCGTTAATCTGCTAAACTCAGATAGTGCAGTTAAAAAATAAATGTAAAAGAGAATGTGCAATCAAAACTGCACATAGGCTTAGGGAATGTGCAATTATTAATAGAATACAAGAATGCAAAGGGCCTGTCTGTAAAGAATAATTTAAAGGTCCTGTTGGTGCATCACTCGTGGTCACACTTGGTCTCGTATCTGTTTTTGTTCTATGGTGTTTGTTTATGTGGTACTTTGTGTTGTCCTGTTTTTTGATAAAGCATGTGACCCCCTGTCCCAAGACAAATTTCTCCCATGGGAGACAATAAAGTCTTATCTTATCTTATCTTACCGTTTGCCCTGGAGATCGGAAACTCCAGGGCTAAACTGTGTGAATTGTTCTTATTGCTGACTATAATCGCAGTGTATCATTTATTTCTGTAAATCAGGGACTGCAGATGGAAACTACGAGCTTAAAGTCTTTGTACATTGTCCTTTCAAATAAAGACTGAACTAAACTCATAAGAACACAATGGAGCATTTCCTGTATCACCACATGACATCACAAGGTGGAACAGTGTGTTTTCCGTTTAAGAGAAGAACTCAGTTTAAATGTGCAGGGTTTGTGTTAACGTGTGTATGAAATAAAACACAACTCCAGGCACATGAACACTTTTATTGAATCCAGGGTCACAGTCATTAGTAGTAAAACTGTGAAGTGCTTTTATAGCTTTACAGAGGAGAGATTTCAGCAATGACAGAAGATCAATGCTTAACTAATTCTCTATGCTGGTCTAATGTTCACTTGCTCGTTAACTTGAAATCGGAATCTGCACCTAAAGGGCCCATATCACGCTATTTCTGATCTGTTCTAATGTCGTTTTCTCATCACAAACAGACCTGGAGTTATGTTTTGTTTTATTGTTTCATTCACACATGTTTAACACACAAGCCCTGCACATAGACTGAGTTCTTCTCTCAAACAGAAAACACTCCACCTTCTGATGTCATGTGGTAATACAAGAAGTGCTCCATTGTGTTTTTAAACTCCACACACCTTCACTAGAATCATTTGGATACTTTCAGCCCAGGAACTGCCGATCTCTCCTGAACTAAAAATAAACAGAGCTGTTCACATGAAAACTACCAGTACATGACATCACAAGGTGGAACAAGACTTATAAACAAGACTTATAAACCCAGATTACTCAAACATGTGTGAATGAAACAAAACACAAATCCAGGTCTGTTTTTGAGGAGTTAACAATATTATAACATGACTTAAAGCTCACAAGAGTTAATTTTTGTGTGTAGAACCTTTTTAAGTTGCAGTGTGTTACTGTTCTGGTGAAAGATCCTCCACCCGCATGTCTCCATGGAGAAGTTGTTGCTTTTCCCAGAATGTTTGACAGTATGGGATTAAAATATCTATCTCCATAGATGAGCAAATGGCAACAAAAGGCAAATTACAAGTCAGATCTGTGTATACTTGAAGGAATGCATTTTTGAGCAATAAAAACAACTATAATAAATACATTCACAGTGTGACATTAACCAACTCTATTTTACATTTATTCAATTACAGGTGGTTTTACAGCTCAAAAATACCTAAAAAACAGACATTGTGACTGTGAGTGGGGACGCCTCTCCAAAGATCTGACTTGTAATTTTGTCTGGTTTGGTCTCCATGAGGATAGAAAGGTTTAATGCCATACTGTGGAACATTCCAGACAAATCAATAGCCTCTCCATGATGAAAAGCGTTTGACGAACCCTTCACCAGAAAAGTGAGCTTTTCAAAGTGCTGACTCAACATGAACTATAGAATAAGAGCATGCCCTTGTTTTCCCAATATGCTTTAATATATTTGTGTATTCCTTTGGTTCTGTATTGTCGATCAATATGTTTCCGAGTGAAGGTGTGACAGAATCAATGCTCCTTTCTAATGCGTTCTTAATGGAGCTTGTTTTCCTCTGGGGTTTGTGCAGGTGTTGGTTTGCCTGACAAAATAGACACAGAAAATCACCTTCACTTTAAGGTTAAGTACAGAGTCAATATGGGACCGTGTGTTTCCCCAGTGCACTGTGCAAATAGGACCTTAGGACCTTGACAGATCCGTGAACACGATAAAGGACTACTTTGGTAAAATACATGCGCAGCCATAAAAGTACTAAAAAGATCGGTAGAAACTAAATTGTATTCAGTTGTGTCATTGCCAGAAATAAAGTTTTAATGTGTGTTACCTTGTCAAACAGCAGCTGCACGAGAACGGCCACACCAGCAGCTCCAACAGGATGTGTGCACACCACAATGACTCTGTGTTTCTCAATGAGAAAGACCATCAAACTTAACGGGAGCTACCGTTCCAAAAAGAGAATGCTCAACAGCTACAAATTTTAGCTGTCACAAGAAATTGAGCACAGGAAATCCTTAGATGGAGAACAGTTAGATACATATAAAACACAAACATTTATCATTTTATTAGTGCACAAAGTTAGGCAACAAACTGATACATTTACAATGGCAGTTCATCAAATTTGAGTCATTCAGCACAATATGTATAATTCAGAAATTCTTTTGCGAGCCACTTGGAAGGGGGTAAAGAGCTACTGGTAGCTCCCGAGATACAGGTTGGAGACCTGGTTTAGCCACTTTAACAGGTTTGCAGTGAAAGTAACCAGCCGAATAAGTATTTACCTTCTGTACAGGCTTCTTCAAACAATACATAACTGTTCCAGGAACATGTGCTGATGGTAAATGCACAAATACAACAACACATGCTCATGGTATTAGGTTCTTGCATGATTTCTGTGTATTTTGATGGAGATGTGTGTCTTGGTTCACTTAAATTACATTTTAAAATAATACGTCAAAACTAAGTTTCTGAAATCCCCGCTCAGAGGTCGTGCTGCTCCACACGCGCTCAACAGGGGGCAGTGTGGCCCTTCTCATTCACTTCAATACAGTTTAAAAAATATGCATGAAACATGCAGTTTGTACACCTGTGTAGGGTGCAGTGTGTCCGAGACACAAGTCTTAATGTGTGTTTGCCGTCCTCATCTTTCAGTATGGAGGGCTCTATTGTGCGTCTGCCTGAGATCATCGCCCTGAAGAAGCGTTATAAGCGTACCTGTACCTGGACGAGGCTCACAGCATCGGGGCCCTGGGACCCCGTGGCCGGGGAGTGGTGGACTACTTCGGATTAGACCCCAGAGACGTGGACATCATGATGGGCACATTTACTAAGAGTTTTGGGGCAGCTGGAGGGTACATCGGGGGCAAAAAGGTCTGGTATTGTTATTATGAATGAAATAAGACAAAACTTACTTTATACAATCACACTATTGATTTGGGAATTTAGTGTTAAACTTGGACAGACCTTAGACTTATACAATTCTTTGTTATTCTAATATATTGTGATGTGTCTAACTGTATATGTACAAGTCAAAATAAAGCAAAATATAGAATAAAGTAATAAAAACATATCCCACTTATATGCTATTATTTCTATGTAACACGAGTGGACTGTGAGTATTACTCCATTGTACTGCATATTTGTATTGTTTTCGCTGTATCAAGAGACATCTTTAAGTTGCATTGTGTAACTTTTTTGGTGAAGGATCTGTTACCTACTTGTTTCTATGGAGATGTCATTGCTCTGCCTGGAATGTTCCACAATATAACATTAAACAGCTGTACTTTATGCCACACTGTGAAACATTCCAGACAAAGCAATAACATTTCCATGGAGAAAAGCATTTGATGGATCCTCCACCAGAAAAATTACACAATGCACAATACATTTAAGTTTAGAGTTAATAAAATGTGTTCACCTTGTTACAAATCACAGATAAAGTTATAATATTAATTAGTAATAGTAGTTCAGGGAAAAAAATATTATAAAGAATTAATCAAAGGGGAATAACTGATTTCTTTCTTTCTTTCCTACTGTCTCATATTTTTTTTTGCATTGTGATCTTTACTGTCCTAATCTACAGTGTGTGTGATTATTGTGTGACGTGTATGTGTTTGTGACAGGAGCTGATTGACTACTTGAGGATACAGTCCCACAGTGCGCTGTATGCCACCTCAATGTCGCCCCCTGTGGCTCAGCAGATCATTACATCTATGAAGATCATCATGGGGGAGGACGGGACACAGCTCGGTCAGTAATACCAAAGTGCTCAGCAGCAGAGCTAAACACTGAGTTCACACAAATTCATATTTTCCTGCACTCTCTTTATAATGTTTACCCTATATTTTGCAAGCCATCAGAAACGCAGGAAACGTGTCTGTTAAAAAAAATCAAGTTGTAGTTTATTTTAGTCATGAACATTGATAGATTGATACAAACATGTCGCGTAATACTCTGACCGAAAAGAGTTTAGGTTGAAGTGATAAATGCCTAACCCTGTCTATAAATTATGATGCCTTAAATACAGCAACTTGATGGATAGAACAGAGAAAAAAGTTCAGTATAACAGTTCTTTTGAGTGTGCTCTGTTCCAATTCCAACACAGAACACATCCTTCAAAATCATTTATTCCTATCAACATTTTTATTTATTTGTTTTGCACATAACATAAAAAAAAAAAACACAGACACACACACACTCAATAAAAAAGTAGGTGGTGCCGGAAGAGGCAAAAACCCCAAAAGCGCTTACATTAAACCCTCCACCTTATGAACACATTAAAAATTGAACATTATCGCTGTGCATAAAAAATATATATATTAAAAAATTGACATTTAAACACCATGGATTAAATTCATTTGATTCAAACATGGATTAAAACACAATGAAACATCGACAATTGAAAAATTATCAAACATCACCATGAAATATCAGATATTTTCTCAAACTCTTTTCAAACATCACCTCTGATGTGCCGTCACTAACCAGATGTGAAAACTGCCACCAGAATTTACAGCAAAATTGAGCTCTTGATGTGACACATTTTGGAACATGATAATTATGACTTTGACGAGTTTTGTATTTACATTTATCCTACACTGACATGCTTCTGTTGTTTATATTATTATTTTCTCTCTGCATATGGTCATGAGCTCTGTATTAGTCGATTAGAATTTGTTTTTTTATTTATTTAGGTTTTTTTTAATGCCTTTAACCGTCCAGACTATTCCATAGATCTTCTCCTTCTGGCCTTTTTTTCATATACTCTGGTCCCTCTCAGATTATAATGAGAACTATGGTTCAGGTTTCACTCAAAAGCAAGTAGAAAATTTTAAACCAAAAACAAAACAAACAAAAACAAAAAACATGTAGGAATTGTGAGAAACAGGAGTTCCTAGCATGACCACTAGATGGCGCCATGTGTCCGCCCTTGTGCAACCGCTGTGTCACCTTGCCTCTCTTTTTGAACCTCGTCTCGGCTTTCTCTTGTACTTTGCCTTTCTGTGTGTTTGTTTTCGTTGGCCGTTGCTGCTGGAGTGATAAAGCTGTATCACGCCGGTATCAGCCTCTATGGGAATCATTAACCAGCCCATAAAGATTGTACTACTCCACTTTAAATTCTTCCACCGATATGAAGCCAGCGACCTTTCCTAGAGGACAAACGCATTACTGTGATTTATCTGCTGACAATAGCGGGACCACATAAATCAGAGAAGATCAAAGTTTCCTCGACTCTGCAAAAGTTACCAGATCTGTGCTTATTTTAGAAGAACAGCTCGTCTGATGTGATGTCTTTTTGGGGCTGGATTGATGCATTTAAAACACAGATGTGAGATCAAATTTACTTCCCCTCAGACACTGCACTTTTCATAACTCAAATTTAAATTCAGAATTTCATTGCTTTGAATATTATTACTATTAGATGTAAGTTGATTAAATACTGTATTGATACTTTGCAGCTGAGATTGTCATCAGTCATTGGGGGTGTGATGCTAACTGTAAGCACTGCTCTGTCTGAGGCTTGTTAGACTTTAATCTGAGCTTTCTTTTAAAGGTGCACTATGCTTCTTTTTGGTTGGGGATTTGTCACCTGTTTGTTTCCATGGATATGTCATTGCTCCTGGAATGTTACACAGTTTGACTTTAAACTGCCCTACCTTATATTTATTCAATTACAAGTGGTTTTATAGTTCAAAAATACCTGGAAAGTGCCCTCCACCAGAAACGTTACACAATGCACCTTTAACTTAAAATTACAGTCACAAGCTCGCTGCATTGGCCAACGGTTACTGAGTTCAGTGAGTTTGGTTCAGACGTGAGTAGCGGCTTTTAGAGTTTCTTCAGAGTCACCAACGTTTGTCAGAGCCACACACACCGAACCCTCAGAAAAGATTCCAGTTTGACAGAAATCCTGGTGGAAATAATTGTGTTATGATGGTTTTTTGATTGGCTGCAGAGCTGTTGGACAAAGCCTGGGACAAAGTGACAGTTTCTGGAATCGGTCTCTGTCAAAATGGATCAAAGGTTCCATCACTCTGCCTTTTCTATTTTTGTCTGCTTTATATTTGCTTTTTTTTTTTTTTTTTTATGTTAATAATCGTGGGCAAAGGTTTGGGCAAAATATCAAAACATCGATATATCACAGTACTGAATTTGGTGATATTATTATTGTGGTCTACTGTATCGATATATCGTTTTTTTTTGTGTCTTGTGGTGATATTTTGGCGACCGCACTAAAATTCTGTTGCGTATTTAGTGAAAGGAAACTTGTTTATGTAATACTCTTGACATATTCACTGTTTTGATGAAAATTATCAAATACATGTATTATTACATAAATGTTAAGTTAAAATAAAATATAGAAACATACTAATTAGGGGTAAGATAAGACTACATTTTCACAAGACGAGACACAAGATTGGGTCCATGAGAACGAGACATGACAAGATTTTAACATAATTCCTAATACAGAAATGACTCAGTTTTCAATTTTGGCTCCTATATATGTATTTTAAATTTATTTGATGTCATTTTTTTGGTTCCATTCAAGAACTGATTTTTGGGACCGTAAGAGATGGAACTCACCAACATGTAAATCTTTTTTATCCAATCCAAATGTGAACACAAAGAAAAAAAAATAAATCTTGCAATATCATTTTCCTCATGCAGTTTTCCTGTGCAGTGTGAGTATTATCTGTTCCATAAGGGTGAGTTGTTGTACAGTTGTAGGGAGTATTATCTGTTCCATAAAGGTGAGTTGTTGCACAGTTGTAGGGAGTATTATCTGTTCCATAAAGGTGAGTTGTTGCACAGTTGTAGGGAGTATTATCTGTTCCATAAGTGTGAGTTGTTGTACAGTTGTAGGGAGTATTATAGTATGAATGCAGTCCTGTATCTCTCACTGTTTGAGTGGAGCTGTAGGAGCCTGTTGGAGAATGAGTTAATTAACAAAATTACTACTAAAATGTGTAATATATCTATTATCATATGTATTGCCATATCATGATAATATCGTATCGTGAGTCATGTATCGAGTATTGTATAGAATGGAACTGTGAAGGGACCCTGTGATTGTGAGTCCTTGTCGACGGTGCATTGTCTTGATTCTGTTATAGTTGCACTGTTGTCCAGCCCCACAGATGGTGCCTTCAGGGACATACTGTTGTTTGTTATTTTATTTACTCTGATCTGAGTGAAGTCAAGTGCTCCCTGTATCCCTCTGACACGCAAGGACTGACGCTGGTTTCATTTGACCTTTGGCCTTAAAAACAAAGCTAAAGAATCGGCTTCAAAGGCAGGAGCTGTCTGTCGGGGCACGATGCTGTCTGGGTCTTTCCACAGACGACTTTTATATTTTATTTTCGCACTATTTCTGGGCAGATCAAGGCTGGAGACGCCGTTTTTCAGATGGAATGGAACTCTCGTCGAGCAGATGTCACAGGATTAACGAGCACTTCATCCCTTCACGCTTTGCATAGCTTTGACTATTCACTCACTTTTCCCTCTTTAAGTCTGGACCGATTTGACTGCATTGTAATGGACTGCTAGTGCACTTAAAGGGCCTATTACACACAACTGACTCTTGTGGGCTTTTAGTCTCGTTATAATATTGTTACCTCATCACAAACAGACCTGGAGCTGTGTTTTGTTTCATTCACACATGTCTGAGTGAGTCATTCTTTATTAGTCTGTCTACATCAACAAAGCTTAAAATGCTCTGTTCCACCTTGTGATGTCATGTAGTTGTTGTTTTCAAGTGACACAGCTCCTTTTACCTTTAGTTCAGACAACAGCAATTCCAGGACTGAAATGATCCACATGATTCTGGTGAAGTTTGTCACTGATATGTCTGGAATGTCCCACAGTGTGACATTAAACAGTTCTACCATAAATTCATTCAGTTACAGGTGGTTTTACTGCTCAAAAATACCTTGAAAAACAACATTCTGACTGTGAACGGGGTCACCTATCCACAGATCTGACCTGTAACTTGGTCTGGTTTGGTCTACATAAAAATAGAAACATTTAATGCCATACTGTGGAACATTCCAAATATTATCTCCATGGAAAAAAGCATTGAACAGACCCTCCACCAGGAAAGTCACACAATGCACCTTTAAAACCACAGTGGAGCACTTCCTGTATAACCACATGACATCACAAGGTGGAACAGAGTGTTTTCAGTTTTGAGAGAAGAACTCAAAATAAATAAAAATACTTGGTTTGTGAACTCCTTGGTTTGTGAACTCCAGGTATGTTTGTGGAAAGGTTATTACATTATAACATAGATCAGAAAATAGTTTAAAAATCTTGTAACTATCATATCCACATTTTGACACTTGCTAATGTTTTCTGTTTTACTTTATTTATTTATTTTTTCAACTCATTATTATTATTATTATTATCTTCCTTCAGGTGCAGAGCGTCTGAGGCAGCTTTCAGAAAACACCACCTACTTCCGCCAGAGACTCCGGGACATGGGCTTCATCATCTACGGCAACAACGACTCGCCCGTGGTCCCCCTCATGCTCTACATGCCCGCCAAGATCGGGTAAGTGCTCGTGTTTGATGTCAGCGTCGGTGAGATGATCTGAAAGGTGCTCTTTGTAACTGGCCTGTGTTTTGCAGGGCTTTCGGGCGGGAGATGGTCAAGAGGAACATCGGCACGGTGGTGGTGGGCTTTCCGGCCACGCCCATCATCGAGTCCAGGGCACGCTTCTGTATCTCCGCCGCCCACACCAGAGACATGCTGGACACGGTCAGTCACCACATCTCACCACAGTTTCACTGCAACATCACCACAACATCACGATAACATCAGCGTCCACACATCACACACAGCACAGCTCACAACATCACACAAACATCACACAGTC
This sequence comes from Boleophthalmus pectinirostris, assembly GCF_026225935.1. Lineage (NCBI taxonomy): Eukaryota > Metazoa > Chordata > Actinopteri > Gobiiformes > Gobiidae > Boleophthalmus > Boleophthalmus pectinirostris. The sequence goes on along the minus strand of NW_026571036.1, from coordinate 24,218,327 downwards.
TCACGCACATCACCACAACATCACGGGAGTCTCACTACAACATCACCACAGCCTCACCACAACATCACCACACTCACCACAACATCACAACATCACACATCACTCAACATCACACACATCATCACACACATCACCTCACACATCACAACATCACCACAGCCTCACCACAATATCACCACAACATCACCACAGCATCACACAACATCACCACAACATCACCATCACACACACCTACAACATCACCACAACATCACCACATCGTCACCACAATATCACCACAACATCACCACACATCACTCACACACATCACACATCACCAAACATCACCACATCACACCTCACCACAATATCACCACAACATCACCACAACATCACGGGAGTCTCACACAACTCACACAACATCACCCACACAACATCACCACACATCACACACATCTCATCACAACATCACCACAGCACAAACACACACACAGCCTCACCACAGCATCACCACAGCATCACTACAGCATCACTCACAGCATCACTACAACATCAACAACATCACCACAGCGTCACTACAGCATCACCACAACATCACCACAACATCACTACAACATCACCACAACATCACCAAACATCACACACACACAACATCACCACAACATCACTCACACACAGCCTCACCACAGCCTCACCACAACATCACCACAGCCTCACCACAGTGTTTTGTAGCTCATATTTACCTCTCAAGTAACTACAAAACAACTTTGTATATTAAAAGCTCAAAAAATGTGAGGCTTTTTGGACCAAATGTGACCAATAGTCTTATTGTTCAGTTCATAGCCCCAACCAGAATATCTGCAGAACCCTGTATTATTAGTCTGTCTACATCTCCAAAGCTCCAAATGCTCTGTTCCACCTTGTGATGTCATGTAGTGGTAGTTTTCATGTGAACAGTTCCTTTTTAACCTTTACTTCATTACAGATTGGCAATTCCAGGGCTCAAATCAACCAAAATATTCTAGTTAAGGTGTGGAGTCTAAAAACACAGTGGAGCACTTCCTGTATTACCACATGAGATCACAAGGGGAACAGAGTGTTTTCTGTTTGAGAGAAGAACTTGGCTAAATCTGCAGGTTTGTGTAAATGAAACAAAACAAAACTCCAGGTCTGTTTGGGATCAGAAAACAACATCAGGACATAGATCAGAAAATGGCGTCATATGAGCCCTTTAAAGTGTGGCCGATAATAGTTCTTATGTCCTTTTATTCCCTGAAAGATCTTCTAAGGCCAAAGCTGTCCAGAAGAATTACAACTGTGCTCAGACTTGGGGCTTTTATTTGAGTTTCTGCGTCTCTCCAAAGCCTCTTCATTCATCTTCATTCTTAATAGACCGTTTAAAGGGCATCAGCTCGTCTTTGTACAGCGTTCCCAGACGACGCTTTTTCCGTCTTTGGGAAAACCTGCTCCAGATATTTCAGAGCGATTTAAAAAAAAAAAAAAAAAAACGGGCAAGGTAAATTGTTTCCAGGTGCCCAGCGGTTCTGATACGGTCTCATGTGGAAAGACTGGAGGAGTTTGTGGTTGCCGTGGGAAACACCCGTTCACCTTTGTTTTATTACAAGGCTATGACATGTCAAAACCTGCTGATTCAGGTGTGATTTAGGATCAGCACTTTATTTATTACACGTACTACCATCTGTTGGCTAGTTAGCGTTTGCTCCCTCCAGTTAGGATTTCTCATTCACATAACACGTTTATGTGTTATTCACGCTCACTTTTATTTGCCCAGTTAGCTCTGATTTTGTTACATGAGCAAGTAAATCATGGCGCTGCCCATTTCTGTTGATTTTATTACCTGTGAATTACTTGGTCTGATGGCGCCGCCTTGTCACCATGGTGATTGAGAAGTTTAAATGCCATATCAAGGGACAAAACCGGAATGGGGATTAATAAAGCATCCATCCATACATCCGTCCATACATACATACATACACACACATACATACATACATACATACATACATACATACATACACACACACATACATACATACATACATACATACATACATACATACATCATACATACATACATACATACATACATACATACATACATACATACATACATACATACATACATACATACATACATACACACACACATACATACATACATACATACATACATACATACATACATACTACATACATACATACATACATACATACATACACACATACATACATACATACACACACACACACATACATACATACATACATACATACACACACATACATACACACACACATACATACATACATACAAGAATGCGAACATACACGCTGAGCGAATTTTGGAATGAATGAGCTATAGAGTTTGCATTTTTATCGAGGCTCCTTAGTTTGTTTGCTGTATGATTGTTCTAAAATCAATCGGCGGATGGCGGGTGGGTGCGGTTTTGAAAACCTTCGTTGCAAAATGGATAGCGGGCGAATGATGAGTTTTGTGTTGCGGTTGCGGATGAAAAAATAGCCCATCCGCACATACATACATACATACATACATGCATACATACATACATACATACATACATACATACATACATACATACATACATACATACATACATACATACATACATACATACATACATACATACACATACATACATACATACATACATACACATACATACATACATACATACATACACACATACACACATACACACATACACACACACATACACACATACATACATACACACATACATACATACATACACCACATACATACACATACACACACACATACATACACACATACACACATACACACATACATATGAAGATTGCATGCAAAGTTACACAGTGCACCTTTAAAATAGACACATGGGCAGTGACCATAGACTGTTTATATAAATGGACATAGCTAACACACTAGCCGCCACATTCCAAACAGGAAGTTCACATGTGGCTCTTCTGGCTCCTTCTGACTCTGGCTCCCATTGACTTACATTGGAATATTGCGCTCCCTCTCTCTGTACCTGCTGCTGTGAGCCTCGTCGTTTTGGTCTTAAAATGTTCGTATTAACTCGCTCTACATGATCCTGGTGGGGGGTTTTTGTCAGAAAGCCATCAAAAAAGTCGTATTCATAATGTAGAGCTTGGGTTCAGATTGTCTTCTGTATCCGTGAGCATCATGAGCTTTATTTGAGCAGCGCTGAACGCTGTGGGTGACGTCACACTCTCTTAATTTACTTTTTTAAACTGTCTATGGCAGTGACTCAAGTTGAAAAACAAAAACAAGTAAAAGACATTGTGAACTGCTCTCACTGTGATGGTTTGTTTGTTTTCCTTCCTGTTGCATTGCTCAGTTGTAAACAAACGGCTCTTAACTGAAAGTGTGTTTGTGTGACAGGCGCTGGCGGCCATCAGTGAAGTGGGCGACCTGCTTCAGCTGAAGTACTCCCGCTGCGAGCAGCCCCTGCCCTCCCTGAGCTGGGCGTCTGACGAGAGTCTGCTCCAGGACTGAGCTATGTGTCTCTGTCCTCGCCCTGTGCCTCCTCCTGAGTCCATCTACTGAACCTGAGACTGAACCTTCTCACCAGAGCCCACATCTCCTGCCCTGATCATCTCTCCTGCCCCGATAATCTCTCCTGCCCCGATCATCTCTCCTGCCCCCGTAACCACCTCTCCTGCCCCCGTAACCATCTCTCCTACCCCTATAACTATCTCTCCTGGTCCCATAACCATCTCTCCTGCCCCAATGACCTCTCCTGCTCCCATCTTTGCCCCAATCACATCTCCTGCCCTGACCACCTCTCCTACCCTCATCTCCTGGCCCATCACCTCTCTTCATCACCTCTCCTCATCACCCCTCCTGCCCCGATTACCCCTCCTGCCCCCATTAAATAACCAAAGTCTTCATCACTGATCCGACCAGGAGCAGAAGCAGCTCCTCTCCCTCACGTCTCATCTGCTCGGTTTGTCCTGGCTGTCTCCGAATGCATCGCTCCAGTGTGTGCACATCTAATGTATGTCTAAATAATGTGCAATAAGAATATTTTTCTATATTTAAAAATGAAAATAATGATTGCCTTGGCTTCATAGAATAAATATGTAAGTATGTAAAAAAAAAAGAAAAAGTCTAAGGTCTAACCAGTGAGACGCTTTGGTGCACACAGGGAGAAGGCAGCGTATGTACATATAACTTATTGCTGTTGGTGGGAAGTCTACCTGACGACAGCAGCCCTAACCTCAAAAGAGATCTACCGAAGTCTATCTACAGAAGTAACCTGAGCACACACTGTATTTATCCAATGCTTTTTCCTAAATACTTTTACTTGAACAGAAAAAAGTCAATATTTGGTGAATCCTCTGACCAAAGGATGTAAATGAATAGCTCTATTTTATACCTTACCGTTCAAATGCAAAGCAGATGTTCTAAAGGATAAAACGTTAACAGGGGAAAAGATCCTGGGGAGCAAGGCTAAGGAATATTTTTTACTGCTAGTTTTCTATAAAAATGAAATCGGCCTTATTTACTGTTTACACCTGCAGTCGACATAAACGTGAGCCCGGCGTCTGTAACATTTCTTTAAGCTAACAAGCTACATGTGTGATTTGTTTTTTTCTCACTAAATCACATTGTTTGTGAATGAGCGTTGCCATGGCGCACTGTAATGTAAAGTCTGTACGCATGACGATGGCACCATCTGAAGTACGGACCATAGTTTTATTTATTGAAGTCTTAATAAGATTTTTCGCTCGACATTGAACTGTTCCACAAAAGGCAGCTGAAGTGTCCCTTGTATGTTCGAAGTCTTCACTCGGTGCATAAACTACTGACGAGCATTGTAAAGCAGAGGTGGAGGTGGGAGGTGTTTCTACTGCACACATTTCACTCTTGATACTTTGCAGCTGATTTCCTTGGCGGTGTGAAGCTATCTGTAGGCACTGCTCTGTCTGAGGCTTGTAAGAGTTGAATCAGAGCTTCGTTTAAACACAATCTAACAGAAAAAAGTGACTTAGCTGGACAGTTTTTCAGTTAGTGACCAAATCCTTTTTTTTTTTTTTTTTCTACCTTCAAACTTTTTTCTCTGTGGTCATTGTGTCACCATGGTAAGTAGTCCAATGAGATTCATTTGATCTTCCGACATTTTATGTTATTAGGTTCTTTTTCAGACCTAGAGTTTTGTTTCATACCTGACAGTTTTAACTGCTCACTAGCGAGCCCACAGGATGATAAACCAGGACGAGGGGGCTTTTTTACTCACACACCTGGGATACTGTCCTGAGGAAGTCAGACTGCAGATGGTGCTGTCATCCTGCCTCCACCGGGAGGAAGACAGCACCAAAACCTGTATAAATCAGCTGACTGGACACGTCACAGCAACATCACGTGACTCTGAGGAAGAACACTAGTGGGCAGTCAAAACTGTCAGGTATGAAACAAAACTGTAGGTCTGAAAAAAGAACCTAATAACATAACACACCATGGTAACTGTTGAACATTCTGCCAATAGACATATTTGTAGAACACCCCCAGCGCGATGTCACTGCAAAGTATCAGTTATAATTTTGTCCATGTTTTTTTTTTCCTTTTTTTTTTTTTTACTTGATTGTACAATATACATGAAAAGGAGTATGTGGGAAGAGATACAAAGTAAATGTCAAACTGTCCAAGTCCAGAATCGTGGCTGCGGCGCATATGTGCAGCAGCTCCACCACTGAGCCACACAACAACACCACACTAGTGTTAAATGTGAAGGTTATAAGTGCAAACTACTCTCTCTTTACCTTATGGCCTGACAGCTATAGGGATGTCAACACTGTTACATTGTGATGGTTCAGGTCACAATATAATAGTGAGAGCTAAAAAGTAGAATAAACTTGACCATTTTAGGAACAAAAGGAAAAAAATGGAGAATAGAAGAACAGAAAAGAATAGAAGAGTACTTTACTCTAACTTTACTCTGGATTAAAGTCTCTATGACAGGTCAAACCGCTCAAACATTTTTACTAAAACACAGTTACGATGTATAACTAAAAATATCAATCTTTTTCTCGCTGGGCCAAAGCTCCTCTAATGTGCACTTGTGACTTGTGACATCCACACTTGTACCCATAAGGCCTTGGTTTCATGGGTAGTTTTGCACCACAGTTACAAATACCTCCTTGTACTTAAAGGGCCCGTTATACGCAGTTTTCTGATCTCTGCTCTAATGTCGTTTCCTCATCACAAACAGACCTGGAGCTGTGTTTTGTTTCATCACACATGTTTGAGTCAATCTTTATTATAAGTCTGTCCAGGTGTGTTTTTGAGGAGATAACAACATTAGAACTTGACTTAAAGCTCACAACACAAGAGTCACTTTTGCGTCATATGGGACCTTTAATCCGCCACATGCTACTGACCACTTTCCAACAACTTCCACCTCTGTTGAATCGCATATGCCCAGATGAAGTAGTAGCTGATTTTTGCATATATAAGACTGGCATTCCACTGTACTTTTTTGTTGTTGTTGTTTATTTAGTATTACAATGCCGTTTGTCTGACATTGTGTGTAAATACTGGCACTCAGATCTCCCTCCATCTGTTGAAATCTTTTTGTGCGTGTGTATTTTGTTTTTCTAATTTACAGATGTGAAATAGAGGCCTGGACAGTCTATGGCTCTAAATATGATCATTCCTTTATTATTAATGTGCATAAGTTAAATAGACCCAAGACCATCTGATGTTACGTTTTATCACTGTTTTGTTTAAGTCCTTTATATTATATTATTTTATTTTTGAATCTTTCCATGGTATATTTTTTTATTATCATTATATACATGAGAAAATGCTCAGTGATATATTTGACACAGTAAATTTCTTTGTACTTTGACGATATTTTCCATCACATTTTGTACATCTGTGACATCAGATATTCAGTGAGGGCAAAAATGTATTTGAAAACAGTTCAAATACAGATTACTGAAACTTTGACACTTGAAGATGAATTAGTTGCTTTTGCTATTTAAGTTGTATTAGAAGACACTGAGAACTTTAAGCCATGATGTTGGAAACGGTCCTGTATTAAAAAACTTCTTTCTACCACAAACTTGTACGTGTTTTATTTAAAGTGTCCATATGAAGCTATTTTCTTATCTCTGTTTTAATCTAGTTTCCTCATCACAAACAGAACTGGAGTTGTGTTTTGTTTTATTCACACCTTTAATTTGATTGGATAAAACCTGTTGTAAATATAAATTATAGTTTTACACCAAGCAAGATTTGCAATTTGTGAAGAAAAGTTGAAAAAATTACAGCAAGTAGAAAGTTCTGAAAGATATTAATGCACAAACCTGCACATTCAGGCTGACTTCTCAAACAGAAAACACTGTTCCACCTTATGATGTCATGTGGTGACACAGGAAGTGCTCCACTGTGTTTTTAAACTCCATACACCTTCACTAGAATCATTTGGGAATTCCAGGGCTGAAATTATCCAATCTCTTCTGAGCTAAAAGACATTTGTTAACTTGAAAACTACTGCTTTATGACATCACAAAGTGCATTTTGAGTTTTAGAGATGTAGACAGACTAATAATAAAGGATTACCCAAATGTGTGAATGAAGTAAAACAACTCCAGGTCTGTTTTTGATGAAGCAATAACATTATAACACGTCTTAAAGCTCACAAAAGTCAATTTCGCATGCAACTGAAATCACCGTTACGCATTTGACACAAAACTTTTTTCTGCCACTTTGCGTCCTCCGCAGACTATTTATAATCAAAACCTAGTAAACCCCAGTGACCCAATACATCCATCCTTTCCACAGCTGCGAGCAATGAGCATCCCACCCACCGCTCCCTCACTAAGAACCTCTCAGAATGCGTGCGTAAAAAGGCACGTTTACCGAAACCGTTTGGCTGGGCGTCACTAAGCAGAGAGGCAGGCAAGCAGACGCACGTACTTACTCCAAACTGTGCGTGAACTTCAGAAGGATAATGGATTAACCCATCAAACAGATAGCAAAAACGCCTTCCACAGCATCCAGATGTCAATGTATTGGAAGAAAACATCCACCCACGAGGGAATGACTCACAGTTTAACGTAGCTGATTAAACGAGCGCCGGAGCGAAGTGGGAGATCGAGCGAGCGTTGTGCGTTTGAGTGTTGGGTACATTTCTGGTACTTAAGGCTCGTGAGAAGTTTGTTTTTATGGGTTGAGGAGCTCGGAGTTTGCTTATCTTACACTTTACGCACAAGAGATCGGTGCCTAATATGGGGAGCACCCGGCGGGAATCCCTCAGACGCCCGTGCGCATCTTCGTGAAGTGAGCACAGCACTCGGACCCAGCGGCACGCAACGTGACTTAGCGCAGAAAGACACAAGGAACGTTTTTGTAAGTTTGTTCATTTAGAAAGATTATCCCAAGTCAGAGTATTTGACGTTATCTCGTGGAGAAGATGACGCGTAAGGAGGTCGCCAGCAGATTTCAGATGCTGCTACTGATCTGGTCAATATGTGTGGCGAGCTTCGGCACCGGCTTTCCCACCAGGCATAAAAATGTCCCACACAAGGTAAGTTTAATTTATTTATATGTATTTTTATAAAGTATTGACAACCTGAGGCACCGTTTGGGATAAAGAAGAGGTGTGCCAAATTTTACGCATGTTTTACGCATTTCCAAACGCATGGCACAGTTGCAAATAGACTCATTATTACGCGTCCAGAGTTAGATCACGTGTTTTTTATTAACCTTCAGATTCACTTTGGGTAACATGTGAAGTGGAGCAGTGTCAGAGTGAATTGAACTGATGCGTGTGAGGAGGAAAGAACTGAAACCAGATATAGTTTTATATGGACACCTGTTTTATAGAGACCCCAAAACTCGCGTTCCCAAGTTTTTAAAAAAGTCCTTACATTAACCGTTGAGCACAATTACAAAAGGTGCACTATGTAACTTTTTGATTGTGGGTCCATCACCTGCTTGTTTCTATGGAGATGTCATTGCCCAGCCTGGAATGTTCCACAATGTCACATTAAAAAGCTCTACTTTACATTTATTCAATCACAGGTGGTTTTAGAGCTCAAAAATACCTAGAAAAACAGACATTGTGACAGTGAGCGGGGTCGCCTCTCCACAGATCTGACCTGTAACTCGGTCTGGTTTGGTCTCCATAGTAAAAGATAGAAAGGTTTAATGCCATACTGTGAAACATTCCAGACAAAGCAATAACATCTCCAAGGAGAGAGAAAACTAAAAAAAAAAAAAAACAAAAAAAACTATAAGGCTAAACTATAGAATAGAATAGAATAGTTTAACGATGTGACATTTATAAATGAGTCAGCTCTTTTGAACGGTTCCTTAACGTAAATGGTTGGAACTGGATCTTTTTCTTTCTAATTTTCATGCATTTTTATCTTTTTTTTTTTTTTTATTATTATTAACGGTGAGCCAACACAAGGATCAGCACAAAAACAGAGCGGGCATCATGGGTGAGAGCTTTGGGCACAGACAAAAAAAAAAACATATTTAGTACCATAATGACTGTTTATGATGATTTATTTATATTATGTGCTGTTTCAAAGGGTAAACACACTCCCCCTCTGAGTCAGAAGCATTTTAAACAGATCTGAGTCTCGTCATTTGGCTCTGTGATTAGTTTGTAGATAAAACGAGCCACATTGTCAATATAATAAATAAATACTTAACGAGCCAGTCTTTTGAACGACTCTTTGACACGAACCGATCCAAAAGATTTGGATCCCACAAAGGAGCCAAAAGTCCCGTTTGTACAGAACAGAGCAGAGGACAGAGGCAGTCTGTGGTTGGCTGTATCTTGTGTCCTCTGTGCATCTTAACTGACCGTTAGGCAGAGCTTCATTAAGGCCGTTTAATTAGATCTATTGTAAGACTTCACTGGGATTTCACTGTTTGGTCAATATTGTTGAAGGTCCTATATTACACATAATGGACTCTTGTGAGCTTTAAAGGGACAGTCTGGAGTTTTGGACATAGGGCCTCATTTCCTCGTGAGTCAGAGTGTTGGAGACATGTGGAGACACTTTTTGAAATATTCCATCCAGTCGCTGTATTTGCAGAGATCGCTGGTGTTAGACTAGTGCATGTCAATAGTCATAGTTCTCCTGCCACTAAAAACAGTCTTACCCACTCCACAAAACACCCCAAACAAATCTATTATTACACCAGACTGTCCATGTGAACGTCTGTTTTGATATTGAGGAGAGAAATTCAGTTTGTCAACTGGACAAGTTAGTTTGGTTGAAGAAGTTTTGCAGCTCATCCAAGCTGCTTCTTCAGTTCTGGTCAGACGCTGGTGGACATTTCCTTATATCTGCAGGGAGGAGCTAACTACACTGAAACTAACACACACAATTGTTTACAGTTTCTGTTTGTTAGTTTGGTCTATTGACCTGTACAGGGTGTGGGGGTCTAATTAACAGAACAATTCATGGTCATAATGGAGCTTCCACACCTCTGGACCTGACCTGATACACCTGTTGTTCTCTTGTTTGTTTTGATTTAGGTTTGAGGATGGAGTTGTAAATAGGAGATAGATGGTGTCTGAGTCCATTTCTGTTTAAAGATGGATTGTCTTTCTTAACAAAAATAGCTTCTTTCACTCTCCTCTCAAATTAATTCTTTTCTCTGGCTAAAATTTGTACCTCACTGTCCTCAAATGAGTGGCCCGTGGATTTTAGGTGCAGATGACAGCAGACTGAGGTCCTGTGTTGCTCTCTCGTCTGTGTTGGTTCATCCTCTTGTGAAGTGTCTGTTTTGTTTCTCCAGTGTAGCGTTCACTGCAGTCTTCACTGCACTGAATGGAGTAGACACATTGCTTTGTTTGTGGCTCGGTGTTTTGGTTGGACCAGTTTCTGTCTTAGACTGTTCGTAGGTTTGAAATAGACCGGGATCTCATGTTGTCTGAAGATCCTCTGTAGTTTTTCAGAAACACCAGCCATGTAGGGAATAGTTACCTCCTTTCTCCTCGGTTCTGATTCTCTGTTGTCCTGTTTTTTTGCTCTCTTGTCTCTCTTGTGTCAATAGAATAATGTTTGAAATAAAACTAACCTTGCATCGCATGAATTGTCACATGTTGAGGGACTATTTTCTGATATATCAGTCCGCCGCTGCCGAGCTTTCTATCAGGAAGAACAACTCACTGCTGCTCAGCCAGATATCCTTCAAATGTAAGGTTGGTTTCACTTTTAAATGATTCTATCAACACAGACATTCACATGGACAGTCTGGTGTAATAATAAATTTGTTTCGGGGTAAGACTGTTTTTAATGGCAGGAGAACTATGACCATTGACATGCACTAGTCTAACACCAGTGACCTCTGCAAATACAACAACTGGATGGAATATTTCAAAAAGTGTCTCCACACGTCTCTAGGAAATAAGGTCCTGTGTCCAAAATTCCAGACTGTCCCTTTAAGTCATGTTTGAATGTTGTTACCTCCCCACAAACAGATCTGGAGTTGTGTTTCTGTTTGTTTCATTCACATGTTTGAGTAACACTACATCTCCAAAGCTCAAAATGCTCTGTTCCACCTTGTGATGTCATGAAGCTGTAGTTTTCAAGTTAAGACACCTTTAAGTTTTTGTTTAGTAGAGTTTGTCAATTTCAGTGTTAAAATGATCCAAATGATTCTAGTGGAGGCGTGTGGAGCTTGAAAACACAGTGGAGCACGTCCTATATCACCACCTGACATCACAAGGTGGAACAGTGTTTTCTGTTTGAGAGAAGAACTCAGACTAAATGTGCAGGTTTGTGTGTTAAACATGAGTGAATGAAAGAAACAAAACAGAACTCCAGGTGTGTTTGTGATGAGGAAACGATGAGAAAGAAGAGGAACACAGGCCCTTTAAGCCTCTGCTCTCTGTTACTCCAGTCCCATTCCCTGATGAAATTCCACTTTTACGCGCGCTCATCTCTCATCAGTGCGCGTCCCTTTGTCTCGGTCCATGTATAGTAAAGTTTGCCATCCGTCTGAGAAGAGCTCCAGTAAACCGGCTGCGGCGCGCTCGTGTCGTGCGGCGTGTGTGCGAGCGACTGTTTGTGTTTCGCATGGACATATTTGGATATCAAAGTGTGTTTGTGTGTCTTTTTAGCTCCTTTTAAACTTCCCGTCTTGTGTGGCCTCCTACGGGTGCCCTGTTGGGTCCGTTCACTCTCTCATCTTCTTCCCTCTGATTGATGTGAAAGCAGAAATTAGCAGGAAGGCAAAAGGCTGTGATTATAGAGACCGAGAGCGCCATCTTGGTCTGAAAAGTGGAGGCAGGTCCTCGGGTCGAATCATTTGTTCCACAATAGATTCTCTGTCATTATCCTGTTACAGTGTGGACATCCTTGGGCTTTCACATTAAGTAAGTCAATTAAGTCAATATTTATTTCTTTTGCCATGTGAAGTCAAAAGTAACATTGAAGAAATCTTATTTAAGCTACTAATGCACTTAAAGCCACATGATGTAACTTTTTTCACAATACTATACTACACACTGCAAAAAACAAAATCTAGCCAAGTTCAGACGACTTGAATTAAGAAAGTTTTATCATGATTTGAGGAAATTTCACTTGACAAGTAAAATCATCTGCAGTGGAACAAGACTTTTTGTACTTAAAATATAAAAATGCATCTTGCTGCACTTAAAATAAGAAAAACAACAACTTTAAGCACTTAAAATAAGAAACAAAATCAAATGTTGCTTGAATTAAGAAAAACACACTTATTCCATTGGTAGATCATTTTATTTTTCAAGTTGAATCTACTCAAATAAAGTCAAATGTTCTTAATTTAAGTCTTTTTAATTTAGCTGGATATTATTTTTTTCCAGTGTATAAAATCGTATCTTTTTATTTATGTCAGTACTGAAGTGAAAAACATGCTTCCTGTTTCCTTCACATCCCCATAAACCTGACACTCCTGTTGTTGTTTCTTTTGGCTATAATTTAATAGATGATATAAGATGATTTCTCCCCAGACAATGTTAAAAAAGTGTGGTTTAAATTTATATTTCTATGGAAACATGAAGGTGAAGTGCGACCTCCAGAAAGTTTCATTCTGTGTCTTTAAATGAGCTGTGTTATATTTGTTATTATATGTATGTGATGCTTTGTGTTCTGGTCCTTGATGCAGTTGTGCGTCTGTTGTCGTGTGTAGTGTGTGTTTATCTACACAAACAATCACACACAGCTGGAACTTGACGTTGTCCTTGAATCTGCAGTTATGGTCAGGGGCGTCAGGAGCAGAGGAGAGTGTCAGAGCAGGACAGTGTTAGTGTCCAGGATCTGCTCTTATGTAACCAGCCTAAGACGAGCCGTGTCCCTGTGGGGGGTCAGGGGTCAGGGGTCAGCTCTTCTCTCTGTTTACCCAGATTCAGTCTTATCAGTGTTGACTGGAGAACGTGAGGATTAGGGGTGGGCATTTGATGAAATTTTCTTAATCGATCGTCAGAAGAATTAACGATCGATTATCGATTAATCGTTAGCGTTTTTATATCAAAATGATCATCAGTATTATTACTATCTGCACCACTAATCTGCATAAATAAATTCAACTTTACGACATATAAACCATAACCACTCTAGAGCCACATCAGCCCGTTTGACATTAGAATGTGTTTAATGCAGATGAGCACAACAGGTTAGTGTGACCATATTTGCATTTGTAAAAACCAGGACACCGTACGGGGGGTGGGAGGTGGGGACTCGTCATCGACATTGCGCGACTCTCACCTGGTAAAGCTTTTTCCCACTGGACACCGAAACATATGTGCTGCTTTGTTCACTGTGCACATGGCCTCACACTTGTCCCGAACACAATGGAAAATGTGGAATTTCTTGTACAAGTCATCGTCAAATACACATTTGTTCTTCGGCATGTTGCAGACTGACCGATTGTTTGTGTCTCGCTCCTTCTGATGCAGAGAGCTACATGTACAGATCTGTTTGGTCATGCTACACAGCAACCTACATTCAGTTTGTCGATTAAAATTAACGTAATCAATGAAATTCTTAATGATCCATTATCGATTAATTGACTAATCATGCCCATCCCTAGTGAGGATATAGGTTTAATTAAAGCTGCACAGTGTAACTTTTCTGATGGGGGCTCAGCTTTCTGTCTCCATCGAGGTGTTACTGTTTCCGGGAAGTGCCACAATTTTCCAAAATAGGGCTGTGTAAAAACATCTCAATATCAAAATTTGGTGAAATGGTATTGATATCATATTTAGTTCTTAAAAAGCAGTACAGTATCATTATATTGTATCGTGAGCCGTGTATCGAGTATCGTATTGAATCCTGAGGGACCCAGCACTACAACAAAACATCTCTGTTATTCAGTTCCTCCTGTTTTTACGGATCCAAATCACTTGAAAAACATTTGTTCAACTGTGATGTTGGTCGCCTCTCCACAGATCTGACCCACAGCTTCCCTGATGGCTTCACTTGCGTGTGTTTAATGCTGTACTGTGGAACATTCTAGGCAAAGCGGCAACATCTCCATGGAGACAAGCAAGTATCGGACCATCCATCAGAAACGTGACACTGTGCAGCTTTAATTCTGTACAAGTCGGTTACTTTCTCAGAGCTAAAACGAATCTGGTCCCACAGACTGTGTAACTTTTCTTTGCTCAGGCCTAAAGGTGCATTGTGTAACTTTTCTGGTGGAGGGTCTGTCAAATGCTTTTCTCCACGGAGATGTTAATGCTTCGTCTGGAATGTTTCACAGTATGGCATTAAACCTTTCAGATCTGTGGAGATGCGACCCCGCTCACAGTCACAATGTTTGTTTTTCAAGGTATTTTTGAGCTGTAAAACCACCTGTCATTGAATAAATGTAAAGTAGAACAGTTTAATGTCACACTGTGGAACATTCCTGGCTGAGCAGTGACATCTCCATAGAAACAAGCAGGTGACGGACCCTCAGCCATGAAGTTGCACAGTGCTTCTTTAAAGGGGATGTATTCATTATTGTCCCACACGGTCTTGTGTTTCCAGCTTGATCCCTGAATGTAAACAAACAGAAAACATTCAATAAATCTGATGCTCTTTCAAAACAGAACACACTCTGGAGCTTTTAAAACAAGGGCAGAGTGTGTGTGTGTGTGTGTGTGCGCGCTCAGAGACTGTGTGTGCGCTCAGAGAGTGTGTTCTGTGTGTATGTGCGCTCAGAGAGTGTGTGTGCGCTCTCAGAGAGTGTTCTGTGTGTGTGTGTGTGCTCAGAGAGTGTGTTCTGTGTGTGTGCTCAGAGAGTGTGTTCTGTGTGTGTGTGTGTGTGCTCAGAGAGTGTTCTGTGTGTGTGTGTCTGTGTGCTCAGAGAGTGTTTCTGTGTGTGTGTCTGTGTGCTCAGAGAGTGTGTTCTGTGTGTGTGTGTGCGCTCAGAGAGTGTGTTCTGTGTGTGTGTGTGCACTCAGAGAGTGTGTGTGCGCTCAGGCGGCTCCACACACTTGTTGTGTGTTTGTCTTGTTTAGTTGGAGGAGGCTTCAAAGAAAGTTTATTGTTTTTCTCAAATGGTTTGGAAACGGCCAAACGCTCCGGCCTTTCATTCTGTCGGGCACATCAATCAGAGCCTGCCTGCCCCCTTGTGCCCCCCTGTGCCCTCCTGTGCCCTCCTGTGGCCCCCATTTTCCCCAGTGGCCCCCAGTTCTCCACTATGACCCTCTATGCCTCCCTATACACTCAAATGCCCCCCAGTGCCTTGGCTGTATACCCCCTATACCCCCCCCTAGGCCCCCTTGTACCCCCCGTGCCCCCCCGTGCCCCATTCTCACCCCTCACCTCAGCCCAAAGCAAATGTGTGTCACTGAGCAGCATCAGCAGAGCCCAGAGTCTCCACAGTGTTTCAAACAGAGCAGAGAAACACTTCAGTCAGTTTCACAGAGTCACTGCTGCTGCTTCTGCTTCTGCTTCTGTCAAAGCTGCGGAGAAACACTTCCTGCTCCATTCATGATTTCATGAATAACTCTGGGATCTGAAAGATCTTAGACAGAAAAACGATGCACTTGTCATGAGCTGCAGTTGTTTTGTGTTCTGTATTGAGGATTAGATTAGGTGATTTTATTTGAGCACTGGCATTAGCTTTTAGACACAAACACAAACTTTTATTCAAACACAAGCTTTTTCTGGTGAAGTAATATTCACATCAGCAAAGTTCTGAACTGTGTGTGTGTGTAACCTGCTCTGCTCTGTCTCATATTTAAATACACATTTATTTTAGCACGACTCGGCTAATTCCCAGCTCATTTAGAGAGAACCAGAAGCAGCCAGGCTCTGTGTGAAAAGGGCCTATAGATCCTCGGTGCTCAGGTCACCCCCGCTTCTTCATTTCTGATTTAGTTTGTCTCATTTCTGTGTGTGTCCTTTGAAAACACCAGATTCTGTGCAACACATTAAAGCTGCACTATGTAACTTTTTGTTTGGGGGTGCGTCACCTGTTTGTTTCTATGGCGATGTCATTGCTCTGCCTTGAATATTCCACAGTGCTACATTAAACAGCTCTACTTTACATTTATTCAATTACAACTGGTTTTACAGCTTAAAAACACCTAGAAAACAGGCATTGTGACTGTGTGTGTGATCGCCTCTCCACAGATCTGACCTGTAACTTGGTCTGGTTTGGTCTCCATGGAGATTGAAAGGTTTAATGCCATACTGTGAAACATTCAAGATGAAGCAATAACATCTTCATGGAGAAAAGCATTTGACAGACCCACCACCAGAAAAGTTACACAATGCAGCTTTAATTAACTTACAAATGAAATGACAAATCAGATGTTCAGACAGATCTCGTACAACTACTCTTTATAGGCGAGTTTCATTGTTGACAAAAGCGCGCGTTGCATGCTGGGAATTATTTTTGGTGGCAAGAAACACTAATTCAACATGATGGACGGAGCGAGAAAGCACGTAAAGGGTATTGATCCTGGTTATTTATCCACTCTAACGGCAGATCACCCAAGACCATTTGACCAGAAATTGGTCATAAGCATCGATGGACGAAAAATCACCCTTTTCAACCCCTAAAGAGCCTGGACCAAACCAAATTTCTGGTCAGAATCGCCAACTACCTGGACAAATATTCACTTCGGCGATATCCACAATGACTTGGTGGAAACTCCTGGGCCATTCACAGCAGAAAAGATGAAAACCTCCTAAGAGTCTCGATGTGTTGTTGAACTTGTTGGAGTCCACGGTTTGTTAGGATCTTCTACGTTGCTCTGCGGATTTTTGAAAGCCGTTTAATTCACCGTTAGCGGTTCTTTTCACTCAGAATATGAAAAAGACATTTTCCTTCTTCCGTGCTTCTATTTGTGCATCCGATAATGCAGCAGGAATTTACCATTATCTGGGATAAATACGCGAGGTTACGCACTGTGTTTGACCCCTACTCTGTCTCTTACCTCCGACCAAAATATTTCCCAGCATGCAACGCGGGCTTTTAATAACAATGACGTCAGCTGAAACTCGCCTATAATATATACTATAATTCTATCATTTTTTGGACCTCTGCTTTGTACTTCTATTTGAGTAATATGACTCTGAAGTAACAGTAGACGTACTTGAGTACATTTTTGCGTGTGTCAAAGAGATGAAAGCAGCACATGGCGTAAGTGTCCCCTTCCCTTTGATGCACAGGCCTGTCTTGAGTGAAATACACAGCAAATACAGGATCCAGATGTGGAGAGGCACAGAGGCTCCACATGTGCTCACCTCCACAAGAATCACACTCTCCACTCTTATTTACTGCTCAACTCTTCTTAAAGATGCATTGTGTAACTTTTCTGGTGGAGGGTCGGTCAAACCAGACACATACATGTCACAGTGTCTGTTTTTCTAGGTATTTTTGAGCTCTAAAACCACCTGTAAATGAATATATGTAAGTTAGAGCTGTTTAATGTCATACTGTGGAACATTACAGGCAGTGATGACATCTCCATAGAAACAAGCAGGTGATGGACATCCCACCAAAAAAGTTACACAGTGCATCTTTAAAAGTCCGATATGACGCAAAATGAGACTCTTAACTTGTTATAAAGTTGTTACCTCAAAAAAAAAAAAAAAAAAAAAAAAACAGACCTGGAGTTGTGTTTTGTTTCATTAGTTTGTCTGCATCTCCAAAGCTGAAAATGTTCTGTTCCACCTTGTGATGTCATGAAGTGGTGGTTTTCATGTGAACAGCTCCTTTCAAGTCTAGTTCAGAGGAGATTTGCAATTCCAGAGCTGAATTCATCCAAATGATTCTAGAGAAGGTGTGTGGTGTTTGAAAACACAATGGAGCACTTCCTGTATCACCGGATGACATCACAACGTGGAACAGTGTGTTTTCTGATGGAGAGAAGAACTCGAGCCTACAAGTCTAAATGTGCAGGTTTGTGAGTTAAACATGTGAATGAAACAAAACACAAGTCCAGGTCTGTTTGGGATGAGGAAACGACATTAGAACATAGGTCAGAAATCAGAGTCATAAACCCTTTAAAGAAGACGTCCTTTTCTGGAGAACATGTCAATAATGAATAATGATGTAAATAAGCGTCTCTTTTGTGACAGGCCTGTAGTCCAGAGCCTGGACGTGTCTGTGGTGTGTGTTTTGTGCTCTCGTCTTTGTATCGGTGAATGTAGGACAGGTTCACTCCTCCTGCGTCTCATGGTTCACAGAATTCTTCTGGACATGATGTGTCCACAGAGCAGCTCGTCTTTCTGGACACACACACGTCTGTCCCACAAGCATCACCGACCACTATCTGTTCTCTGATCTGACCCTTGGACATGTTATTGCTTTGGCTGGAATGTTTCACAGTGTGAAAAGGTTTAATACCTTTCTATCTTCATGGAGACCAAACCAGACCAAGTTACAGGTCAGATTTGTGGAGAGGCGACCCCGCTCACACTCACAGTGTCTGTTTTTCTAGGGAGTTTTCAATTATAAAAACACCTGTAACTGTATAAATGTAAAGTAGAACTGTTCAATGTCACACTGAAATTGAAAATCTCATTTTCCAGGCCTGGAAAAGTCATGACATTTGTGTAAATTCAATGAAAGTTTTGGAAAAGTCATGGAATTTTAGTATCTCTTTCACAAAACTCCAGTGTTCTGTTAAGTTCTCATGAGTCTGTTCTGATTATTTCTGAACTTTTGTGTCTTTTGTTTAAAGAGACGACAATAAATGCACTGACAGGATTTTAAATGTTTAAAAACTATAATCCCAAACCATAAGGTGAATGGAAAGAGTTCACATTTCAGATTTAGCCCTAAAAGTCTGATCAGTTCTACACATGTTGGTGCTGTAAAGTCATGGAAAATTCACTTAAGGTAATGAAAAAGTCATGGAAAAGTTTTGAAATTATATCAGTGAAATAGAGTGGGAACCCTGTAAACCCAACTGTACGCTTTTTAAAGGCCCATATGACATGATTTTCTGATCTCTGTTTTGATGTCGTGACCTGGAGTTGTGTTTTGTTTCATTCACACATAAACTCCACACACCTTTACTTGAATCATTTGGACAATTTTAGCCCTGGAATTGTCAAACTCCACTGAACTGAAGGAACAAGGAGCTGTAAACTACCTCGTCATGACATCACAAGGTGAAACAGAGCATTCTGAGCTTTGGAGGTAATAAAGAATTACTGAAACATGTGTGAAGGAAACAAAACACAACTCCAGGTGTGTTGTTTGAGGAGGAAACAGCATTAGAACATGACTAAAAGCTCACAAGAGTCACTTTTGTGTAATTTAGGAGCTTTACGAAACAGACGGGTCTTTTTCAACAGCAGCAATGTGTGTGCGTGTGTCTGTGTGTGTGTGTGTGAGTAGATGGGGGTGTGCGCATGCGTGTGTGTGTGTACAGTGAAGCAAAAAAAGTCTTTTGCAGTAACAGAAAGTGCCCATTTTCCAACTTAAAAAGACGAGAGGTCTGTGTTTTTCATCATCGATACGCTTCAACTGTGAGAGACAGAATGTGAACAAAAATCCAGGAAATCAAATTGTGTGATTTTTAAAGAATGTATTTGTATAATGGAGAAAATAAGTATTTAGCAGCTCTAAAAAGCAAGAATTCATTCTCTCACAGACTTGTTATTTCTTCTTTAAGAAGCTTCACTCGTTCCCTGTGTTAACTGCACCAGCACCGTTCTATAACTGTTCAATACTTTTTTGCCCCACTGTCTGTGTGTGTGTGTGATATTTTGATATTTGATTTTCTTCACACTTTCACTGTCTTTTTTTCCCACTGCTTTTTAGTGATCAGTTTAAAAACCCTGCCTGATCCCTGCGTCACATCACTGAAGTGTCCATCTGTATTTGTCCCTATTCAAATAATCAATCAATCAATCCAAAGAGTTCAATGGATTTGTGCTCATGTTCACGTCAGTATTTTGACATGTGTAGTGAGCTCCAGTGTAGAGGTCACCTCCAAAATGTACTTCTCTAGTCAAATAATGACATTGATTTGGGATTTGCAGTATTTTTGATGATGAATTTACAAACATACTGAGAACTGTTGATTTTCATAGCTCCTCTTTTTCCATTTGATGTCACACATCTGTTTGAAACCTGCTTAAAATCTGCATAAAATCTGTTTGAAATCTGTTTAAAATTTGTTTGAAATCTGTTTGAAATCTGTTTAAAAAGACACATCTGATGCACTAAGGACAAACTTGGAATAGAAAAAATATTAGATAATAATTTATTGTGCATTGTGTAACTTTTCGGTTGAGGATCTGTCACCAGCTGGTTTCTATGGAGACGTCATTGCTCTGCCTGGAATGTTCCACAGTGTGACATTAAACAGTTTTATGTTAAATCATAGGTGGTTTTATAACTCAAAAATACCTAAAGAAACAGACATTGTGACTGTGAGCGGGGTCGCCTCTCCACAGATCTGACCTGGAACTTGGTCTGGTTTGGTCTCCATGAAGAAGAACAGTTTTAATGCCACACTGTGAAACATTCCAGACAAAGCAACAACATCTCCATGAAGAAAAGCATTTGACGGACCCTCCAGCAGAAAAGTTACACAATGCACCTTTAAGTACAGTACTTGAATACTTTTACTTGGTTACATTCCTGCGCTGTGTAAATAGTGAAAAGTGAGCAGAAGTGATGAGTTAGCGCGGCGGCTTCAGACACATTAGTGCAGTCCCACGGCTCACAGCCTTGTTCTCTCATTAGGCTAAAAGAGGATCTGAGAGGGACAGGCCCCTCTTTGTCCTGGACCTGCTCGGGACTCTGGGAAACTCAACCAAAACCAGCTCAAACCTGCTCACTTACGCTGCTCCTGACTCCCCATCCCCAGGGCTTTTTGGACTGCACAGAATCCTCAGAGGTCTTTGGAACAGAGCGCGTAAAGTGGAGTCATTTCCACAGTTTCCTCAGTGAAACAAAGCTGTGATTGTTGATGGTGGAGCAGTTGTTTGGCTGTGGAGAGGCGCGTGCTGCCCTCTGGCTCCAGGTGGTGTCACTATTCACATGTTTATATCAGAGCTCAATAAAAACACTCTGATAAACACTGTTCTCTTTGTGCTGAAGACAGAGCTGGAAAAGAACTGTTTACTAATCATGTGAGTGGAGTAGATTGTGTGGGGAACTCTACTGTACTTTGAGTCGAAAGTTAAACATGTCCTTGAGTACAGCTGCTATTTAAAACACTAGTACCAGGTATACACAAGTCCAGCTTTTGTTCTGATACTGATGTCGATACTTTGGCTTTAAATTGGTGATTCCTGATCCCAACCAAAGACTAAAAATATAATGTATTTCCTATTCACCTTATTCTGGAAGTTTTGGGAGACGCTGACATCATCATGTAGTAATACATTGTATTATTATTATTATTATTATTATTATTATTATTATTATTATATTATTATTATTATTATTATTATTATTATTATTATTTTATGGGGCTGATGTTGACAGTAAATCAGTTCAAAACGGACGGTAAAGTCACTTTAAAACCTCCAGAGAATCAGTGCAGTGTGACGTGTTGGTCACATGAACACTGAACATTTTACACAAATGAACTGACTATATGTCAGATTTATGTTCCTGTTCCACTGACATGAATGTGAATGTGAGTTTTGTATTTGTTATTTATTTTAAGTAATTACAAAACAGCTTTGAAAAAGTTTAATATTGAGATGCCAATACTGGCCTGTAAATTGTTTTATTACACTACTTGATAAACCAAAATGGGATACTGATTGAACCGATATCGATTCATGAAAACTTTCAATAACGGCGCCGATATCTGATACAGTATTGTATGTGTGCATGTCTAACTCTGAGTTAGTCCTGTTAGTCTCGCTCCACAGCTGTCTCAGTGCTGTCTGTGCTGCTCTTTACACTGACAAACTAAAGCACACTGGATTTCCTGTTTCCAAACAATATGTGGTTGAAAACTTTTACTTTAGCTTGGTCTTTATTTGAAGGGTCAATGTACAGAGACATTAAAGTTGTACTGTGTAACTTTTCAGGTTAAGGGTCTCCTATCATGGAGATGCTACTGTTTGCCCACAATTTTCCACAATATGGTTTTAAATTTAAAAGGCGTGTTTATTTCACAATGGGATTTTCTATTGCTTAAAAATGCCTCACTGTGAGTGGGGTCGCCTCCTCACAGATCTCACCTGTAAACTGCCCTGGTGGTGTCTCTAGCTTGTTTCTATGGAGACTGAAAAGTTTAATGTCATACTTTAGAATATTGGAGGTAAAGCATGTCCATAGCAGATGTTCCATACCAGTTTAAATAGACAGTTTCCATCTGCAGTGTAGGTTTTGAGCTTTTATGTGACACTACTTTAACTTTAGTATAAGTTCTCAGTCCTCTTTCCTCCACTGATGAAATGTGTTTCTCCTCAGGGCCACTTCCTCCTCTCCGACCCACTGCAGTACGACCCAGAGTCCGAGCAGCACAATCAGGTCCAGTCTCTGCCGGAGCCCCAGGGACCCCCCCGGAGATGGCCCCACCCACAGCAGCGCTCTGTGGGGGTCCTGCCAAAGCCTGAACCTGAAGAGGAGTCCAGACCCTTCATCCTGGACCTCCACAACCTGCCAGACCTGAGCCACGCTGAAGACAACGAGAACCCCAACATACAGGTGAGGAGCGCCCCCAAAAGTATGAGAAGTACACTTATATTTGAACTCTACATGTACATACAGAGCTGTGGGCGGAGATAGGGGGTAGGTGAAAATGGCAATTGACCCTACTGCAGGACTGAATGATAAATCACTCATAAAAGTTTATTTCATACAACACAGTGTGTCCCTTTTGACTCACAGTCCATTTTTTGACAAGCAGCTGCCTGCAGATCCTGTTTAATTTCATGGTAGTTGCAAAGAGGCTTTTTAAATCCTCACCATTGCCAAAGTCTTCATTATTCTAAAGCTGTTCTGTTTCACATCTTGGGGCAGTTTTTTCTCTCAACTCTGGTCAGTCCAATCAGGATGTGGTCAGAGCGACAGAAGGACACAAACTCTGTCGATTCAAACTACACACACTAAAGCTCCTACTGGACAACAGTTACAAAAATCACTCTTCATATTTGACTCTCTCCTGGCCTTCACATCATTTCAAACACGTCTTCAGACTACAGGAGTTTTGGATGACTCACACAGAGGCAGTGAGAGGCACTTTACCAGAAGAAAGGCTCACACTCTGTCAGAGCAGAGCTCTGTGCTGCGTGCTCATGTCTGGCTGTTTGACGAGGAAACAGCTTCAGTTTAAAATAACTGACTCAAACATGACACATGGCACAGAGCACATGGCACACAGGAGTTTGCACAAACATTTCTACTTTCTCCTGTTTCATGTTGTGCTTCTCTGCAGGTGACTATCGAGGTGGTGGATGATCCTCAGATGGAGCTGGAGATGGATTTGGCGAAGGAGAAAGAATGGCTCCCTCCATCTCCGCCCTCCTCCGTGGACCTGAGCGGGGGAAAGCAGCTGTTCTGGCCTCTGTTCTGGAGCTACACCGACACAGACTCCAGTGAAGAAAACAGCAGCCGCTCCAGCACTCAGGACCCAGAGGAGGAGGAGGAGGAGGAAGAGGAGGACTACTCTGTGGACTACAGCGAAGAGCCTGTGCCCAGCGGAGTGGGCAGCGACTGGGGCACTCACTGGAATGGAGGCTGGGATCCAGTAAAGAGCTACCACGGTAGGTGCCAACTGTCCCACTGTCTGTGCCCGTATGCTCCTGTCAGATTCTCCTGACAGACTCAGACGTCCTTGAAGCTGCTGCTACATGTGTCACTTTAAACTGTGAGGACACTTACAATTACAGGGCATCAGTGGGAAGAGCAGCACAGGGCACAGTGAGCGGTGCCAGTGGGTGCTGTGTGGGTGCTCTGTGGGCACTGGTCTGTGATGGTGGGGCCGGGGCCTCGTTATGGCAGCGTGAGGCGGCGCTGTCCCCGGGACAAAACAGTCCAGCTCTTGTGGACAATTAGAACCATGTTGGGAACACAGAATGACTATTCGGCTGCTTTCATCCTCTGCTCAGAGCGGACAGC
Organism: Boleophthalmus pectinirostris; assembly: GCF_026225935.1. NCBI lineage: Eukaryota > Metazoa > Chordata > Actinopteri > Gobiiformes > Gobiidae > Boleophthalmus > Boleophthalmus pectinirostris. The sequence goes on along the minus strand of NW_026571036.1, from coordinate 24,193,804 downwards.
CCCCAGCCCCGAACCAGAGCCCCCACACCTGCCCCCAAGGCCCCCAGCCCCAAACCAGAGCCTGGCAGAGCTCTCTGCCCCCATAGCTGCCCCCATAGCTGCCCCGCGGCACAGCCCTTTGAGTAGGTTCAAGAATGTAGAGACTGTGAGAGTTCTGCATAACTTCAAGCTCTTTTTTCCTTTGTTTGATTGTGTTGTGCTCTGGTGGGAAACACTGTTGTATTTCTGTGTACAGAGGCCCGTCAGGAGCCAAGCTCCACAAATAATGAGACTCACTACAGCACACTACAATTCTACAAACCTTCACTAGAATCAGCTGCACTCATGGGCTGAATTCTTCTTAGTATTAGTAGTTTCTGGTTTATCCTGCCTGTGGTCCACACAATACTTAATAATAACGCCATTTATGTAACTAATAATGTCTGATCAAAGAAGTACAGCTGCAAGAAGGATTTAACTGAAAATACTCTCTACTCAAAGCTCCACTACAGTGCTGCACTTTAACGCTGAGGTTCCCTTGGCTCAGACAAGGATTTTAACTCTGGATGTGAATTTAACTGTTTATTTTAAGAGAAGTAAATTGAAATTCACAGAGTCTTTTTATCAGCCTGAACAGACTTTTCAACAGCGACAATGTGAAACTGTGCGATCTTAAGTAGCTCATAAATCAAAGATGTGTGCCTCGGCGTCTTCTGTAATTAAGACAGTCCTGAGATCTTTTCCACTTTGGTCACATTGCGAGTTGGCAGTGCCCACAAAGTCAAATTGGGCCCTCCGTAGACCCAGGCTGGTATTTGTGCACCCACCTCGCCTTTAATCAGTGCACACTTGTTTTGAGTGTTATTAACACCACAAGGAAACATGGTGCGGAGGCGGACAGCCACAGCACTTTCAGCCTCTCTAATTTGACTTCAGAATATGACTTTGCCTGGGAAAGGTCAGGCCAGGGGAACACAGGGGAATATAGTGCGTGCCCTGCGTGAAACTAAGCGAGCTTCATCCAGACGTGTTTAGTTCTGAAATACACACACATTAGACTGTTTCCTAAATTTGCAGTTTTGCTTGAAACTCTCCTTTTGAAGTTTCTATTCTGGTGGTAAAACACAGAGTATTTAGCAGCGTAAATGTTCGCCCACAGAAACAGCACTGCCAGGAACTGCAGTCCCATAGCGTCTGATCTCTCCTGGAAATCCTTCTAATCAGAAAATCACCAATAATGACACAGAGTATATTTACACTGAGGTGATTTAGCCACCAACACTCACACTCTGTGTTGTGTGTTCAGAGAAGGAGCCTGAGGAGTGGACTCCCTGGACTCCGTGCTCAGTGACGTGTGGACACGGAGAGAGGAAGAGGACCAAGTCGTGTGGGTTCTCGTGTACACTGACAGAAGCAGCCCGCTGTGACCTGGACCCCTGCCCAGGTAACACTCTGTCTGCTGCTCTGTAGACGGGCTTCTCTGTCTGTTCTCTCTTCTAACTGTTGAGCTTGTACTCTCTTTTATATGTGGTGATCTGATTCTACCTGTTGATGTTTCAGGGGAGGACAACACTGTGGCAGACCCGTTCCTCTTTGAAATGGAGAATGGCACAGAACCATTTGGCACAGGTGTGTTTCTGCTCAAATATTTTATAAACAAGAGAAATTACAAAGTGTTGCACAGAAAACATAAAACACTAAACATGTGCTGTAGAAGCTGATGGCACACTTTATGTGTGCGTCCGTATAAATGGACATAGCTGACCTGCTGTGTTCCAAATAGAGAGTGACCATGGAGGAGCTTCCAGCTCCATCTCATCTCATCCCAGCTCTGGCTTCAATTGACTTTACATTAAAAAATGGTCGCCTCTCTGTAACTGCTGCAGTGAGCCTCGTTATTTTGGTTTTAAAATGTTCATCAGGTGTTTTTATTTTGGTATTTTGTTAAATTCCTAACATTGAGCTCAGCTTCATGCTCCTGTAACTGCTAGCCTCGTGAGCTTCATTTGACTGGAGCCGAATGCTGTGGGTGACATCACACGCCCTTAGTCCACTTCTCTACACAGTTTATGTTGTGTATCCTCAGACTAACTGTGTGTTTGTGTCTTTAGATGTGGATAGCTGTGAGAAGTGGCTGAGCTGTAAGAGTGAGTTCCTGGAGCAGTACATGGCTCTTGCCCTCTCGGAGCTGCCCCACTGCCCCTGCTCGTACCCCTCTGAGGTCTCCTACACCGTGGTCAGTGTGTTTGACGATTCTCAGGACCGTCCCTTTCGCTGGAGAGATGCCAGTGGTCCCAAAGAGCGTCTGGACGTGTACAAACCCTCCGCGCGCAGCTGCATCCGCTCCGCCCTCTCCGCAGACCTGTCCACGCTGGCCGCCCAGCACTGTTGCTATGACGACCGCGGGCGCCTCATCACCCGGGGCAAAAGCGCCGGCACGCCCAACCTCATCAGCACCGAGTTCTCCCCCGACCTTCACTTTAAGGTGGATGTCCTGCCCTGGATCCTGTGCAAAGGGGACTGGAGCCGCTTCCACACCATCAGACCCCCCAACAACGGACTCAAGTGTCCAGAGAATCCTCACGAGGACATCTTCATGAACGAACTGGAAGAAGCGCGAGAATACTGAGTCCAACAGCCAAAAGTGCACCACACACGGCCCAACTTCCACTCAGCTACACTCAGGCCAGGGCCGCGGGCGACTAACGCTGTTTCTCCACTAAAGACGTGTCCTGCACTTTGATTAGCTGATACTTTGCACATGATGTCATCAACATTCCCCGGGGGTGTGATGCTAACTGTAGGCTCTGCTCTGTCTAAGGCTTTATTAGATTTTAATTTCTGTTTTATTTTAGCACTGAGCAGAAAGATCTGACCTAGTGGAAGTACAACAGGTGAGCTGATCTGTTAAACACGTCTCACACAGAAACTTACAGTCAATGATAAACATTGTTTTTCAGTGAGTTTCTCACCTTTGAAAATCAAACTCCTAAACAGAACCATGAACACTCGCACTGATCACAGGCTCCTGAAAATATGCTGTTGAAATCCATTTTGTATTTTCTCTTGATCTTCAAGTCTTCAAAATGTTGCATTGTGTCACCATGGTACCTTTTTAACATAGACATCCAGGCAGAACACCCCCACATGATGTCACTGCAAAGTATCAATAATCTTAGTAAAGTAACTGAATCAAATGACTACAGCCCTTGGTAATTAAAACTTAAACTCATCTACCACAGTGAAGATGAGGCAACCCATGTCCCCTTCAGATCATACTCCCTTTTGTTAAAGGTGAATTGTGTAACTTTTCTGGTAGAGGCTCTGCCTGAAATGTTCCACAGTGTGACATTAAACAGCTCTACTTTACATTTATTCAATCACAGGTGGTTTTATAGCTGAAAATTTTCTAGAAAAACAGACATTGTGACTGTGAGTGGGGTCGCCTCCTCATAGATCTGATCTGTAACTTGGTCTGGTTTGGTCTCTATGAAGATTTAGATGCAGGTCTCATACTGTGTAACATTCCAGACAAAGCAATGACATCTCCATGGAGAAAAGTATTTGATGGACTCTCCAGCAGGAAAGTTACACAATGCACCTTTGTTTTTGCTCTTGCTTCTTCACACAGCTCATGAGCGAGACGTGTTTACTGGCTGACGTTTGTGTTTTGTTTGGTATTTGACGAATAGAAACACTGGGGATAGGGACCGGGACAGGTAATACTGTTAAAATTGCTGCTATTATAAATAAAGTAGGATTTAAATATGCAAAACATAAAGACATTGGAAAGAAGAAAAGAAGAATGGACAGTAAAACGAGGATTGTGGACATCTGTCTGGTGTGTATGATTGGAGCAGCCTTAACAGAAAGAAAAGATTGAATTTCAAACATTTGGCGCTCGGATACGGTGCATTTTGACAGCCAGGAAAATCTCTGATCAGGGTGCCAAAGAGTTAAGAGGCAGACGATTGGTGCCTGCGTAAACCCAGTCTCTACGGTGCAAATAGAAAAACATATTGTACAATGAGTAGCTTGTGTTTCAAAAAACCTTCTCAGGGGAATTACTGACCAGGAGTAAAATGTCTTCTTTACCTCTACAGTATCACACGAGTACAGCCTAAAACATGCTATAAGCTGTGTAATCCAAATACATACTAAAGGAATGGGTCAGTAAATGTAGTGCTTATAAAAAAGAAATACATAAAAAAAAAAAAAAAAAAGAACAACACACTGATGGTTAGTGGTTTTCAGTCCCAGTTTGGAGAAAAATTAAAGGTTCTAAATGAGACAAAATGGACTCTTGTGAGCTATAAGCTCTTTTACAATGCTGTTACCTCCTCCATATATATGTTTTAATAACTCTATATCATTATTCTGTTTACATCTCCAAAGCTCAAAATGCTCTGCTCCATCTTGTGATGTCATGAAGTGGTAGTTTTCAAGTTAACATTTAGCTTTCACCTTCAGCAGAGACTGGCAAATCCAGGGCTGAAATTAACCAAATGATTCTAGTGAAGGGGTATAAGAGTTTAAAAACACAGTGGAGCTTTTCCTTTAAAGTCTGATTACATCACAAGGTGGAACAGAGTGTTTCTGTTTGAGGAAAGAACTCAAGGGAAGAGCCTAAACCTGCAGGGTTTGTGTGTTACATGTTGTGTGCACAACTCCAGGTCTGTTTGTGATGACGAAACTACAAACTCCAGCCGCAGCCAAAGTTAAAATGAGCCGTTAAACTGAACGGGGCCAGCAGGACTAAATGGGGGCGGGTTTGCAGGACTAAAAGGAAGAGTGAGGAGGCGGGGTTTGGAGGATTAAAGGGAAGGAGTGGTGGGGTCTGGAGGACTGAAGGGGAGAGTGAAAAATACATTTGGATCACAGCTGGATCAATGTAACTTTGCACACAAATGGATTCTGGTGATATTTGTGAGTTCACAAACTCACCAGAATCCATCTTGGCCCTGCTGGTGCGACAGGGCCTGACAGGTAGGCGAAAACACAGAGTGACACAGAGTGAATTTGGTGTGATCAAGGTCAGATCAATGCTCCTGTCGACTCCAAACTGGGACTGAAGGGTTTTCAGTGTTATTACAGAACAGTACAGTACTTATTACAAGATACATTAATGAATAACTCTGCATTAGTGACTCCATTTAAATATTGGTTTGACTGGATAGAGAGGTTAATACACACGGATAAAAGACAAGAGTTTAGAATGGGAGTTCAACTAAAACTACACCTAATTCAAATGTACAGCTGGAAACCATAAGTTACTCTCTGAACGTTGCAGTACCCTGTCTGTCCAGTCAAAAGATCGTATGTATCTTTCAGGACCTCTGTTTCTTTGTGTAACTGTTAACAGGCATTTACAACCATCTTAAATGAAGGCACTTTATTTATCATGTACATACAAAACAAAATATAGTTACCATAGAAACAGTGTGAAGAGAAACTAGCCAGAGATGCTGCAAAGGTCTTGTGTCAAACAGCATGGTCGCGTTTGATTTATGAACTTAGTTAAAGGTGTTGTACAGTATTTATTTGTCAGATATATTTTTTAAGTTTCTTAATCTTAATCTGTACATACATGGTGCACTAATAAAACATAAAATGAAGGCGTCCTGTTTCAAAAAGGGAACTGGCCGTATGTCGTATACATCTTTGTACATTGTGTTCTATGTTGATGCAAATACTTCAGAAATATATAAAGATTCTGCATTCATATTCTGGCTCCCATGTTTTATTATGTGTCAAGTCTTCTTTAGTTTATGTTTCTGTTGGTATTGGTGTTTTCATCATAGAAGAAAAAAAAAGATTCAAATAAAAGGAAAAAGTTTGATACACAAAGCCAATTTCAAGACTTAAAGGGCCCATGTTACACTATTTTCTGATCTGTTCTAATGTCGTTTCCTCAACACAAACAGACCTGGAGTTGTGTTTCATTTCACTCACACATGTTTAACACACAAACCCAAACATTTAGACTGACTTCTTCTCTCAAACTGAAAACATTCTGTTCCACCTGGTGATGTCATGCGGTAATACAGGAAGTGCTCCACACACCTTCACTAGAATCATTTGGATGATTTCAGAGCTGGAATTACCAATCTCTACTGAACAAAACAAAAATGGTGACTATAGCTAGGGGTGTGCAAAAATATTGAAATATTGATAGAAATAATGTGATGATACAGTATTGATATCGTGGGCTGCTGTATTGATATATCACCAAGGGCACTTTTTGGTATATTTAACTAAATTTTGTTACAGTGCCACAGTTTTGTTGCTTGTTCTGAGGAAGGGACCACTTGACATTTTCACTGTTTTGAGGATTAAAATGTTTGTGTTTCATATGAACTTTACACAAGAAGTTGTTTAACAAAGACTTTTACAGTCACAGCCAAGATTTATCCTTTATTTTCTATTGAACCGTATTGAATCGATTTGAAATATATATCGTATTGAACCGAAAGTGCACTGTATCGACATATGTACGGTATCGTGGCCTATGTATCAAGGTATGTATCGTATCAGCAACTTCTGAATGAGTGCGTATGCATGCACATCAGCATCCTGGTTATTAGTCATGATACCCAGCCCTAGTGTTAACTCGTTATAGTGTTGTTAAAGTGTTACTCAAATGTGTGAATGAAACAAAACACAACTCCAGGTGACTTGACTTAAATCTCACACGATTCAGCTTGGTGTAAAATAGAACCTTTAAAATTCTACTGTGACCACATTAAAGTCCACTACAGTACACATACAGTACACTAACAGTACACTACAGTACACATACAGTACACTACAGTACACTACAGTACAGTACAGTACACTACAGTACACTACAGTACACTATACAGTACAGTACACTACAGTACACAGTACAGTACAGTACACTACAGTACACTACAGTACACTACAGTACACACAGTACACTACAGTACACTACAGTACAGTACACTACAGTACACTACAGTACACTACAGTACACTACAGTACACTACAGTACACTACAGTACACTACAGTACACATACAGTACACTACAGTACACTACAGACACTACACATACAGTACACTACAGTACACTACAGTACACTACAGTACACTACAGTACACTACACTACAGTACACTACAGTACAGTACATACAGTACACTACAGTACAGTACACTACAGTACACTACAGTACACTACAGTACACTACAGTACACTACAGTACACTACAGTACACTACAGTACACTACAGTACACTACAGTACACTACAGTACACTACAGTACACATACAGTACACTACAGTACACTACAGTACACTACAGTACACTACAGTACACTACAGTACACTACAGTACACTACAGTACACATACAGTACACTACAGTACACTACAGTACACATACAGTACACTACAGTACACTACAGGACACTACAGTACACATACAGTACACTACAGTACACATACAGTACACAGTACACTACAGTACAGTACACTACAGTACACTACAGTACACTACAGTACACTACAGTACAATACAGTACACTACAGTACACTACAGTACACTACAGTACACACAGTACAGTACACTACAGTACACTACAGTACACTACAGTACACTACAGTACACTACAGTACACTACAGTACAGTACACACTACAGTACACATACAGTACACTACAGTACACTACAGTACAGTACACTACAGTACAGTACATACAGTACTACAGTACACTACAGTACACTACAGTACACTACAGTACACATACAGTACACTACAGTACAGCTACAGTACACTACAGTACACTACAGTACACTACAGTACACTACAGTACACTACAGGTACACTACAGTACACATACAGTACACTACAGTACACTACAGTACACTACAGTACACTACAGTACACTACAGTACACTACTACACTACAGTACAGTACACTACAGTACACATACAGTACACTACAGTACACTACAGTACACTACAGTACAGTACACTACAGTACAGTACACTACAGTACACTACAGTACACATACAGTACACTACAGTACACTACAGTACACTACAGGACACTACAGTACAGTACACTACAGTACACATACAGTACACTACAGTACACATACAGTACACTACAGTACACTACAGTACACATACAGTACACTACAGTACACTACAGTACACTACAGTACACTACAGTACACTACAGTTTTCTTGATATTTCTTGGGGTTTGGATTACAATAACAAAGCCCAGACTTAGGGTTTAGTATTTATGTCCTTCTATAAAACTCAAAACTATAAAAGTCTATCTTCACCAGTCCACTTCGTGCGGTTTAGTTGCAGTCTTGTCAATTCATATTTTACAAGAAAGGAGTTCCAGTATTGTCCTCATTCACAGTCACAGGCCAAATGAGTGATGAATGGTGTGGAGTGAGTGGAGCAGGTCTGGTCTGCACACACATGTTGACCACATTTCTGCGCCAGGACCACAGATAAATAAGCGCAGATGTGTAACAGAGCAAAGCACGCAGAACAGAAGAAAACGAAAAGGTCATAAAAAGTGAAATAGGACGAAGGAGGAGAGCTTTCGGACTAAGAAGATGTTATCTATAGGTTGGTTCACTGAAAAACTCTGTGTGGAGAAGAGGTTCGTTAGGGCTGTAGTCGACAAGAGATCGAGGACTGCAAAGGAGTTCAAAAAGTTAAAAAGAAGTACTAGGAAACTGTGTTTATATTTTTAAATAAAGATAGATTTAAGGTGCTGTATTACGCAAAACTGACTCTTGTGAGCTTTACGCCATGCAATAATAATGTTCAGGGTTCTCTTTTTCACTGAGAACATTTCAAAACTTTTCCATGACTTTTTTATGACCTAAAGTGAACTTTTCATGACTTTACAGCACCTGCATGTGTAGAATTGATCAGATTTTTAGAACTAAATATGAAATGTGAACTCTTTCCACTCACGTTATGGTTTGGGATTATAGTTTTTGAACATTCTAAATCCTGTCAGTGCATTTATTATTGTCTCTTTTAAACAAAACACTCAGACGTTCAGAAATAATCAGAACAGACTCATGAGAACTTAACAGAACACTGGAGTTTTGTGAAAGAGATACTAAAATTCCATGACTTTTCCAGGATTTCCATGACCGTGAGAACCCTGAATGTTATTACCTCCTCAGAAACAGACCTGGAGTTGTGTTATTTTCATTCACATGTTTGAGTAACACTTTATTATTAGTCTGTCTACATCTCCAAAGCTGAAAATGCTCTGTCCCACCTTGTGATTTCATGAACTGGTAGTTTTCATGTGAACAGCTCCTTTTACCTTTAGTTCAGTAGAGTTTGGCAATTCTAGGGCTGAAATGATCCAAATGATTCTAATGAAGGTGTGTGGAGTTTAAAAACATAGTGGAGTACTTCCTGTGTTACCGCATGACATCACAAGGTGGAACAGTGTTTTCTGTTTGAGAGAGGAAGTCAGTGTAAATGTGCAGGTTTGTGTGTTAAACATGTGAATGAAACAAAACAGTCCAGGTGTGTTTGTGACGAGGAGACGACATGATAATAGAGATCAGGATATAGCATCGTCCTATAGTTGGGTTTCACGTGACGTCACAGGGCTACGTTTGTCAGCACACAAAATCAGACGGAGGGCAGGAAGTGAACTGACTGGAGGAAAATGCCGATGTGTCGTGTAGTTTACGGCTGTGCCAATTGTTCTAACCGAGAGAAGGAAAAGCGATTTTTTTAGAGTACCGAATATAGTCGTCCACAAAGGTCAGAAATGGGAAAAGCCAACAGAACAACGCCGTAAAAAGTGGATTACAAACCTGTTTGCGGTCGGAAGGAGCAGAATTCACTAATGCTCCTGTCTGCAGTGACCACTCCGTCAAAGGTTTGTTACAAAGCTAAATTGTTTTTTGTGGTTTACCTAAACATAAACGAATCATTAACGACTAACCCTAATGACGTTTGTTGACATTAAATAGTTCAGATAGAGGTTACTGCCGATACACTGCAGTTTTTCCCATAACGGTCTATACACATAAAATAAGAGAAACACTCACCCCGGCCAAGACCAAACCATAATCATCATTTAGGCGTTTTGCACCAAGGCTGAGGACCCATCCACTGACAAAAAAAGTTATATGCCTCCAAACTTTTGTACGCCTTTATCTGTTGTCTGGTGTAGAACGATGTCTGAAGAGCTAAATAGTTTGTGATGTCCTCTGCCTCGATTGTCGGCAAATCTTTTTCTTCGGTTGAAAATTCTCTCATTTTCAATAAGATGGGGTCACGCCCAATATATTTGTCGACTAACTGCTCGTACTTTTGCCTCGCTACTGGCTCTAAATCCTTACAATAAGAACTCTTCTCCATATCTGTGTTCTCCAGAGCCGTGTTTGTCGTGTTTGTCTTCACTTCCTGCCCTCCACCTGAAATTCGCGCATCGTTGTGATCACGTGACTGAAACCCTCCTATTGACTCTTTAACCATAATCCAGCTCAACAAATCTGCAGTCTGACAGCTAAAGGTGCACTGTGTAACTTTTTGTTTGGGCGTCCATCACCTGCTTGTTTCTATGGAGTTGTCACTGCTCTGCTTGGAATGTTCCACAGTGTGACATTAAAAAGCTCTACTTTACATTTATTCAATTACAGGTGGATTTATAACTAAAAACTACCTATAAAAACAGACATTGTGACTGTGCGCGGGGTCTCCTCTCCACAGATCTGACCTGTAAGTTGGTCTGGTTTGGTCTCCATGAAGATAGAAAGGTTTAATGCCAAACTGTGAAACATTCTAGACAAAGCAACAACATCTTCATGGAGAAAAGCGTGTGAGTGTGATTGTGTCCTGTCCTCCAGCTTCAGTATGTTTGAAACAATATTGATTCTAGAATGTTGTGTTGTCACGTGAACCTGTTTGGATCTTACTGGGGCACTGGAGAAGGTAAGACTTGTTTATGTTCTACACGATTCACAAAACAATGGCTGAGAAAAGTCCAAGAGTTTTATGGAGTAATTTGAGCCGTGAGCATGTGCGGAGTGTGGAAATCTACGAGGGAGATAAACAAGAAAAAGTCCTGTTCAAGTTTACATGAGATTCAGAATCACCACACGTAAACTGCAAAAAGCAATATCGAAAAAATAAAGGTGCACTGTGTAACTTTTCTGGAGGGGGGGAAGGTTGGGAGGAGTAAGTGTAGGAACTGTTCTGTCTAGACTTTTATCTGAGCTTTTTTTTTTTACACAATCTGACCATAAAGAATTTAACTGGAACTAATGAGTCCCTCTCACCTTTTAGTTGAAAATCAAACTCCTAAACAGGACCATGAACGCTCAGACTGACAGGCTCCTGGAAATGTGCTCTTTAAATCCACTTTTGTATTTTTTCTTGAGTTTTCAGACGATCTTAAAACTTTCTGGTAGTTATGTTAGTGTTGTAGTTAAGACCGCACTAATCGAAACCAAGACCAGTCTGAGACCACAGGGTCCCAGGACCAGGACAAGACCAAGACCTCTGAGGGTCAAGATCGAGACTTTTAAAGCCCGAGACCGAGACAAGACCAAGACCACGGCAAGTCAAGTGTCATACCTCATCACTGAGACAAGACCGAGTCCAAGCGCCTTCAAGACCGAGACAAGACCGAGTCCAAGCGCCTTCAAGACCGAGACAAGACCGAGTCCAAGCGCCTTCAAGACCGAGACAAGACCGAGTCCAAGCGCCTTCAAGACCGAGACAAGACCGAGTCCAAGCGCCTTCAAGACCGAGACAAGACCGAGTCCAAGCGCCTTCAAGACCGAGACAAGACCGAGTCCAAGCGCCTTCAAGACCGAGACAAGACCGAGTCCAAGCACCTTCAAGACCAAGACAAGACCGAGTCCAAGCACCTTCAAGACCGAGACAAGATCAAGTCCAAGCACCTTCAAGTCCAAATGCGTTTGAGTCCAAGATGAGACCAAGTCACCATAGCAACTTCTGAACATTCCTGTTATTAGGTTCTTTTTTCAAGAGTTTGTTTTCATCCCTGACAGTTTGTTCTGCTCTCTGTTCTTCCTCAGAGTCTCGTGATGTTGCTGTGACGTGTTGCTCAGCTGATTCAAACAGGTTTTGGCGCTGTCTTCCTACTCGTGGAGGCAGGACGACAGCGCCACCTGCAGTCTCACTTCCTCAGGACAGTATCCCAGATGTGTGAGAGTGAAAAAGCTCCTTGTTCCGGTTTATCGTCCCGTGGACATGTTTCTGTATTTTGACTGCCTCTTTAATCCAGCGACGATGTTCATTGTCCTCCCAGTTTGCTCTGTCCCAGTCCAGAATGTGCTTCTCAAATTTATGATTGTCACGTATGGAAAGAAACTCTTCAGTTCAAATGTGTTCAAATGACTTCAATTAAGAACATTTGACTGAAAAAAAAAAAAAAAAAAAAAAAAAAGACTTTATTTCAGTAGATTCAAGCAACACACGTTTTGTTTCATGTTTTAAGTGCAAATAATTGCGTTATTCTTTTGTGTTGCAAGATGTATTTTCATATTTTAAATACAAAAAGTCTTGTTCCATTTGTGAATAATTTTCCTTGTTAAGTGAAACTGACTGAAATCCTGATAACACTTTCTTAATTCAAATCAAGTGAACTTGGCTAGATTTGAGTTTCTGCAGTGTGAAACTGAACTCCCAGCGCCTGCTAAGAAACAGACTGAAAATGAATAAAAATAATACAGGCTGAGGTAATAACATCTATAAAAATGAACACAAAAGTATTTCTACTTCTACTCGATTTATTTACGTAGCTGGTGCTTGTTTTTACAGCGCACACATGATGTCGCCCCATCTGAGCGGACATGAGGGGTCATTCATAGCTTCGCTCTGGTTGTGACTGTGTGGACTGTATCACCATGGCAACTTCTGAACATTCCGCCATAGACATACATGTAGAACTCCCCGCCCCAATGTGATGTCACAACAAAGTATAAATTCTACACACTGAACTCACAACGCCTTGTAAGAAGTAGGCTGAAAATGAATAAAAATAATATATACTGAAGTAATAAAGTATAGTAAAATATTTCTACTTCTACTCAGTTTATTTCCTGTAGCTCAGAGCTCCAACACCAGTTTCACAATAAAATCACAATACATTTGCAATAAATTGAGTTGACATAAGAAAAATAGCAACAAAAAAAAAAAAAAAAAAAAATGGATCTGGAGTTGTGTTTTGTGTTTTGTTTCATACACACAAGTTCTTCTTCTCAAACACAAAACACTTCTTTCCACCTTGTGATGTCATGTGGTAATACAGGAAGTGCTCCAGTATGTTTTTAAACTCCATACAACTTCACTAGAATCATTTGGATAAATTCAGCTCAGGAATTGCAAATCTTTCCTGCACTAAAGGTAAAAAGTAGCAGGTAACTTGAAAACTACTGCGTCATGACATCACAAGGTGGAACAGCATTTGGAGCTTTGGGGATGTAGGCAGACTAATAATAAAGGATTATTTCAACTGCAGTTTTTTTGGGTTTTTTTTTGTTTGTTTTTTAATTTTTTTTATCAAATAACAAAAACATGCAAAACACTTTAATCAAATATCAAATTACAAACAAAATTTCATACCGCTTCAAATGACTTTATCAGTCCATCAATTGTTTCAGCTTTTTTGTTAGGAAAAAGATGATCTCACGACTAATTTTTCCCATTTTAGATTATTGTGATATTATTTATCAAAATACTACAACTTCTGTCCTCAAACCACTAAATGTTTATCTAGAACAGTGTGTGCAGATTCATTCTTCGCTGTCCCTTCAGAAGTCACCACTGTACCATGCAGTGTTGGGGAGTAACAGATTACATGTACCAGAGTTACGTAATCAGAGTACAATTTATGAGTAACTGTATTCAGTTACTGTTACTGTTTCAATGAGTGGTAATTGGATTACAGTTACTTTGTTGAAATAAATGGATTACACGGCGGGATTTTCCTGTTTTCACATTTTGAGCTATACTTTTTTTTTTCTCCGTAATTTCACTCTGGAATCTAAACCAGGACTAAACCAGGTCTAAACCAGGACTAAACCAGGACTAAACCAGGACTTAACCAGGACTAAACCATGCTGTGTGGACTGTGTGTCCTCCTCTTCTATCAATAATATTTTTAATACAGTTAAGTAAAGTTTGGGCTTTTTATTGTCTTGAAGATTTCCTCGTCTTTGCTTCTCTACAGTAAATCAAGTAATCCAAAGTATTCAGATTATGTTACTCACTTGAAGTAATTTAATGGATTCTGTTACAAATTTGGGGTCTGTAATCTGTAATCTGTAGGGGAATACATTTTAAAAGTCACCTTCCGAACCCTGGTACGATGTATCACCAACTGTCCTGCTCACTCTGTCCTCCCGACGTCAACTTCACTGTTATTATTTCTCTTTAAATGCTTCATCGCAGTTTTCCTGAAGATCTCAAACAGGATTTAATTCCATTCAGATCCTTTTACAGTTTACGTCATGCTGATCAGATGTTTTTTGTTGTCCCAAGAGTCAAAAAACAAGTAGGAAAACACTCATTTCAATTTTCCCTCATCCATTCGTGCGTTAACTTCTGTCCCTTCAGTTAAAAATGTTCTGGTTCAATATTTACAGAACCCATGTCATTGTTTTTGCTCATTTTGTTGAATTTTTGTTGTTCATCTTGTTTTGTGATTATCTTTGAACTCTGTTTTTTTTTTTCCCCTCAAACTTGTTTTATTATAAGTCAAACAGTCAAGTGTGAGCGAGTGTGTGTGTGAGTGTGTGTTTGTAGTTGTGTTGATTTTGTTGTTTTGATGCTTTTTTAATTCATGTATCCTGCTGTCTGCACTACTCTATCTGTCTTTTGTTGTTGTATTTATGAGGACCCCCTCGAAAGCGAGATGGCGAGACATCTCAAGGGGCTTATTCTCTAAATAAATACCATATTAAGCGCTCTGGATTATAAGGCGCACTGTCATCAAACTATTTTCACAAATAAACCATGTGGGACTTTAAAGGAAACCCAACAGTGTGATGGGTGAGTGGTTTTGTTTGTTTGTTCGTTCACGGTGACTCTGGGCTTTGTTCAGTTGTGGCGTGTAGGGGGGGTGCTGTCTGGGACCGCTGGATTGTCGGCATGTTCGCAGTGACTCAGTTGTACAGTTGTGTCGAGAAGTGACACATTGCACTCATTTTTTCCGTTCGTTCCTCTGTTTCGTGGAGTGATGAGTGTGTCTGTGGGTGTTTTTGGCTGTGTCACTGTCTGCTCCGTGCAGTGTTGGGAAGGTTACTTTTAAAATGTATTCCCCTACAGATTACATACCCCAAAATGTAGTTTGTAATGTAATCCATTGAATTACTTAAAGTGAGTAATGTAATCTGAATACTTTGGATTACTTGATTTGCTGTAGAGAAGCAAAGACGAGGAAATCTTCACATAAAATGTTTTGTCTGCTAAAAGAAAATAAAAAGCTGTTAAATCCTGTTTTAGACCTGGTTTAGACCTGGTTTTAGACCTGGTTTAGATCTAGTTTAGATCTAGTTTAGATCTAGTTTAGACCTGGTATAGTTTCTGGCAATGAGTGGCCCTAAATGTGAAAACAGGAAAACAGTAAAATCCTGCTGTGTAATCCATTTATTTTAACAAAGTAACTGTAATCCAATTACCACTCACTGAAACAGTAACTGTAACTGAATACAGTTACTCATAATTTGTACTCTGATTACATAACTCCAGTACATGTAATCTGTTACTCCCCAACACTGGCTCTGTGTGTGTTTGTGTGTTCTGCGGGTGGTGCAGCTTTGTCGTTTATTGAAGTCGTGCTGGGACACCCGAGTGGCTCTGGATTGTTTGGCGCACGGTCATTTTTTGATGGGCTTAGAGACTTAAGAGCGCATCTAATAACCTGGAAAATATGGTAAATTCAAATTCAAATAACAAAAACACGCAAAATACTTTTACTCTATACTCTTTAAGTACATTTTTAAACAGGTACTTAATTTTACTCAAGTTGAGTTTTTCATGTGATACTTCAAACTTCAGGGATGTTTTTTCTTCTTGTGTCTGTATTCTAACAAAATTGAGTCCATCATCCATAACGAGATGAACATCACCAGAGTATTTTTGATGTTGGAGATGTAGGCAGATGAATAATAAAACATGAAGCATTATCTAGAGTTTTATAATAAATCTCTTTGAGGGGGGTGGAGAGCTGCGCGTCGCCCTGCTGTAGATGCTGCTTGTTTTTACAGTGCACACATGATTTCTCGGAGCGTATATGAGGGTTAATTCATAGCTTCGTCCGTGGCCCTGGTTGGTGGCCCCGGCCCTGTGCCAGTCCTCGTGGTTTGGGGCTGTTTACTCTCATCTCCAGCAGGAACATGAGCTCTCCTCTGGGTTTAAATACTGACCGCCGGACCCACAAACACCAGGCTCCTTTAAGAGACCCTCCACGATCACCCGCCCCCCCCAAACCCGACCCCCTCACCCCGCCCACTCACCTGAAGACCCGCATTGAAGGACCTGATGTCGTTCTTCCAATGTGGTCCAGTGGAATGTTTTGGAGGATTTGTAGGTTTTATGGATTAGACACAGAGGAGAGCCTTGTACAGACCAAATCTGCACGGGCAAAACAACACCGAAAGAAATTATACACAAGCTCGAATGCACTGGAGGTTAAAGGCGCATTATGTAACTTTTCAGGTCGGGGGTCCATCACCTCCTTGTCGCCATGGAGTTGTTGTTGCTTTGTCTAGATTAGAAAGAACAACAGAAACAAACAAGTTAAAGCATTACATTACAGGTCAATCCTATTGTATTTTTGAGCAACAGAAACACCTTTAATGAACAAATACTGGATGGAAATGTTTAATGTCATACCATGGAACATTCCAGCTAAAGCAATAACATCTCCATGGAGACAAGCAGGTAGCAAACCCCCCACCAGAAAAGCTGTGTATCTGCTGCTCTATGGGTACCTGCAGTTTTGGATTATGCTTTGATAATACTACTCTCAAACAGAAAACACACTGTTCCACCTTGTGATGTCATGTGGTAATACAGGAAGTGCTCCATACACCTTCACTAAAATCATATGAATAATTTAGGTTCTAGAATGACCAATCTTGACTGAACTAAAAGTAAAAAGATAGTTGGGTCTGGTCAAGTGGTAACGGAGGGAAACAGGGGAAGATTTTTGACATTCAAATGTCTCTTATTCAGAAACTAGAGGGACTATTGAAATAAGTAAAGTATCAGAATGTAGGAAAGAGTTAACACTCCAACAGGGTCAAGTTAAACCTGTGATATTCTTTCAAGTTGTTGACAAAAAATTAAAATCATGTCGGAAACGGAGGGAATGAAATATGCAGCACTTTTTGGACAATAAATCCAAACAGTGATAACTCTTGGTTCTCACTTACATATCCTTAACAAACTGGTTTGAATATTTGCTTCATATAGTTTTCTACCATATGGTACAAGATTAGGTTGAAAAACCTCTTACTTTTTGAGTCATGAGATTTTTTATTAAGAAAGGTCATGGTAACGGAGGGAAAAGTAACGGAGGGAAAATTGTGCAAGCAAGTAGAAGGTGCATGATTTTACATCATTTGTTGCTTTTTTCTTCTGAATACTTTAATATTACTTCAAAATTAAAGGAAACTATTTCTATAAAATATGTCAGTCCTTCCAAGCAAAGTTTTATCATTTTAAATACTTTTTTTTTTTTTTTTTTTTTTTAAATCATGTACCTTCATCAACAGTTCAAAGATGGAATAACACAAGATATGATGAAATACATCCATTTATTTACATGATTTTCAGGTCTTTGAAATTTGGGAAATAATATTTGTTCCATGTTTCATACATGGTCTGTTTAAAACCTATGTAACTTTAGAACCAAAAATGGTACAGAAAAAAGGTCAACAGTTTCATAAACTAGAGTACATATGTATCTGTTCAATACATTTTTATATCAGATGCATTAACTTGACTTTTTGGCTTTGCTGTTTACTTCTGCTTGACCGGGCCCAGCTGTTAACTTGAAAACTACCGTGTCATGACATCACAAGGTGGAGGGTTTTCAGTTTTGGTGCTGTAGTCATTTTAGAAGTAAAACCAACCTTACATTTGAAGGATTTTCATGTAAGCAGCAGCAGTGAGTTGTTCTTCCTAATAGAAAGCTTGGCAGCGGTGGACTGATATATGAGAAAATAGTCCCCCAACATGTGTCGATTCATGTGATACAAGGTTAGTTTTATTTCAAACATTATTCTATCAACACAGACGTTCACATGGACAGTCTGGTGTAATAATAGGTTTGTTTCAGGTGTTTTGTGGAGTGGGTAAGACTGTTTTTAGTGGCAGGCTAACTATGGCCATTGACATGCACTAGCCTAGCACCAGCGACCTCTGCAAATACAACGACTGGATGGAATATTTCAAAAAGTGCCTTCACATGTCTTCAACACTTTGGCTCAACTAGAAAATGAGACCCTAAAAATTCTGAACTGTCCCTTTAAGCTCAGTTGTCTTTATAATGCACCAAGTGTACACTGAACAAGTTGTCTGTATCATCTAAACGTTGATTAAAAATTGTGCTGGATTAGATTCATGACTCATCCTTTTTACATCAAATAATTGAACGTAACTAATTAACTTTTACTTAAATTACATTTTATATAAAGTATTTTACTCAAGTAGATTTTTAGATGGTTACTTCTACTTTTCCATGAGCAGTGTTGGAGAGTAACAGATTACATGTACCAGAGTTACGTAATCAGAGTACGAATTATGAGTAACTGTATTCAGTTACAGTTACTGCTTCAGTGAGTGGTAATTGGATTACAGTTACTTTGTTGAAATAAATGGATTACACAGCGGTATTTTTCTGTTTTTACATTTTTGGCTATATCCCTTTTTTTTTTTTTTTTTCCCGGTAATTCCACTCATCCATTAGATCTAAACCAGGTCTAAAACCAGGACTAAACCAGAACTAAACCAGAACTAAACCGGATTTAAACCCGGACTAAACCAGGACTAAACCAGAACTAAACCAGATCTAAACCAGGACTCAGCCAGGACTAAACCAGGACTAAAAATAGGACTAAACCAGGTCTAAAACCAGGACTAAAACCAGAACTAAACCAGATCTAAACCAGGACTCAGCCAGGACTAAACCAGGACTAAAAATAGGACTAAACCAGGTCTAAAACCAGGTTTAAAACCAGGACTAAACCAGGACTAAAAATAGGAGTAAACCAGGACTAAACTAGGTCTAAACCAGGACTAAACCAGAACTAAAACCAGGACTAAACCAGGACTAAACTAGGTGTAAAACCAGGACTAAACCAGGACTAAAACCAGGACTAAAACCAGGACTAAAACCAGGACTAAAACCAGGACTAAACCAGGTCTAAAACCAGGTCTAAAACCAGGACTAAAAATAGGAGTAAACCAGGACTAAACTAGGTCTAATCCAGGACTAAACCAGAACTAAAACCAGGACTAAACCAGGACTAAACCAGGATTAAAACAGGACTAAATCATTCTGTGTGGACGTGTCTCCTCGTCTTCTATCAATAATATTTTTTAATTTGGTTCAGTAAAGTCTGGAATTTTCATTTTCTTTTATCAGACAAAACATCTTATGTTACGATATTCTCGTCTTTGCTTCTCTACAGCAAATCAAGTAATCCAAAGTATTCAGATTACGTTACTCACT
This sequence comes from Boleophthalmus pectinirostris, assembly GCF_026225935.1. NCBI lineage: Eukaryota > Metazoa > Chordata > Actinopteri > Gobiiformes > Gobiidae > Boleophthalmus > Boleophthalmus pectinirostris. The sequence goes on along the minus strand of NW_026571036.1, from coordinate 24,174,093 downwards.
TTAAGTAATTTAATGGATTATGTTACAAACTACATTTTGGGGTCTGTAATCTGTAGGGGATTATATTTTAAAAGTCACCTTCCAAACACTGTCCATGAGTAGGAATTAAGATAAATAAAGATGCTTTTTCTTAATTACAATTCTTCTGTACTTTTCCCACCTCTGCTGAAAGCTCCCAACAGTCAGTTTTACATCATACAGGACCTTTAAAAGTCTCCAGCTCTGTTAGTAACCCCTCCTCTGCATTAACATCACAAAACATCTGCCTCATAAACGCCTGGATAACTCCAAACTCATAACTTCTGACTTTGTGCGTACTCGTGTCCACCGGGAGCGTTCATTTTCTGTCTTTGTTGATAATATAATCAAAAGAGGATCCAGCGCAATACCTTTGGACATGAGAGGCTGCAGATTCACCGGCACCGGGCCAGTCAAAACAAGACGAGACAGAGCCGAGGCCCACGCTATCACCGAGGCGCTCTCCAATGGAAGAATGCATGACAAGACCGTGGACAATCTGCTGGATTTAGACGAACTTTATTGATCCACAGAGAAATGATTCAGACACAGGAGCTCACGCAGCACAATAAAATATAAAAACAAAGAAAAAAGGGCAATAATACACTGAAAATAAGCAGCAAAAAGAGCAAGAAACTGGAGTCAAATAAGAAATAAATCTATAAATGTAAATGTACAAGTCAAAATAAAATAATGAGTTGTACAGTTGTAGGGAGTATTATCTGTTCCATAAGGGTGAGTTGTTGTACAGTTGTAGTTGAGTGTTTGTTCATTGATCTGAAGGTTGGTAGTTTGAATCCTGCTCATGACATTAAAAAAAAAAAAAAAAAAAAAAAAAAAAAAAAAAACAGCACACAGAAAATGACCAGGGCCACAGATAAGAATGTAAATAAAAAGGACAGAGACATAATTTAAAATATGTCATTCAAATGTATTAAAAGACTAAAAATGGGACAAGTGAAAAGTTGAAATGATTTAAATGATTAAAGAGCCAGGCAAGTGGGTAAAATGATAAAATGGCCAAAATGAATAAACTCTACTAAAATAAGAATAAAACCTTGTAGCCCCTGGTGCAGAGGAACCAAGTCCTGAAACAGAAATAAATGTTAAAATTCAACCAAACAAGGACAAGCTGAGAGGAGGTAGTCCCACCCAGAACAAAACGGAAAGTGCTACCACAAAATCACAACAAAATAATTAAAAAACCCAAAGTGCAAACACAAAGGTACGAGCTAAACCCTCCCAAGTACGACCGGGGAACTTAAACTAAAGCTCAAAGCCCAGCTACGGCAACCATAAAAAACATGTTTATTTAAAGGTGGAGTACAGCTAAAATATGATATAACTTTTAACAAACAATATAAAACAAACAAAAAAAACAAAAAACCTACAAACACAACAAAACAAACAAAACAAAACAGTAGCAGACCAAATCCTACAATAAAAGGACAGGCAAGTGTTAAAAAAGGATTAAAACTATGTTAAAAATTTGATTTAAAAGCTACTTGCCCTTAAAAGTTCTAATAGTCGGGGGAAAAGGTCTACCACCAGTTTAACTTTAGCTCTAAAACAATAGTCAAGGACCCATTAAAACCACTTTAAAAGAGCTAAAATAACTAAAATAAAGGTTCAAATCTTACCTGACACGAGCAGAAGTCAGGACTGAGGCTTTGCTGCTTAGCCTATTTAAGCCCGACTTCTGCTGGCACAGGAAGTTGGTGTCAGGTAAATCTAAAAAGTAAGGCCCTGCCCACACTAGTGTGTATGCGAGTGTTTTTTGTTGTGGGTGCAGTGTTCGTCCACAATAATCCGGTTGAAAACAGCTCCAGAGACAGAACGAACTGGTACCTCCAACTCCCACGGATTCATCTGAGTACAGATCTGATCTGCACTGTGTGGACGCCTGAAAACACTGATACTCTGATGTAGTTCTGTGCATCATCTGCCACAGTGTGAACGTGTGTTCTTTGATGTAAAGTGATTTGAGTGCAGTATAAGACTGTGACCATTTACTATTTTACAGCATCTCGGGTCCTTGAAAGTTGGGAGGCCCCTCGTCCCTGTTGACAGTCCTGTGAGCTTTCTGGATCTCCTTAATCCAGTGTTTCTGTTTTTCCTTTTTTTTTTTTTCCTTTGACATAATATAACTGTGAAATGACTTGATACAGCCCATTAAAGCACATCATCAAACCACTATCAGCCTATTTTCAATATATCGATCAATTCAACTTTACCCCATTAGAAATCTGACGTTCATGTTCCAATGTGACATTAAGAGCCGACAGAAAGGCACATTGTGTAACTTCTAAACCTTTTCTCCACGGACATGTTATTGCTTTGTCTGAAATGTTTCACAGTATGGCATTAAACTTTTCTATTTTCATGGAGACCAATCCAGACCATGTTACAGCTCAGATCTGTGGAGAGGCGACCCCGCTCACAGTCACAATGTCTGTTTTTCTATGTATGATTGAGCTGTAAAACCACCTGTGATTTAACATCGAGCTGTTTAATGTAACACTGTGGGACATTTCCGACAGAGCAATGGCATCTCCATAGAAACATGCAGGTGACGGGCCTCTAAGCTAAAAGTTACACAGTGCACCTTTAAGTGGTGATAATAGTAAAGCAACTCTCAGGGAACACATCAGCCAGTGTTAGGTGACCCAGATGACATCACAGGAACAATTTTGAAAAGACAGACACAGGAAATTGAGTTTGGAATCAACAAAGCATAAAAAACAATACAATTATGGTGCTTCTTGGAGAATTTCACATACAAGACACCACGTAGATGTTTCTCCAGTTGATTTTGTGCTTTGTTTCATGCATGGAAATGTGTGGTTTACAAAGGCGGGCCAACTCAACTATATTCACAATGTTTATTTGCACCATTAAGCAGAGCACTGATGCCAGTGTACTGCCCGGATGATTAAACACTGTGAGATCTATAAAAGTCTTTTCTCTGCGATTTCTGATACTTGGGAACTCCTCTCAATGGAAAAACTGAGCTGGGTTCAAATGCGTCATATTTATCACAATCAGTAGAGGAACGTAACAAAGTAAAGTAGTAAAGTAGTGTACTTCATGAGAGAGAGAGAAATACTTTACTACTGTTCTTCTCAGTGTCCTTTGTGTCTCAGTCATAGGTCTCAGGTCAGTTTCACAGGACGACTGGTCAGGGAGATCAGCAGATCTGTGTCAGGACAGTCTGAAGAGAGGAAGAGCCAAAAGTGTCTCTCCTCTGTGTCCTGCAGCATCACATCGGCCTCCAGGGGGCGCCAGGTGAAGAGAACAGGAAAGGCCTCGTTCTCACTCCACTCTGATGTTTCCATTGGTGATAAAATTCCTTCAAAGTGTTTCTTCTGGAAGATCATCTGCCACATTTGCTGTCACATATGGTGTAAAAAGAGTAGTATCTCTAATGTCCATAGTTGTATTTTCCACTAATAGAGGAAAAACAAACTGCTCATTTCCCACAATCCAACAGTCCCTCACTCATGTCCTTTGAAGTGCACATGCTGCACTTCTTGGGTTAAGGTTCTAGGGTTAGGGTTCCCATATCCCAGGTATGATGTTAAAGACTGAGCTAAAAAAAACAAAAACTAACAAAACCTGCTCAATGTGTGAGACAGATAGCCCCAAAAGCCGCCAACCATTCCACTGTTGTTATTTGAAATCTCTATGTGTCTATAAAGGTGCATTGTGTAACTTTTCTGGTAGAGGGCCAGTCAAAAGCTTTTCTCCATGGAGTTATTCCTTTACCTGGAATGTTTCACAGTATGGCATTAAACCTTTCTATCTTCATGGAAACCAAACCAGACCAAGTTACAGGTCAGATCTGTGGAGAGGCGACCCCGCTCACAGTCACAATGTCTGTTTTTCAAGATATTTTAGAGCTCTAAATCCACCTGTAATAAATTACATGTTTTAGGACTGTTTAATGTCACACTGTGGAACATTCCAGACAAAGCAATAATCCAAAGAAACAAGTAGGTGACACACCCCCAACTGAAAAGTTACATAGTGCACCTTCAAGTACATATTTTAGGTATCTGTACTTTACTTACATTTTTAAGTGGTTACTTTTGAATTTTACTTCTCTACATTTGAGAGCATGTCTGTATCTGTATTTTCTCCGCTACCATTTTTAACTCGACTGAAAAGTATTTTTATCATAATTTGAGACCTACTTTTCAAACATTTGTAGTTTGAAAATAATTAAATAAATGAGAACAGCAAGGCAAAAATAAATAAAGAAATTGTTTCTGTTGAACAAAATTCAGCACAATTTTTTTCTCAAAATGAATACACTTGAAGTTCTCAAAATTTGCTCTAATCTGTAAATACATTTTTAAAAGAGTACTCTAATACTTTTACTAAAGTAGACTTTTAATGCGATACTTTTACTTGAGTATTTTTTCTCTGTTATCTGTACTTTTGCTTAAGTAAATCTGTACTTTTACGTAAGTAACAAAATGGAGTACTTCTTCCTCCACCACTGATTATAATGTTGTATTATTTTGTTGAATGCAGCGTTTCCTCTATTGTCCACAAGATGGCACTCAAGTCTGTAATATGTTCTACCATTTAAAGAAACCGAACGGCAGCCTAAGAATAAAATAAATACAGAAATACAATTACGTGGTAAATAAACACATAAATATAACAGAACAAAAAAGAAGGCTAAAGAAATTCAATTGAAAAAAAAAAACACTTAAGAGCATGTATCCGTATTTTCTACTCAATTCTACTACAATTTTTAACTCGACTGAATTTTTTTTTTTTATTATAGTTTGAGCAAATAAATAAATAAATAAATAAAAACAGCAAGGGAAAAATTATTAAATTAATTGTTCCTGTTGAATAAATCAGCACGAGTACTTTAATACTTTTACTAAAGTAGATTTTTTTTATGTGATACTTTAATTTTTTTCACCTTTTTCTGTACTTTTGCTTCAGTAAATCTTTACTTTTGCTTAAGTAACAAAATGGAGTACTACCACTGATTCGTTGTATTATTTTGTTGAATGCAGCGTTTCCTCTATTGTCCACGAGATGGCACTCAAGTCTGTAATATGTTCTACCATTTGAAGAAACCGAATGGCAGCCTAAGAATAAATTAAATACAATAAATACAAACAAACACATAAGTATAACTGAACAAAAAAGAAGGCTATGTAAAATTAATTGAAAAAAATAAATAAAACAAAAAAATCACACCTTCACAGGCCCCAGCGAGGATCGAACTCGCGACCCCTGGTTTACAAGACCAGTGCTCTAACCACTGAGCTATGGAGCCAGTGACGCTCTGTCAGTTTTACACGTCAATATTATATCTTACCACGTCAACACGAAAGGATTAATACTCGAGTAAAACATGAATCTAAAGTCTCGAGTATCGCATAAAAGTTTAGTGTCACAATAGCCACACCTGCGCATGCTCAGTTATTCGTGACGCTATTAATTGTATTTCGTTGCAAATGTCGCGCCGATGTGTGCTACTATTTCAATTACATTACCTGGAAAATATAGAAATACTTAAGCAAAAATCAAATGCATCAACTCAAAGTGAACGCGAAACGATTCTGGGTCAAACGTTGTAGTGTAGCGCCCTCTAGCTGCAGCAGTCGTCTGAGATCATTCAGGGACACTGTAAACTTTCCCCTGCCTCACCCTCTATTTGTCTTGAACTCTTCCTGCCTTCCTTGTCTGTTTCTCGTTTTTCTCATTCTTAGATAGCCGCTCTCCACGATGGCGGTGGTCACGGGTTTGTTGAGCTCGTTGACTCCGGTGCTTTACGCGCTTCTCTTTTTGCTTTTCGTCGCGTTCCTGAGTTACTGCGCATACATTAAATACATACACATGAAGTACGATCACATACCTGGACCACCGCGAAGCAGGTAAGTCACAAACTAAAGTAAGTGCTTAAAAAAAAAAAAAAAACAAACGGAGAAATGTCTAAAAATGTCGTGTTTGTTTATAGTTTCATCTTTGGGCATGCGAGCATTTTTTTGAAGTACATCAATTCCGACCGGCTTATTTTTGATAAAATGTTAGAATGGTACGTAAAAATACACAATACGTTTATTATACATATATATTATGATGATGACATGACATGACTGCAGGTCAGAGACGTACGGACCGGTGTACAGGATCAACTTTCTCCACAAAATTCTAATTGGTGTCACGTGTCCAGAAGCTACGAAGGTAAGAACGATATAATATAAAATACAGTGGTGGAAGAAGTACTCCATTTTGTAACTTTTTGGATGGGGGTCCGTCACCTGCTTGTTTCTATGCCTTACATTTCAGTTTAAGTGCAGGTGGTTTTATAGCTAAAAAATACCTAGAATTACAGACATTCTGACTGTGAGCGGGGTCGCCTCTCCACAGATCTGACCTGTAACTTGATCTGGTTTGGTCTCCATGAAGATAGAAGGGTTTAATGCCATACTGTGAAACATTCCAGACAAAGGAAAAACATCTACATTGAGAAAATAATTAGATGGATCCTCCACCAAAAAAGTTACAGAATGCATCTTTTGATAAAGTACAGTTATCCAAATATGTATACTTAATTAGAGTACTTTTACTTTGTAATGTTCCACCTCTGATAAAATGATGTAATCATTGTTAACTCAGTGTTGTGGTTTCAGGAAATCCTCATGTCATCAAAGTATCCCAAAGATAAAGGCTTTCACAAGAGAATTTTTCATCTGTTTGGAGTAAGGTAAAGACTCTGTCCATCTCAGGAGTAAGTAGGCAGTGTTTCTGTTGGAAGGTCCGCCACCTGGTTGTCTATAGAGATATTATTTCTTTGCCTGGAATGTCCCACAGTAGGGCATTAAAGTTATATTTATTAAAGGTCCCATATTACACATTGTGAACTTTGAGCCATGTTATAATGTTGTTACCTCATCTCAAAACATACTTGGACTTGTGTTTTATGTCACTTTATGTCATGTGTTTGTCTATATCTTCAAAGCTCTAAATGCTGTGTTCCACCTTGTGATGTCATGAAGTGGTTATTTTCATGTTAACAGCTCCTTTTTTATGTTTAGTTCAGCAGAAACTGGCAATACCAGGGCTGAAAATATCCAAATGACCTCCACAGATCTGACACAGATCTGACATGTTACCTTAACCCTAACCATAATGCCATACTGTGGAACATTACACTGAAATGTATCAAATCAAATTAATTTGTATAGCACATTTAAAACAACCAAAGCTTGCCAAAGTGCTGAACAACACTGAAACAAAGTGAAATAAAACATACAATAAGAAAATCAAGCATAATAATAATAATAATAATAATAATAATAATAATAATAATAAGCAAGATTTGAAAGTGTCTCTTCCTTACTCTGGGCCAATGCCAAGGAGAAAAGGTGCATTTTGAGAAAGGATTTAAAGTGCTGCAGGTCCTATCACATCTCAATGGACTCAAGCAGTTGATGGATCCTCTGCCAGGAAAGTTCCACAGTGCACCTTTAAATCTGACTTTTCTGTGTGCTTTGCTTGATGTTCAGGTTCTTGGGGGACGGTCTGGTCACAGCTGTAGATCACGACCTGTGGTACAAACACAGACGCATCATGGATCCGGCCTTCAGCAGCCTGTGAGCCACATGCACTTTTCTCTGCTTTAAATGAAATAAATACACTCAGAAATGTTCAACTATTCCATTATAACTACAGATACCTGAGAGGCCTGATGGGCACGTTCAATGAGAGGGCCGAGAAGCTGATGGAGCGTCTGTCTGAGGAGGCTGACAACAACAGAGAAGTGACCATGCTCCATATGGTCAACTGCGTCACCATGGACGTCATAGGAAAGGTAAAACTACACTGTCGTGCTGATTTAAAGGTGCATTATGTAACTTTTCTGGTGAAGGGTTTGTCAAACGCTTTTCTCCATGGAGATGTTATTGCTGTATCTGGAATGTTTCACAGTATGGCATAAAACCTTTCTATCTTCATGGAGACCAAACCAGACCAAGTTACAGGTCAGACCTGTTTCTAGGTATTTTTGAGCTGTAAAACCATCTGTAATTGAATAAATGCAGAGTAGAACTGTTTAATGCCACACTGTGGAACATTCCAGTCAAATCAATAACATCTCCATGGAAAAAAAAGCATTTGATGTATCCTTTACCAGGAAAGTTACACAATGCACCTTTAAGAGTGGGGTTGTGTAATTTGTCATTAAGACATCAGCTGCTTTTCTCCTTATATGTGATAGTGTCTCCATAGAGAGTTAACATATTGTACAAGTAAATGTTTTTGTTTGTTTGTTTGTTTGTTTCAGGTTGCGTTTGGAGTTGAACTGGACCTTCTCAACAAAGATTCTCCTTTCCCAGATGCCATTGAGACATGTTTAATGGGACTTGTAGTTTGTGCCAGAGACCTTCTGTATGAGGTATTCCAAGTTTTATTAAAGGACCTTTATTAGGCAAAAGTGACTCTTGTGAGATTGTAGACATGTTATAATGTTGTTCCCTCCTCACAAACACACCTGGAGTTGTGTTTTGTTACATTCACACATGTTTGAGTAACTCTTTATTATTAGTCTGCCTACATCTTTGAATGCATCTTAGAATGCTCTGTTCCACCTTCTGATGTCATGTAGTGGTAGTTCTCAAGTTAACAGAACCTTTTGCCTTTAGTTCAGTAGAGATTGGCAATGCCAGAAATCCCTGAAATGATCCACATGATTCTAGTGAAGGTGTATGGAGTTTAAAAACACAATGGAGGACTTACCACATGACATCACAAGGTGGAACAGCATGTTTTCACTGTGAGAGAAGAACTCAGCGTAAATGTGCAGGGTTTGTGTGTTAAACATGTGTGAATGAAACAACAACACAACTCCAGGTCTGTTTGTGATGAGGAAACTACATTAGTACATAGATCTAAATGAATTGCTTTGGGTCACAACAACTTTGGTGTGGACACGTAATAACAATTTGAAAATGTAATTGTTGTTTTTTTCAGTACAAGCCGTGGAACAGAGATTTCGTTCAAAAGGTGAGAACCGCCTGTCGCCTGCTGCGTTCAACTGGAGCTCAGTGGATCAATGAAAGAAGGATGGCCATGCAAAACGGAGAAAATGTGCCCAAAGACATTCTCACGCAGATCATCAAATCAGCCGGACAAGGTAGAGAGTCCCCTTCAAAACTCCAAAAACACCAACACACGCTGCACATTAAAGTGACAGGTTTTTATGGTTCTCAGATGTTTACTTGATTTGGTGGGATAATACCTGTTGTAAATATAAACTATAGTTTTACACAAATTTGGAAAGAAACATTGGAAATGATGTTGAAAATTACAGAAAGTAGAGAGTTCTATTTCAGAGAGCCCCACATTGATGACATGACACTGGGAGAATTCTGTCCAAAAGTTCACCACAATTTACACAAAAGAAGCAATTTTTTTAAACATTATTTCAACAAAATAAAGGTGCTTTCTTGTATTTTTATTTGTCAAAGAATAATCTTGTGTAGTTTTTTGTGTAGTGTGTGTGTTTTGCCCCAATGTACTACATAGTTGCTAAGTAACAGTTATGGAATTTCCTAATATTATGTCAATGATTGGTTGATTTCCAAACAGGAAGTAGCATTTTAAACTTAAGAAAATGGCAAACTTGGACCTTCTTTGTGTTTTAGTAAAATTAATAGCCCGTCCTGTCGCAGGCACTCACATTTTTACTTTATTTGGTGGGATAACACCTTTATTCATCAAATAATAATTTGTACATTTGAGGACTTTTGGCTCTAGTGTGATGACATGATTCCCAACCAGGACATGATATTTTGGTGAAATGAGTAGTTTAACCTGTCAAAGGTACTGTAAAGATGTTTTTGTTTTTGTTTTTTACAGAGGAACACATGACCAAAGAGGATGAAGAGATCATGTTGGACAACTTTGTGACTTTCTTCATTGCAGGTGAGAAAAAGTGTGTGGGGAACTTCAAACTTAAGGTGCATTGTGTATCTTTTCTGGTGGAAGGTCCGTCAGCTGTTTGTTTCTATGGAGATGTCATTGCTCTGCCTGGAATGTTCCACAGTGTGACATTAAACAGCTCTGCCTTACATTTATTCAATTACAGGTGGTTTTAGAACTCAAAAATATGTCTAAAAACAGACATTGAGACTGTGAGTGGTTTCGCCTCTCCACAGATCTGACGTGTAACTTGGTCTGGTTTGGTCTCCATGTAGATAGAAAGGTTCCAGAAATAACATCTCCATGGAGACAATATTTGAAGGACCTTTAAAGGTGCATTGCACAGCCTTTCTGATGGAGGGTCCCTCACCTGCTTGTCTTCATGGAGATGTTATTGCTTTGTTTAGAATGTTCCACGGTGAAGATTAAACCATTAAATCAGTGGCAAATGTGCAGAAAGCCCTTTCTGTTTATGGATATCCAAAATGGGTTTTCAATAAAACACAGAGAGTTAAAAAAAAACAAAAAAAAACAGGACAAGAGAGGTCAGGCCCAGAGGTGTGCAAGCTCCATTATGGCTTTGAATGATTCTGCTAATATGACCCCACACTCAGTGCAGTTCAATAAGCCTAACTAACAAACAAAACAAGTAACAAGTATTTGTGTTAGTTTAAGAGTAGTTTCAGTGTAGTTAGCTCCTCCTCCAGCAGATATAAGGAAGTGTCCACCAGTGTCTGACCACAACTGAAGAAGCAGCTTGGATGAGCTGAGAAACGTATTTGACCAAATAAAATTTTGTCCAGCTGACAAATTGAATTTCTCCTTGTGCCATGGATTCTACCTGGACAACTGACAGATTTTACTCATTCAATAAGTCTTAAGGGAGACAACTATAGATTACAGGTCAGATCTGTGGAGAGAACGAGCCTTATTATATTTTTAAGTAACAGAAACACCAGTAATGAATAAATGCTACCACGGAACATTCCAGAAAAGCAATACCATCTCCATGGAGACAAGCAGGAGATGGACCCTCCACCAGAAAAGTTGCACAATGCACATTTAATAAAACATAATCTCAGAAAGGCAGTAGAATTCAGATAAACAGCTAAACCAATGATCTGTTTATATTTCTTATTTGTATTTTGTAGGTCAGGAGACTACGGCCAATCAACTTGCATTTTGCATCATGGAACTGGGCAGACATCCAGAAATACTGGAGAAGTAAGAGACAAGTTTGAAATACGTAACAAAACTGATTTATTTCATTGATTTACTTAAAATTACAATTAATGAATTAATTTATTTTAGTTTGTTTTAATTTAGGTATTTATACATCTTTATGATGTTTTTGTAATTTATTTTTCTTTATTCTATTTGTTTCTCTCTTTTTTTTAGCTATTTATTTGTTTAGTCATTTATTTATATTTTAGCTATTTATAATTTTTTTTTTTCAGTGATTATTATTTTTTTTTTTAGCTAATTATTTATTTTATTTTTTATTTGGCTATTTGTTTTTTCATTGATTTAGCTATTTATATTTTATTTTTATTATTATTTTTTTTTTATTTGGCTATTTATGTATTTATTTATTATTATTATAAATTTTTTTTTTGCAATTTCTTTATTTTTTTAATTCATTAATTTCAGGGTGAAACAAGAAGTCGACAATGTTATTGGAGAGAAGCTGGACATAAGCTATGACGACCTGGGAAACCTGACATATCTGTCCCAAGTGAGTCCTTCCTCCAGCCGTTAGAGAAGTATGAAAGTAAAAAAAACATATGAATAAACAGAGAAAGGTGCAGGAATTAGAATAATATTAAAGAATTAGAATATTCAAGGGCTCATATGACCCTGTTTCTATGTTCTAATGTTGTTTCTTCATCACAAACACACCTGGAGTTGTGTTTTGTTTCATTCACATGTTTAACACACAAACCTGCACATTTAGGTTCTTCTCTCAAACAGAAAACACTCCATTCCACCTTGTGATGTTGTATGGTTATACAGGAAGTGCTCCACTGTGTTTATAAACTCCGTACATTTTTACTAGAATCATTTGGATCATTTCGGTCCTGGAATTGCCACTCTCTACTGAACTAAAGCTAAAAAGTAGCAGTTCACTTGAAAACGACCACTTTGTGACATCACAAGGTGGAACAGAGCATTTAGAGCTTGGGAGATGTAGACAGAGTAGTAATAAAGAGTTACTCAGACATGTGTGAATGAAATAAAACACAACTCCAGGTGTGTTTTTGAGGAGGTAACAGCATTCGAAGATGGCTTAAAGCTCACAGGAGTGCGTTTTGTGTAATAAAGGAACTTTAATGTAACAGTGGAGTGATGTTTTACTAAAGGTGCTGAAGGAGACTCTGAGACTCTATGCGACAGCTCCAGGAACTAACCGGGAACTTGATGAGGACATGGAGATCAGTGGGATCCATATACCTGGAGGAGTCAGTGCTATGGTAAAAACTACTGTATATCCTGTATGGATTATTTACAGTGACCTACTGTAAACAATAGATTCCTTGTATTGATGGTTAAGGATTTATAAGGGACAACATCAGAAAGGAGAAGTTAGTGAGGAGTATTTTATTTTTTTTGTATTTATCTGTAAAAGTGCAGCTCAATTTTATGATTCACAAGTTGAATCTGTTTTTATATATATACATTGTTTTCTAGTACATTTGGGTCAGATACACAGAAATACAAAATAGCAATACATAATAGTTGAGAGCTTTTGTCATGCCCCCTTTATAGTCGACTAATCGATCAGCAGTTGACTACAGCCCTAAAAAAGTTTTAGCAAATCAATGAAAATGTATAAACGTTTAAAAAGCTGCAGGAGTGATGTTGATAACTATGGATGAATGGCTCTTGCTGGTTTCAGATGACATCACACCATTCTACAGGTCAGTATTATTTAATACAAAATTGTTCATTTTTCTTGTAATACAGCACGCTCCTGGGTCTAGTCAATAATAGAAATGATCAGGTTCCATATTTAATTAATTGAATTTACGTTTCTGATATTTCGTAGCAAAGTACAGTGTGATCAATAGGAAAACCAGGCTCCTGCCCCCTGTCTGGGAGTTTGACATCATCACATTCTAGAATCTGAAAACCAGAAAACCAAAAAAGAAGCTTAAACATAATATTTGGACCTGTGGTTTATGGAGGCATGTGATGGGAAAACAGTTAAGACTTAGCAGTAGGGAGGCGAGCTATAGTGGGCTATCCATGCTTCTACAAAAGTCTTAAAGCAATGTTCAATTCAAATATGATCGTTTGAAAGTGATATAAAGATATGTTTATTGACAAGAGCTTTTATGTGTTTAGTTCAGCTCATACGTAAGCAGCCGAATGGAGAAGTTCTTCAAAGACCCTCTGAAGTTTGACCCGGACAGATTTCACCCAGATGCTCCCAAGTAAGTCACAAACTACAACTAACTACACAGCTTTATCTCTACAAGCATTGCCTTTGACATATGAGCGTGAAAATGTACTGAGATAGAATCAATTAAGAGTCAAATCTTGGTGGTGATTTGGGTCAACACATAGACTGTTTATTTAAATGGACATAGATAACCGAATGCACAAGCCGCCGTGTTCTAAGTAGAAAGTTCACATGCGACGCTTCCGGCTCCTTCTGACCCTGGCTCCCATTGACTTGCTTCGGAATATGGTATCTCCTTTCTAAAATGTTCATACGAACCCACTCTACATGATCGTGGTGTTTTTATTTTGCAATTTTATTTGTTAAAAAAAAAAAAATCCTAATATGGAGTTTGGCTTGTCACACTCCTTTAGTCCACCTCTGTACACAGTCTATGAGTCAGTATCATCAGGTATATTCACTGATGGCGCCACAGCAGCAGAGGTTAAAGGTTGCTGAATTGCACAGATACAGGAGGTATTTTAAAAGTGCTCATGGATTTCTTTTCATCTAAATTATAAGTTGGGATCCGTATATTATTTTTATCTGCCATTTTCACACTCTTTAATAAGTGGACTGGCATATCCAAATGGATTTTGGCTTATTCTGTTTTGCAGTAACCTTAAAGCATGATCACAAAACCTATCAAAGCGCCACCCCTTTCCCAACACAGTGCATTTCTCCAATATTACAAAGTCTAACCCTCCCTTACGTCAGTGCACATGTTACAACTCAACAAGCAGAGCTTATGCTTTATCTGTACACTCACCGTCGATCCAGAGATAAATACATGCACAATCATTGTTTACTTTCCCTTTCCAGGCCTTATTACTGTTACTACCCGTTTGCACTCGGCCCTCGAGCGTGTCTGGGCAAAAACTTCGCTCAGGTAAATCCTTCACTTCCTGTTGACTTTTGTGCATCATGGAATAATGATAGTAATGATAATGGTAATATAATAAAGTGTGTGTGGGTGTGGATTACAGATGGAGGCAAAGGTGGTGATGGCCAAACTGCTCCAGAGGTTTGATTTCACCCTTGTCCCAGGACAGAGTTTTGCCATAAAGGACGTAGGAACCCTCAGACCAAAGAGTGGAGTCATCTGCACCATCAAACACAGACACCAGCAATGAACTCACACAAACACTGAATAAATGCGGGACTAAATGTGGACTGGACCAGAACTAAACCAGGACTAAAACAGGACCAAACCAAGTCTCCATCTAGCCTCATCTCCACACTACAAAAACTAAAATGTTAAAGTTAATATGACGTGAATCAAGAACATTTTTTGTGTTGATTTGAGTAAATTTCACAAATAAAATTGCTTACCAGTGGAATAAGTCTTTTTGTAGATGAAATGGGAAAATACACCTACTACCAGGAGATAAGAACAATGACAACTCTTTGTACTTAAAATAAGAAACTAAATCTTGTTGTTGAAATTAAAGGTGCATTGTGCAACTTTTCCGGTGGAGGGTCTGTCACCTGCTTGTCTCCATGGCAATGTTGTGTTGCCTGGAATGCTCCATGGTATGACATCAAACACATCTATCTAGTATTTATTCATTACTGGAGTTACAACTGTATTACACAAAAATACAATCATTCTCTCTCTGAATAAGGGCGCCTCTCCACAGATCTGACCTGTAATGTAGCCTATCTATAGTTGTCACCCTTGAGATAGATAGATAGAAGTTGCTCATGGCACCTTTAAGAAATAGAAAACTTATTCCATTGGTAGATCATTTTATTTTTCAAGTGAAATTTACTTAAAATCTTCTTCATTCAAGTAATTTGATCTTAATCACATTTGACTTTTTGCAGTGCAGCCAGGAGTGAGCAAGGACAGAAAAAAAGGCTCTAAAATGGAAAGGACAATAATAGATGTTTGCACTAAACCAGCACTAAAATATGCTGCAGTTAAAGGATTAGAATATATAATATAATGTAGTATAATGTTCTCTATGGGCTCATGTTGTGTGTAAGACACACAGATTTGATGTGTGGTATTTGACCTACTGTCATTTTTGTAACTGCTTTACTTATAAATAAAGTTGATTATAGATTATATGGTGCAATATTTCCTTAAATGTGTCCTATATGACACCAAATGGACTCCTGGGAGCTTTTAGCCATGTCCTAATGTTGTTACCTCCTCAAAAAGAATAAGAAGAATGCACCAATTTTCTACAGGGCTTTTCTGGACACTCAAAGACACTTTACAGAGCATTATTCCTTCACACCACACACTACTTTCATACTGGTGAACCCTTGTGGCTCAGTGGTCTCCCATCCAAGTACTAACTAACTTCTGAGATCTATCAGGGTCAGGCTTTGACAAGCCAGTGCAGACACAAAAAACAGACCTGGAGTTGTGTTTTGTTCACATATGTTTGAGTAACCTTTTATTAGTCTGTCTACAGCTCCAAAACTCAAAATGTTAGTTTTCAAGTGAACAGCTCCTTTTACTTTTTGTTCAGTAGTGATGGGCAGTTCCAGGGCTGAAGTTATCCAAATGATTCTAGAGAGTGTGTGGAGTTTAAAAACACAATGGAGCACTATACCGAGGTACAACATGACATCTCAAACAGAATGTGTGTGTTTCTGTTTGAGAGAAGAACTCAGCCTAAATGTGCAGGTTTGTGTGTTAAACATGTGAATGAAACAAAACACCTGCAGGTCTGTTTGTGATGAGGAAACAACATTAGAACATAGATCAGAAAATAGTGTGATGGGCCCTTTAATCACGAGCTGATCAACCTATTTTATGAGGCTACACAAAGTTCATTGTGTGGTTCATAAAAGGTCAGTGATGATAAAGATGTCTGATTCAAAAGAATGAAAGTTGAACCACACACCTCACGTCTCAAACAAGCACTTTGAAATGGTTAAAGGTCCATCTTACGTTATTTTATGATCTCTGTTCTAATGTCGTTTCCTCATCACAAACAGACCTGGAGTTGTCTTTTGTTTCATTCACACATTTTTAACACATAAACTCTGCAGGAGCTGAGGAGCCAGTCTACAGTCTACTGTCTACAGTAAGCAGACAGAGACAAAAGAACTGGCCCTCCAAAAATTCCCATCACTAGTCAGGCGTCCACCACTACTGCACATGCGCACGACCGCCAAACGTCTATTTGAGCTCCCGAGGCAGAAGTGCACTAAGAAGTAGCCTAACATTTTAAAAGTGTATTGGTTTTATTGTACGTTTGGCCAGTTTGCGTCAGAATACCTACATTAGATGATTGAATTGTTTGGATTTAATATTTGTTTTTATCGTTATCATTTTCAGCGGAATAGAACAAATCAAAATGAACTATGCAGATTCAGATAAATGAGTTGAAATTTGACATAGCTAAGGTATAAAGTTTGATCCTCATGTGCAAACAGAATCAAACCCGCGTTTCTAATCCAGAGAAATATGTGTCAAACTGTGGAGGTCAGGGTCAGGGTTTATCTTTATTGCATCTATACAACTGTAATGGAAAAATGTAAGGAGCTCATTTCGACGGGGCAGGCCATTTCGACGACACCAGCACAATGCAGGCTAAAGTGTAATTTTCTTTTCCAACATGGCATTCGTAAGCACACTGTGCGTGTTTTTCTTTGTGTTTCTCAGATATTGTCTTTACATCAAATACCAGCATCTCAAATATGACCAAAAAAATAGCACACGTAAGTTTCTTTGGGGTCAGCTCTATGTTCCCTTAATTTTAAGATTTTTTCTCAAAATGAAACTTTAAGTCAGGCCACTTTTATTTCTGTACCACATTTAAAGGGATGATTCAGGGTCATTTCAACCTCGGGCGCTGTAGTGGACCAAACTGAAAGGCAAAGACAAGGTATAAAAAGAAGTTTAAATTTAATAAAGTCAAAAATGATATAATTTAACAAAGGCTCAAATTAGGCAAATTATTAACCAAAAAGCCGGGCCCAACTGGGGTAACTTAAACTGAACAAAACAAAACAAACCCAACCAGACAAAGGAACAGAGGTGTTTAAATACTTGAGGACCAACTAAAGCTAAACACAAGTGGGAGGAGTTACACTAATTAATTAACTAAACCAATAACTTAATCAAAGTAACAAAAAGGCAAATAATTATAATACAGAAAATAATAAGTGATAATAAAGTGACCTTAAAGCAAACTTTACAAACTAACTTAATAAAACTAACTAAACAGTGCTCCCTCCCCCCTTGTTGAGTCATGGTGGTCTCTTCCAAGGGTCCTCAGTCTGGTGCTCAGACATATATTAACTAAAATGTGTGCACTCAAATTAGAATATAAGTCAAAATAAAGGGAATTAAATTATGTGTAATGTAATTAACTTGATGGAAATGAAATGAAATGAAATAGCTGGCAGAGGGATCCACTACATGCACCATGACCTCTGCGTGACCTCTGTAGTCATCTGCTGCTGGACAATAGTCAGGTATAATTGATGACCAAATTGAGAGAAATGGGGATAAATTCTGATGCATATTTCATCAGGGCCTAATTTTGGGAGAAAAAAAAAACAACTTAGAAATGAGGGAACAAAGGGCTGAGGGAACACACACACACACACACACACACACTCCCAGTTTGTGTAATACTCATAACTTGCATGTTTTGTTTGTTTAAATGCAGTTTTCTCTTGGGCCATTCTCCAATTTTGGTGGAGACAATGAAAAAGGATGAAGTCATTCATGACAAGTTTATATAATGGTGAGAAAAATGCAACAGTAAAAGTGAGTTTTAACATTTCAACCTTGTGATCTCGTGAAGTGGCAGCTTTCATCTTAACAACTGTATTTTACCAGTGGTAAAAGGCCTGCAAGTCCTTCCCTGCTGGCCTAAAAAGATATGTGCATCACAGTCTGATGTTAATTATATTATTATTAAATAATTCTGCCTGCTTTCTTTCAGAGCTTTTCCAATGCTTGTGCTGCTTCCACACATGTATTTTAATTTTAAAGCATTTGACCAATCATTTCAGCCGTCATTTGTTGGCAGGCAGAGTCAAAATCAAAGAAGTCTAAGGGCCTTCACAATCTGTTTTGCAGGCCCTCGAACACAAAAGAAATGTCCATGAAACTGTTCAACCAGTCAGATTTTGAGTTGGTGTGAGCAGGGCCTTTAGCAGGTGTATGACAACGTCACCAGACAGAGAGATCAGAGCACGAACCAGCCAAAGCACCAAACTGCATCTGTAGCAGTTACGCCAATCCAAATTACACCAGTGGTGTAATAGGGATTTTTTAAGTGGGAGTACGTGATTCCTGACTGAACCAGGAGGACTAAACCAGGACTACACCAGGTCTAAACCACATCTTGGACTTGAGAGAGAGAGAGAGAAAGAAAGAGAGAGAGAGAGAGAGAGAGAGAGAGAGAGAGAGAGAGAGAGAGAGAACCCTGAGCCCGTGGAGCAGGGTGTCCACAAAGCTCAATCTGGTGACGGCTGCGCAGGAACACCTCCAGGCCCGTCCCAACACTCTGGTTCAGTCCTGGTTTAGTCCTGTTTTAGTTCTGGTTCAGTCCTGGTTCAGGTCACTCAGTAGTGCAGTGTCATGAGCCTATGCAGGTTGTTTTCACCAGTGCCAGAAGCTCTGGTTTGACATTTAAGTTGTAGCTATTTGATATTTGTTATTTTTTATATCTATATAATTATTTTATTATATATTAGTGAGTGGATGTCGCATGCTCGTGTACCACGCTCACTACACCCCTTATCTATCTGCAATGCAATGGCTCTTGACTGTATTTCTGTATACAGTAATAAGATGGATTTTATATCCATAAATAGTTATTGAGGAGTGGATTGTTTCAGACGGAGCACTGCTGAAAGTCTAGCTGTGAAATGCACACTCCACCACTGACTTTTATCTTTAGTTGAAAACACAGTGGAGCACTTCCTGCATTGCCACATGACATCACAAGTTGGAATAGTGTTTGAGAGACAGACTCAACCAAAATCTGCAGGGTTTGTGTGTTAAACATGTGTGAATGAAACAAAACACACCTCCAGGTCTGTTTGTGATCAGGAAACTACAATATAACAGATGAGAAAAGAACGTAATATTGGCCCTTTAACAAATGAAAATACTACACTCTCTTTGTATGTTATTAGTTGTAGTAGGTTTGGGGTGTGTTTCAACATTTACCCTGTAATTGTATTACTAATATTGTGTAACCATGTCCCCCTCAGCCCTCTGCACTCTCCTCTAGTATTGGTTCACTTATTGCCATAGTAACATGTTATGTAAAGTAAATAAATTCCTGTTTTAGGTCAGAGATATATGGACCACTGTACAGGATCAATATACTACATTATCTGAGGTAAGCCTCATTCAACCTCTTCACAGTGGTGAATGAAGTACTCAATTTTGTTACTTAAGTAAGAGTACAGATACCAAACTAAAACAAAAAAGTCTCCAGTATGAAGAATCACATGGAAAAATCTACTTAAGTAAAACTATGAGTACAAATACATGTTTAAAAATGGTAAATAAATAAGTAATATAAATAAATAAATACATTAATTAATTAATAATAAGTAAAAAGTAAAAGTATTTTTTGTATTTTTGTTATGCAGTTTTTGCAGTTTAGTCTGCCTACATCCCCAAGCTCAAAATGCTCTGTTTCACCTTGTGATGTCATGACACAGTAGTTTTCAAGTTAACTACTACGTTTTACTTTTAGTTCAGTGGAGATTGTCAATTCCAGGGCTGAAATCATCCAAATTATTCTACTGAAAGTCTGTGGGATTAACCCTCACGCTCTCCTTGGGGTCACATTGACCCGAAGAAATTTTTTTCCCTTCCTGCTCTCTTGGGGCAAGTCAATCAGACCCAAAAATTTATTTTCTCGCCTGGTGAGAATTTATTTGAAAATAAATTTTTGGGTCTGATTGACCCGCCCCAAGAGAGCAGGAAGGGAAAAAAAAATTCTTCGGGTTAATGTGATCCAGAGGAAAGCGTGAGTTAAAAAAAAAAATTACAAAATGACATCACACAGTGGAACAGAGTGTTTTCTGTTTGAGAGAATAACATAGCTTAAATGTTCAGGGTTTATGTTAAATATGTGACTGAAACAAAACACAACTCCAGGTGTGTTTAA
Organism: Boleophthalmus pectinirostris; assembly: GCF_026225935.1. Lineage (NCBI taxonomy): Eukaryota > Metazoa > Chordata > Actinopteri > Gobiiformes > Gobiidae > Boleophthalmus > Boleophthalmus pectinirostris. Next base: position 24,153,576 of record NW_026571036.1, on the reverse strand, counting down.
TGAGGAAAACATTTTAACACAGACTTATCATACTAAATAAAGATATTCATTTGAGCTGTAGTTTGGTCATGAAAATATAAAAAATACTGACAATCTGAGTCCAGTCTTAGTTTCTTGGTTGATACAATTCTAATTCATATCCTTTTACTTTTCTCTGACATCATTTCAGGAGATTCTCATGTCCTCAAAATACCCCAAAGATAAATTCCTCTACAAGCGTCTCTTCAACCTTTTCGGTCAAAGGTAAAAGTCTAAACACACAGTCATTTTTTAATCTGTATTTTCTTTATTTTGCTTCATATCTTTTCTATTTTTGTTTAGGTTTTTGGGGAATGGTCTGGTGACAGCGCGAGACCACGAGCAGTGGCACAAACAGAGACGCATCATGGACCCCGCCTTCAGCAGCCTGTGAGCCACAACTGCACATACTTGTATTTATTACAATGATTACTTATTATTTATAATATAATTTATTATTTTTATATTATGAGGAACATGGGGTGACACCATAGACTGTATATAGAAGTGGACTGAGGGAGTGTGACGTCACCCATATCATTGGATCCAGTCAAATGAAGCTCAAGAGATGAGCAGTTATAAGCGTTATTGGAGCAGAGTTTCATATAAGGGATAGGAATTTATTTAAAGGCAAAATGGCGACATCTTAAGAGTAAAATGATGAGGCTCACTGCAGCAGTTACAGAGAGACGGTTAACTATTTTTCAGTGTAACTAGTCAATTGGAGCCAGAGTGGATGGAGCTGGAAGTGCCCCCACGCTCATTTCCTATTTCAAATGGTGAGCGGGTTAACTATGTACCTTTATACATTCTCTGGGTGATAGTACTTCAGTTGGTACAGGTTTTGTTCACTGATCTTAAGGTGGGTGGTTCCCGCTCTCGACATAAACATCATTGGTAGAGCCGTCAGATCTATAGATAAATGCAGTTTTTGTGTCCTTAGGCAAGACACTTACCCCACCTCACCCCAGTGCCTGTGTACATTGTTTTATAAATGTGTGTGTGAATGAGTGAGTGGTTTCTTGATGTAAAACACTTTGAGCCTTGAAGGTGGAAAACACTGTTTAAAAATTTGACCATTTACCCATTGACAGGGTGTCCTAAAAAATTTGACATCATTTCACAGGCCAGTAATTTTGGCAGTTCTTGTTGAAATAACCTAGCGTTTTCATAGAATGTATAGAAAACAATTAAGATTTTATATTTAACGTTTTTTGTTATTTTTGTTCAGGTTGAGACATGTCATTCATTCCCAAAGAGAAGTCATTTTGCGTCTTGGAATCTGCTCGCACACATATGTAATCCTTTAGTCTTGCATAAGCAGCCTTCATCTTTACATTTTTGGTACCAAGTCCAAATTTGTTTGCCAGTTGGTGACGTTTTTCCAAATGTTGCATTGAAGGCTGCACAGTCTTGGGTGTGTGCGAGCAGATTCCAAGACGCAAAATAACTTCTCTTTAGGAGTGAACGGCATGGCCCAACCTAAAACAGAACAAAAATAAAACCCATCCATCCATCCATTTTCGTCCGCTTATCCGGGGCCGGGTCGCGGGGGCAGCAGCCTAAGCAGGGACTCCCAGACTTCCCTCACCCCAGACACGTCCTCCAGCTCCTCCACTGGAACCCCGAGGCGTTCCTAGACCAGCCGAGAGACATAGTCCCTCCAGTGTGTCCTGGGTCTTCCCCGGGGTCTCCTCCCACCCTATATGATGAGTTCCACACAGAGGCCAATTACGTCGCCCGGATTGGCGTCACCAGGGCCCCACCCTGGAGCCAGGCCTGGGGTGGGTGCTCGCCAGCAAGCGCCTGGTGGCTGGGCCTCCCCCCAGAAGTGGAGCCCGAAGGAGCGACGTGGGGCCGCCCTCACGTGGGCCCACCACCCGCGGGAGGATCCATATGGGGCCGGTGCAGAGAGATCTGGGCAGCAGTCGACGGCGGGGGCCTCGGCGACCGGATCTCCGGACATGGAGACTAGCAAAAATTAAACATTAAATATAAAATCTTGATCTGTTTCTATACATTCTGTGAAAATTTTAGGTTATTTCAACAAGAATTGCCAAAATGATTTGCCTGCGAAATGTCAAATATTTTGGGACAGTCTGTATAATGTGGTAGACTTCATAATTGAAATAATAAATGATCCTCAGTATTGTCCTGTTTGAATGCAGATATCTGCCCTTTAATGAGAGAGCAGACAAACTGATGGAGAAGCTTTCTGAAGAGGCTGAGAACAAAACTGTGGCCAACATGCTCCATCTGGTCAACTGCGTCGCACTGGACATTATCACCAAGGTAAAATGTATAAGATGGAGGTGAGGTGTTATGGTCTCTGGATGTATGTATGTTCATTCTCTGTTCATCCTCCATAATCAAACAGATCTTGTCAAAGCCTGATCTCGTCAGAAGCTCAGAGGTCGGGCCTGGTCAGTACTTGGAAGGGAGACACTGGGAAAATCAGGAGCCACAGGGGGGCGCCAGTCACATAAACAGTCATTGTGTCTTTAGGCAAGACACTTCACCCACATTGCCGAGTATGAAAGTAGTGTGTGTGTGAGTGATGGTGGTCGGAGGGGCTGATGGCGCCAAATGGCAGCCTCGCTTCCATCAGTCTGCCCCAGGGCAGCTGTGGTTACAACAGTAGTTTATCACTACTGAGTGTGGAGTGAATGAATAATGCTCTGTAAAGCGTCTCTGAGTGTCCAGAAAAGCGCTGTATAAATTTTATGCATTATCATTATTATGATTATTAGACAGACACACAGTGGATTTTTACTTATTTTTTTTATATACCTTATTGATTGTTTTGTGATAAAATGTGACTAAAAAGTGATAAATGAAAATGTCAAAAATGAAATCACTCTTGTTGATCAAAATATAATAAAAATCTTTAACCAAAATTAAAGTTTATTGCAAAAATGCATTGTTTCTAATTGGAGTCATTTTTGACCCCCTCATTGGAAGAGTGTAGGTGTTGGTAGGTCAGGCATCCAAGGGCTAAAACACATTTTTCTGATATTTAAAATTTTTCTGAAATTAACATTTCAATGAAAACTTCTGAATACTAATTTTAATAATTATTCTGCTACAGTTTCCTGCAAGGTACGAAACTGCAGGTCATGACTTGGACTTGAGTCAAACTTGAGTCACTTTTTCGATGAAATGGACTCTGAGACTTGAGCTCTGTGACTTGAAGACTTGATGCTTCTCAATAAAAAAGACAGTCGATACATGCAGTGTTACACAAACAAACTGGAACATGTCCCTCCCACTTCTCTGTTTGTTACTATGGCGACAGTAACTGAAGTACTGTGATACTGGATCATCAAATGTTTTATAATAATATACAGTACAATACAGTAAAACAGAGGGAACTACTTAGACCATGATGCTTTGTTTCATTTCAGTGCAGAGTACAGAAATAAAATAAGTGTTGCAAAAATACAAACTGTATTTGGATTAGAGACTTGATTAGAGAGATTAGAGAAATGACTTGAAGCTCAGATCAGAGGACTTGGACTCGACTTGGACTTGGAGTAAAAAACTTGAAAAACTTGCAAAAGAATGACGTGGTCCCACCTCTGACAGTTACTTTTTCATTTGGTGGTGTTCAAAGTTCAGTTACTTTTCTAAAAGTAAAAGGAACACATTATGTTTCTGATCTTGTAATTTTGTTTTTAAACTGAACAGAATTAGTGATCAAAATAAATAAATAAAAGCACAAGACACTGTGAGACAAATATAAAGCTGTTTTAATCCTGTTACTCTGTCATTTAGGTTCAACTCTGCATCAACACAATACTCTACAAAATACATTTTCATGCAGGTATGCAGTATTCTGTAACTATATACACCACTTAATATGACACATTTGATTGACAGCTGAAAAATGGAGGATGGAGGAGACAAATCAAGAAGGAAGCAAGGAAAGAGAAATGAGACAGTCTGAGAGTTCTATTTTAGAGAGTCTTATATTGATTTTTGAAAGTTTGGAGCAATTTACACAAAAGAAACACACATTTTAACAGTACATTTAACAGTTCATGATAGAACTAATATCCACAAAATATTGCTAGAATAAAAATTTAATAGATTTTCAGCCAAAATATCACTGCAGATGGTGTATTTTCAACAACAAAACTGTATAGGCTATTAGTAGCCTAAATATAGCCAGAGATGCATGATGTCCAACTGAGTGGTTTTCTGTGGTTTATAACAGACCGCAAATGACCACAACTTTTTATTCACTTAACTTTTGTTTCCTTTAATATTAAATTGCATTGTAATTATTATTACTTCTATTGCATCTCCCTACAATTTCACCAAATGCATTTTTACTCACAGCGCATTCACAAACCAACAAATTGTTAACACACAAGTTAACAAAGAAAACACAACTCCCGGTCTGTTTTTGGAGGTAATAACATTGTAACGTGACTTAAAGCTCACAAGAGTCAGTTTTGCGAAATGTTGGACCATTAAGCAGCCGATGTCTCCAACATCTGTTTGCGTGAATTGTTGTGATCTTGGAATTATGTAACTCCTCAGGGAGCGCTCACACTTTCACACAATTGGAACTAAAGATTAGAACTTAAACTGGGACTTGCACGAAACTAAACCCGAGCTAGACCAGACCTAAACCAGAACCAGACCAAATCAACTCTGCATAGACAAACTAGTCCAAAACCAGGACCAAACCTAGTCCAAAACCAGGACCAAACCAGGACCAAACCGGGATCAGATCAGGACACATAACGCGGAAGTTGTGAGTCCTGCACGAACTAAAGACTAAAGTGTCTTTTTCCGTCATTTTCCAACATGGCAATCGTAAGCGCACTGTTAAACTGGCTTCCTCGGGTCCTTTCATTGTCTCTGTGTGTGTTTTTCTTTGCGTTTCTCGGATATTGTCTTTACATCAAATACCAGCATCTCAAATATGACCACATCCCTGGACCGCCACGAACCAGGTACGTTATGAATTATGGAAAAAGTAGTTTACGTACTCATAACTTGCACATTTTGTTTGTTTAAATGCAGTTTTTTCTTGGGCCATTCTCCAATTTTGGTGGAAGTGATGAAAAAGGATGGAGGCGTTCAGGAAAAGTTTCTAGAATGGTGAGAAAAACGCAACAGTAAAAGTGTGAGTTTAACGTGCGGGTTTTATTACAACACTGACGCACTTTGAAATGAACAGTTTTCTTTTTACTAACATTTAGCCCTATATTACGCACAGTTGACTCTTGTGAACTTTAATTCATGTTTTAATGTTTTTACCTCCTCAAAAAACAGACCTGGAATTGTGTTTTGTTTAACTCATGTGTTTGAGTTGTAATATTCTTTTACTGTTTAAAAGTTTAGCCAAGACGCGTCTTTAGACTGCGTTTATTTACACTGCATAACGGCAGCTACGGTAGGGACATATAAAATGTGATTTCACAATTCACCTACATTACAGAATACATTGCATCCAACTTTGTCAGTAATAAAATATAACTGACTGAGAATAGTACAAATATCATATTATTGTTATTATGCTCAGAGATTAGAACAGTGTAATAATGAAATAATGAAACAGTGAAACTTTTTTATTTTTTTATTTTTTTTATATAACCCAACTAAAGTAGGAAGGAGAGGTTACTAGCACATCACTTCCTTTCAAGCGTCTATACTACACCTGCCCCTGACTACAGCAGTGCATTGGATGTAATAAGTTCATAAGTTCAGTTTTTCAGGTGCGCTCACCATTCTGCCCCGTGTGGTGTGATACAGTTCACCAGTTTCGGCTTGTGGGTGCTGTGATAAGACTGTCAACCATAATGCCAATAGCTCCAGTGATGTCCTCTAGCATTCGGTCCATGATGCGCTGAAATATCTCAGATGCGCATTTGATGCCAAATGGTAAACTCATCCACCTGAAACTTCCAATAGATGTGTTGAATGTCATCAGGAATGATAAAGAGTCATCCAATTCAATCTGTAGGAACCCTAACTTTACATCCAGCACTGAAAACACTTTCACATTTGGCATTGTTGACACGACTTCTTCTGTTGTGCACATGGGATAGTGCTCTCGTTTCATAGCATTGTTCAAGTCACTTGGATCTATGCAGATTCAGATTTTGTCTTTGTTTGTGACTACGACCATCGAACAAACCCATTCAGTTGGTTGGTCAACTTTGGCAATTTAGCCATCTTGCACCATCTCATTTAGCTTTTCCACGACCTTTGTTCTGAGTGCGACAGGTGTCGGTACACAGGATGTACCATGGGTTTTCCTTTTGGGTTCATCTTTACTGTGTATTTACCTGGTAGTGTCCCTGTAGTGTGTGCCAGCTCTGGGAAGTTCTCAAGACCAGCAGGTGTGCCTGTAGTTGTGGCAGTATTTTTAACTGCTCACATTGTCCGTAACCCTATTGTCTTGTCAAGAGTCAAGTCTCACAATCAGGACTAGGGCCTCTGCTGTTGTGCCACTCAGTACATTCTCTTGTGCAATGTCCACAATTTCAAACTCTGCTTTCGTTTTGTGCTCTTTAACAGTAGGTCAACTGCTGCAACAGGCGTTATTTTGTGGTTGGAGTAGGTTCTGAGCCCTCTTTTGGAGGCTTTCAGCTCATCTGTGTGGTCTAGCGACTGGTAACAGTTCAGAGTCTGCGTGTTACACTTTGCACCTGTATCTATCCTAAACTGCACTTTCTGCAACAAAACATCAGTGTTGACCAACCACTTATCATCTGCCAATGTTGATACTGGCACTGCATCTGTAGTCAGGTTAATATTTCAGTATTTCCTCTTTACTCATGTCATTTGTTGACTCCATGTTCACTTCAGTCACGGAGTGACTGCGACAAACTGATGCCCAATGGTTTAGTTTATGACAGCAGGAGCAAATGGAGCCTTTTGCTGGGTATTTACCTTGATTCCACTTGCGCTTGGGGTTTATATGCCTTTTTGTTCAGTGTGTTGAACTTTGGTTTGCTTGACATTGCACAGACCTGTTCATCCTCCTCTCACACAATTCTCATTTGCGTTTGCGACATTTCAAACTGTTGGGGGATTTCAATGGCTTTGGCCAGTGTCAGCTCCTCACCTTTGTCAAGCAGCCTCTCTTGGACACGTTTTTCTCTCACAGTCACTATTATGGCGTCTATCAACATGTCATCCAAGTCGTCATACTCACAGTCCAGTAACAGCAGCCTCAAATCTTTCACGTGATCAAAAGTTTCAGTTGCACCTTGTTTCCTTTATTTGAAATGATGCCTGGCGATCTGTTTATCCTTTTCACCATCAGCCCATTCCAATGTTTTGTAGATTTCTCTCCCTTGTTCTCCAATCCTTGTGCTGTTCCAACCCACCTTCTGCTTGGACTCACAGACAGGGGTCCTGTGAACACAAAGCTAACGTAGCTCCAAAATCCTTGGAACTCTTGATACAAATTTGCTGCATCCCTGTCAATCTTCAGGTGATCAATCTGCATTTTCATGGCTATGCAGGTAACTTACTGTACCAAACAGCTTTCTGATATCATGTAATATTATACCCGAGATATTTCAGTGCATCACGGACCGAATGCTAGAGAGCATCACCGGAGCTACAGGCATTATGGATGACATTCTCATCGCAGTGTCAACAGTGAGAGAACCCAACTAAATACTGAAAAAGTTGAGAGAGCCACAATCTGCAACCTAAAACTGAACTTTAACAAGTGTCGGCAGTCGTCAATGGCTTTTGTAGGACATTTGATAACAGGTAATTGACTGAAACCTGACCCTGCTAAAACTGAAGCTGTTAGGTGTATGCTGCCACCTACAGACAAGGAAGGTTATGACACTTTCTAGGAATTGTGACCTACCTTTCAAAGTTTATTCTTTTCTTTCTTTCTTTCTTTCTTTCAAACCTAAGTGAGATCGATGCACCGCTGAGGCAGCTCATAAAATGTGATGTGGAGTTTGCATGGCAGCCAGCCCAACAGCAAGCATTTGATAAGCTCAAGCATGTTTACACACATCGTCCTGTGCTAAAGTTTTACAGTGTGTCAAATCCAGTGCAAATATACAGTGATGTCAGCAGCACTGGACTGGGAGCTGTGCTAGTACGCAACAACCATTGATTGGCATTCTCCTCAAGATCAGTGACCGATGCAGAGACGCATTATGCGCAGATTGAGAAGGAGATGCTCTCCATCGTTCATGCCTGCACTAAGTTTCACCACTTCATCTTTGGGAAACATGTCACAGTGTTTAATGACCACAAGCCGCTTGAGGATATTTACAGAAAGCTTGTGCTGTCCATAAGGTGGTCGCAGTTAGGGAATTTCTCCTGCAGTGCGGTATAGCGGCTCAACATCGCTGTATACGGTGATACCGCACCCCTCCCCCACCCACCATCCCCTGGAGTTATAATATTTCCAGCGACACTGAAAACTCTCTCAGATGATGCGCTTGTTGCGCAGATGTAGATGTACTTTGGTTATTGCGCGAATATAGCGTAACATTTAGCTCTGGAACAAGTGCTGCTGCATCTCTCCAGCTCTCACTGTAGCAGTTCGGGTCAGAGTCCTGCTCCAGGTTGGGTACCCGTGGACTTAAGAGAGAGAGCCCCGAGCACACAGAGCAGGGTGTCCGCAAAGTGCTATCAGGCGACCACTGCACTTACCTCCGTGCATCACAGAGCTCTGCAGCGGTCCTTTCACCTGCAGTCACCCGATGGTCTACACGGGCGCACCTTAGTCCTGGGTTATCACGGGCACAAGCGGTAATGGGTGGAATGTTAACGGATCCGGGCAGGTGCGGGTCTTTCAAATTGGACCCGTGTCGGACTCTGGGTCGGGTCACGCCGGTCACGCGGTGGCCCAACATGCACCACAGTGGGCCTCTTTGTACTGCGGTGATTCATTTTTGCTATTATTGTGACAGCCCTAGCTCTCTACCCCAATGTGTATCCAGAGAATGCGCTTGGAACTTCAGTTATCTGACATCATGGTTAAATATGGGAGAGGGAAAGACATGGAGCTACCAGACACTCTGTCCCAGGCAAACTGTCAAAACGGTTTAGAGTGTGTCTCCATGATCAGCTTTATGTCTATGAGCGATCTGAAATACGCCAAGCTACAGACATGCACTACCAATGAACTGAGTCTTCTCCAACAAGTCATTCAGCAAGGCTGGCTGGACAACAGAAGAGTGGAAGCAGCCCTATTGGGACTCAAGAAGTTAGCTGGCTGTAAACAATAGCATCATGTACAAAGGTGTGCGTATTGTTGTCCCTCCATCTATGCAAAAGCACATGCTAAACCTCATACATCAGTCCCACCTGGGAATGGTGAAAAGGAAACAAGCGCACACGTGAAGTGTTGTATTGGCCTGGCGTGAGTGCTGAGATTGAAAACATGATCAGAAACTGTTTCAAGTGTGTTGAAGTTCAAAACAAACTCCCCCAACAACCACTAATGCCTACTGAAACACTTGAGCTACCAAAAAATAATTGAAATAGAAGCTTCAGATTTGTTTGAGTGTGAGGACAAGCAGTTTTGTACTGGTACACTGAAGTAGACAGGCTGAAAGATCAACGCAGCCACACTACAAATGAAGCTCTGAAAGCTCACTTTAGCAGACACGGCGTCCCTGCTGTCCTGAGAACTGACAATGGCCCACATCATGCATCAGAGGAGTTCAAGTTGTTCTGTGAACACAAACTGCCAACCGCCCGTGCACTACACAAACCCATGAACTATGATTCCCTCAAGGTTAAACATGTACTGGACAAGACAAAGTGCACTCAGAAATACTACCATGACATGAAAGCAGCACACTCTCGCCCAGATCTACAACCTGGAGATGAAGTCAGGATGGCACTGTATCCTGGGAACCAGAAATGGTCCCCAGCAGTCGTCATTCAGCCACACAGTGCTCCACGCTCCTACATCGTGAACAGTGGGGCCAATCTGTTTTGCCACACCAGCCAACATCTCTGTACCAGTACCACAAATATCAACCAGTCACATCACACCTGAGGAAGAGCACTGCTGTGATCCACCAGAGACACCAGCAGCTGAGGAGCAGCCATGTGCAGCTGTACCTCCAAAGCCACCATCTTCACCCTCTATGATCCCACTCCTGACAGCATCTTTAGACTGCATTTATTATCACTGCATAACGGTAGCTACGGGTAGCAGTAGGGAAATATAAAATGTGATTTCGCTATTCACATACGTTACAGAATACATTACATGAGTAACTCTTTATTATTAGGCTCTCTACATCTCTAAAGCTCCAAATGCTCTGTTCAACCTTGTGATGTCATGCAGTGGCAGTTTTCATGTTTACAACTACATTTTACTTTTAGTTGAAAACACAGTGAGCACTTCCTGCATTGCCACATGTCATCACAAGGTGGAATAGTGTTTGAGAGACAGACTCAACCAAAATATGCAGGGTTTGTGTTTTAAACATGTGTGAATGAAACAAAACACACCTCCAGATCTGTTTGTGATGAGGAAACTACAATATAACAGATGAGAAAAGAGCGTAATATTGGCCCTTTAACAAATGAAAATACTGCACTCTGTTCATGTGTTATGTAGATGTTATGTGTTTTGGGGTGTGTTTCAACATTTAGCCTGTAATAGTATTACTAATATAGTGTAACCCCTCAGCCCTCTGCACTCTCCTCTGGTATTGATTTACTTATTGCCATAGTAACATGTTATGTAAAGTAAATAAATTCCTGTTTTAGGTCAGAGATATATGGACCAGTGTACAGGATCAACATACTACATAATGTGATGGTTGGAGTGCACTGCCCAGAGGCTACAAAGGTAAGCCTCATTCAACATCTTCACAGTGGTGAAAGAAGTACTCAGTTTTGTTACCTAAGTCAGAGTAAGGGGAAGCAGTTCTTCACCAACACTGTTTATAGTGCGGGGGAAGAGCTGTTGACCTCGACTGGGGAGGTTGTCGGACAGTGGAAGGAATACTTTGAGGATCTCCTCAATCCCAGTGTCACGTCTTCTGAGGAGGAAGCAGAGGCTGGAGACTGGAGACTCGGAGGCGGACTCATCCATCACCCTGGCTGAAGTCACTGAGGTGGTTAAAGCTCCTCGGTGGCAAGGCTGCAGGGGTGGATGAGGTCCGTCCTGAGTATCTTAAATCTCTGGATGTTGTGGGGCTGTCTTGGCTGACACACCTCTTCAACATCACGTGGTGGTCCCTCTACATAAGAAGGGGACCGAGGGGTGTAGGTGTAAGGTCTATTCCAAGGTACTGGAGAGGAGAATCCGACCGATAGTTGAACCTCAGATCCAGGAGGAGCAATGTGGTTTTCATTCCAGCCGTGGAACACTGGAGCAGCTCTATACTCTCCATCAAGTCCTCGAGGGTTCATAGGAGATTGCCCAACCAGTCCACATGTGCTCTGTAAGAAGGGGGTGCTCCAGGAGTCTGGGATCCGGGGTCCTTTGCTAAGGGCTGTCCGGTCCCTTTATGACCGGAGCAGGAGCTGTGTTCGTATTGTCGGCAGTAAGTCAGACCTGTTCCCGGTGCATGTTGGACTCTGCCAGGGCTGCCCTTTGTCACAAGTTCTATTCATTGTATTTATGGACAGAATTTCTAGGCACAATCAGGGGCCGGAAGGGGTCTGGTTTGTGGACCACAGGATCTCATCTCTGCTGTTTGCAGATTATGTTGTCCTAATGGCTCCATCAAACCAGGACATGCAATGTGCACTACAGTGGTTTGCAGCTGAGTGTGAAGTAGGGGTGGCACGGTTCACAAAATTCATTGTTCGGTTTGTATTGCGGTTTAAGGTCACGGTTTTCGGTTTGGTACGGTTCCTGTTGTCATTATTTCTTTTCAATCTTTAATCTCCAGAGATATACTTCAGCATATGCTATGTTATCTTAATTTTCCACAATTTAGGATACAGCATCAAAAAATGTTATAAAGTTATAGTTAGTAATGTAATCATGCTCAAACTGAATTTGACTTGACTTTAAGCGCATTATTAATGGACATGCAGCTGATGAGCTTCAGTGAAAAAATGTTACCACCTTCCTAACCCTCCTCAGGAGTGGGGATACTTGGTTTAGTGAGATTGCGCTCTTGGCTGCACGGCTCCACTGCATGCATCAGCGTTTACGCGCGTAACCTCGCGAAACCACAGCCACGTGTCAACACGAAGGCAGCTCCACTGGCAGCTGCAGCAGGATGTACACACGCAGCACTGGCTCCGTGTTTCTCAGTAGGAAAGACGATCAAACTTGACAGAGGCGCTTTTAGCCGCTTGTATCAGGTCCACAGTGAAACTAACAGCTGAACAGACTTGTATTTACCTTCTGTACAGGCTCACCACAGCAAACGAGAGGATTTCAAAAGTCAATTTTAAAACACTAATTAACAGTATTTCTGGACCTGGGCTCTTTCACATGACACAGATCTGCCCCAGGAACACGTTGTGCTGAGGGTAAACACACAAATACAACCAAAGATTCATGCTCTTTGATGGGGATAAACACTTATGTAGATCATCAAAAAATAGGATGGATCCCATTTTCTGAAATCTACGTGCGCAGGAAGCGTTGTTCCATACACACGTCTAGCACGTACAGCCCTCATTCACTTTCCATGCATTCTTAAAGTTATGCGTCCAAAAGCTGTAGTTAGGACCTGGCTCCACTGCATGGCTAAACGCACCCAGTCAAGTTTGATCATCTTTTCCATTGACAAACACAGAGCCAGAGCTGCGCATGTACATCCTGTTGCAGCTGACAGTGGAGCCGCCTTTGCGTTGACGCGCGGCTGTGGTTTCGCGAGGTAAAAGACACGGGCACATCCTCCATCTCTGGGTGGCCCTCTACTTGCCATTTCTCCATGTGACTCGCAGCGCCCACCGTCCATGCCTCTTCTTTTGCGCCAAAGCAAAACAGGTCACATACTGGCACGAGGCTACAATGCGCAAGCCAGGAATCGTGGAAACCATACGGTATGCACACATCCCGAACCATGACAAGTGAACCGAACGTTGTTTTTTTTTCATGAACCGTGCCACACTACGGGTGGCACGGCTGGGATGAAGATCAGGTCCGCCAAATCCGAGGCTACAGTTCTTGACCAGAAAAAGGTGGCCTGCCGTCTCTGGGTGGATGGAGAGTCCCTGCCTCAAGTGGAGATCTTTCTCGGGGTCTTGTTCACAAGTGAGGGGAGGATGGAGCGTGAGATTGACAGGCGGATCGTGTTCACGTCCCACTGGGAGGAGGCCCTGGGGAAGACCCAGGACTCATTGGAGGGACTATGTATCTGGGCTGGCCTGGGAACACCTCGGGGTCCCCCCGGAGGAGCTGGAGGAAGTGTCCGGGGTGAAGGAAGTCTGGGAGTCCCTGCTCAGACTGATGCCCCCGCGACCCAACCCCAGATAAAGTGTAGTCTAGTCTTAGTTTCCTGGTTGATACAATTCTAATTTAAATCCTTTTTCTTTCCTCTGACATCATTTCAGGAGATTCTCATGTCCCCAGAATACCCCAAAGATAAATTCTTCTACAAGCGTGTGTCCAACCTTTTCGGTCAAAGGTAAAAGTCAAAACAGAGTCATTTTTAAAGCTGTATTTTCTTTATTTTGCTTCATATCGTTTCTACTTTTGTTTAGGTTTTTGGGGAATGGTCTGGTGACAGCGCGAGACCACGAGCAGTGGTACAAACAGAGACGCATCATGGACCCCGCCTTCAGCAGCCTGTGAGCCACAACTGCACATACTTTTATTTATTGCAATGATTACTTATATTATTCATTATTATTTTTATACTGCGAAGAACATGGGGTGACACCATAGACTGTATATAGAAGTGGACTGAGGAAGTGTGACATCACCCATGGCATTCGGTCCAGTCCAATGAAGCTCACCAGGCGAGCAGTTATATGAGTCGAAATAAAAACGCTAGGATCATGTAGAGTGGGTTAATACAAACATCCATTCCTCCATTTTCTTCCGCTTTATCCGTGGCCGGGTCCCGCTCTTCTGAGGGGAATACGAACACTTTAAGACCAAAATGAAGTGGCTCATGCAGCAGTTACAGAGTTTTTCAATATAAAGTCAGTTGGAGCCAGAGTGGATGGAGCTGGAAGCGTCCCCATGCTCACTTCCTATTTACCATATTCGGACTATAAGTCGCACTTTTGTCATGGTTTGGGTGTTTCCTGCTACTTATACTCTGGTGCAACTTATATATTAAGATTTTCAGAATGACAGCTGTGAGAAGGTGCTCTAGGCTTGTGGATCAGTTTTCTGTGCATGTCTCCTGAAGAAAAAGCCACTGTCCTGCTGCAAGTAGTGAAATCATGGCTCTTTGAAAATAAGTGAAATATGCAGCAGAAAATGGTAATTGAGCAGCAGAAAGAAAGTTTGGAGTGAGCGAGAAACTTGTGAGGGACTGGCAGAAAGCAGAGATGGAGAACACAGCTTCACTGCGGATGCACCATGCAACTTCCATGGAAGTCATTGGATGACACACATGGACTCCTGTGATAACCGAAGTTGCGCGGAGTTGCTCAGAAGTGACAGCGAGGATGAAAAATTCAATGGATTCAGTGGATTTAGTGATTTGGAGTGAGATGGAGAGTTTGGTAAACTTATGTTCTGTTGTTTATGCTATAGTTATCTGAATAATTGTTGATATGTTACATTAACACATTGACGCATATTCAGCCTGTTGTTCTTTATGCTATTGTTATTATTTCTATAACTTGCCTTTCAAGATGAAATGTCGGTTCTTGGTCCCTAATTTTATAAACTAATTTTACCCCAAAAAGTGCAACTTATCTTCTTCATTATGCATTTTTTGGCTGGTGCAACTTATACTCTGGAGCCACTTATAGTTTGAAAAAGACAGTAGATGGATAGCGGATTAGGGTCAGTCCATATGAAATCAGCCATTTTCAAGAAATCTCCCCTATGAGCCATCTCAGATTTGTCTGAAAAAATTTCAAAACATTTCTAAAATAACCAAATGAAAGAATCTCAAATTTTACCTCAATCCCTTGAGTCGTTCCTGAGTTTTGGTTTTGGTTTTTGGAGTATGGTCACTTTTTCGGAAGCCTTAATTTATAATCATGTTTGAGAGATCATAACTTCATAAAAAATAGAGCTAAGAAACTCAAAATTTGTATTATTATAGATATAGATATAGATTCTAAATCTGTTGTCAAATGTTGGGTATCTGTATTAAGAGGGGCATTGTGGGCCCCAAAAATCTCACATTTTGTTACAGTTTAATTTATTTTTATTTTTTCAATTTTTGAGGTCCAAGATCTATTTACTCCAAGCAGATATTTACAAACTAACTGCTGAACCTGAATATTTGAGAGAATGACCATTTCTGACAACAATCTCACACTTTTCTGAGCTTTCATGTGGAGGGTGTAGAGTCCCAAATATGGTCACAGACCAAATGTGATCTTTTTGGCCCCTTCTTTGGACCCTCGGTTCCCCATGTGGCACAGTTAGATGTTGATAAAATTTTTACCAGACAAACTTTGGCATATTCTGATTAGTTTAAAGTAATAAAATATCTATGATTAACTTCCTTCATTCCCAACGGAATTTTTGAAAATGACCTCTCACAGGTCATTTTTGGTGGAGCTTAGGGACTTTTCCACCTGCAGAAAGGTTCAGTTATCTTTAATAGACTTAAACACTAGTTGCTTGTTATAAGGGAAGACAATTGGAGATTATTTGTGGTACACTGCTTGGAAAAGAGTCATTAACTCTTTGAGAAAATTCAACTATTAACTCTGTACAAAATTATGAAAAAAGGTTTGTTTGCATTATTTATTCTATTTTTATTTGAGAAAGGAATCAAAGGCAAATTACATTTGGAATACTCTGCCTGTTAAATCACAAACTCTCTGAGTCCATAACCATGGCTTTCAATATCACCATATGCATATTAATTTTGCTCAAAAATATTACAAGAAGGCAGTAACATTAACAAGGAAAAATTTGATACACAAAAGTTACCAAAATACAATAATATGGTCTGTTATTTGTTCAACTGCTAGAAATTACATTTAAAAAATTCTGTGTGAAAAACAACCTCAGTGGAAAATACCAACATACTGGAAAAATCTGCCCATTCTGGTCCCTTTGCACCTCCATGTAGATCATCTGTATTGGGATCTTGCACACTAAGTCTTCCTAATGACTAATGAACTTCAGAACTGCTCTTCTTCTCTGAACTTCTGGTTCTTTAATACAACAGATTCTGTGCTGAAATGGGACCCAGTATGGTTCTGTCGATGTTCAGGAGGACACATGAGGGTTCTGTCTTCTCCATTCATGAATCTCACATAGACATCACCATGTTCATCTGAATGCTCTGAAATATTCCCAATGAACCACCTGATGTCATAAATACATGCATGTATTGACCTGCTGGTACAGAGAGAAATCTGACACAATCTCATTTTGTATTTCAGAAACTGACACTTCAGTACATAAATGATCTTGAGATATTCTCCTCATTTCTAATTTACCATTTGACACCGGAATGAAACTGTGGTGTGATCTAGTACCATTCACAGTCTTTGTCTTGCTTTAGCGCTCTTCTAGTTTAGAAGTAAGTTCATGGTTTGTAATTTAGATTTAGAGTTTGCAAATAAAAACTTAATATTTTACTTTATTATTATTATGTTTTGTGAAGCTCACTCAAACATCTGGAGTGAGGTCAATATTTGATTGCTTTCAGTTGTCTGAAGACTGGTCCTTGCAGCTGAGCCTTTTACTGTGCCACCAAAACCATCACAAACAATGTACCACAAATAATTTACAATTGTCTTCTCTTATAACAAGCAAATAGTGTTTAAGTCTATTAAAGATAATTGAACCTTTCTGCAGGTGGAAAAGTCCCTAAGCTCCACCAAAAAATGACCTGTGAGAGGTCATTTTCAAAAATTACATTTGAAATGAAGGAAGTTAATAGTAAATGCTTTTATTACTTTAAACTAATCAGAATATGCCAAAGTTCCTCTGGTAAAAATTTTATCAACATCTAACTGTGCCACATGGGGAACCGAGGGTCCAAAGAAGGGGCCAAAAAGATCACATTTGGTCTGTGACCACATTTGGGACTCTACACCATCCACATGAAAGCTCAGAAAAGTGTGAGATTGTTGTCAGAAATGGTCATTCTCTCATATATTCAGGTTCAACAGTTAGTTTGTAAATATCTTCTTGGAGTAAATAGATCTTGGACCTCAAAAATTGAAAAGAAAAATTGAGCGGCAACCAAATTTGAGATTTTGGGGGCCCACAGCGCCCCCTTAATAAAGCTACTCAGTATTTGACAACAGATTTAGAATCTATGACCAAGAATCTAAAATAATACAAATTTTCATCTTCCTAGCTTTGTCTTGCTATAGTGCTCTTCTAGTTTAGAAGTAAGTTCATGGTTTGTAATTTAGATTTAGAGTTTGTAAATAAAAACTTAATATTTTACTTTATTATTATTATGTTTTGTGAAGCTCACTCAAACATCTGGAGTGAGGTCAATATTTGATTGCTTTCAGTTGTCTGAAGACTGGTCCTTGCAGCTGAGCCTTTTAGTGTGCCACCAAAACCATCACAAATAATGTACCACAAATAATTTACAATTGTCTTCTCTTATAACAAGCAAATAGTGTTTAAGTCTATTAAAGATAATTGAACCTTTCTGCAGGTGGAAAAGTCCCTAAGCTCCACCAAAAAATGACCTGTGAGAGGTCATTTTCAAAAATTCCGTTGGGAATGAAGGAAGTTAATCATAGATATTTTATTACTTTAAACTAATCAGAATATGCCAAAGTTTGTCTGGTAAAAATTTTATCAACATCTAACTGTGCCACATGGGGAACCGAGGGTCCAAAGAAGGGGCCAAAAAGATCACATTTGGTCTGTGACCACATTTGGGACTCTACACCATCCACATGAAAGCTCAGAAAAGTGTGAGATTGTTGTCAGAAATGGTCATTCTCTCATATATTCAGGTTCAACAGTTAGTTTGTGAATATCTTCTTGGAGTAAATAGATCTTGGACCTCAAAAATTGAAAAGAAAAATTGAGCGGCAACCAAATTTGAGATTTTGGGGGCCCACAGCGCCCCCTTAATAAAGCTACACAGTATTTGACAACAGATTTAGAATCTATGACCAAGAATCTAAAATAATACAAATTTTCATCTTCCTAGCTTTATTTTTTATGAAGTTATGGTCTTCCAAACATGCTTATAAATTAAGGCTTCTGAAAAAGTGAGCATGGCCCCAAAATTTCAGGGAGCCATAACTCAGGAATGACTGAAGGGATTGAACTAAAATTTGAGATTCTTTCATTTGGTGATTTTAGAAATGTTTTGAATATTTTATCAGCCAAATCTGAGATGGCTCTTAGGGGAGGGTGGCTGATTTCATATGGACTGACCCATTAGCTGTGACCATTTATGTAAACAGTCTCTGGGTGATAGTACTTCAGTTGGTAGAGTTTTTGTCCACTGATCTGAAGGTTGGAAGTTCGAATCCTGGTCTCGACATAAATATCATTGGTAGAGCAGATGAATACTGTTGTTGTGTCCTTGGGCATGACACTTACCCCACCTCACCCCCGGGTGTCTGTGTACATTGGTTTATAAATGTGTGTGTGAATGAGTGAGTGGTTTCTTGATGTAAAACACTTTGAGCCTTGAAGGTGGAAAAGCACTGTTTAAAAATTTGACCATTTACAATATAGAAGGTGTCCCAAAAAATTTTGACATCATTTCACAGGCCAGTAATTTTGGCAGTTCTTGTTGAAATAACCTAAAATGTTCATAGAACGTATAGAAAATGATTAAGATTTTATATTTAAAGTTTTTATTTTTGTTCAGGTTGAGCCATGCCGTTCACTCCCAAAGAGAAGTCATTTTGCGTCTTGGAATCTGCTCGCACACATATGTATGTAGGGAAAGATGCCTGTTCAGGGCCTGCTTCCCCCATTCTGATAGAATCCACAAACCAGGAACCTAGAGAAGTCGGTTCCGCCTGACTGCCTCTTGGTATTTACAACCTCAAGAGAACCGATCTTCGGTGCTTTCACACCTCCCTTCCCCCACGCCAGGTGGGACATGAATCAGAGTGGGGAATTGACATGGCTCTGCTAAAGTGATAAGGACTGTTAAATAATGACTTTCTTTATTGTGCTTGAATAAACAGACCCACATCATCTACATACCAGACCATCAGGCGCCAAGGTTTGGACCGGTTAAAACCGCGATGGACTGTGGTTGCCACTTTTGGACACTAGAGAAGGACTGGATTAAACGCATCTCAATAACTAGTTAAGGATGTTTAACTGTGTCCTATATAAGGCTCATGTTGATACAAGACAAATATGCCACATTGCTTAATTCATGTGTTCATAGTCTCTTGTGTGTATTTCATGTCATGTTCCCGCGGAAGTATTTACGGTAACTTCACGGCGTGTTTTCGGACAGATATACCTTTGATTTCTTTGTATGAATCGTCGGCTAATGTTAATGTAAACAGTTAGTACCTGAATGTGGGAAGTTATCAATTTAATATTTGCAAATGATATTTGTACGGGGACCAGTTCAGCTCAGACGCGGGCGTGCCTTAAATTTGCATATAACAACGCCCACCAAGCGCACTGACCAAAACGAAGCCTCACGCGCGAAAACTTGGCTCTTTCGCTTCGCTTCGCATCAGGCTTTTTCCACTACGCATCGCGCTTTCCGCGAGGCAAGGCGAAGAGGACCAGGGAAGACGGCCGGTCGGAGAGACCCAGGGGGAGCTGTAACAGACCTGGAGTCGCACCTGCCGAGAGCTGAGGACCAGAGCCGGTGAAGGAGGCGTGGACCGCCCTGCCCGAGTACCATCATCACGCCGCTGCCTGCCCGTGCGCACGACCACCGCCGAACCCCGCCATCGCCGCATTCCACACGGACCGAGAACAACATCGCCAAGTAAGGCTGGTTCAGACAGTGAATGAAGAAGGGTTGGCATCCCTCTTACGATTGCGTCCAATTATTCCCAAGGCAAGCGCAGTAGCGACTTAGCGAAACGCCATAACTGAGCTAAACTGAACCCCGTTTTATAACTACCTCAGGTTGTTAAAATCGGTGCTTTAATGTTACGTAACCAGAACTTGGAAGCTGGTGTCTAGTTATTGTTTGTTAATAAACCACACAAAGGAATTTGCTGGTTTCAGTGATTTTTCTTAAAGTTATCATCAGGTCACTTTTTCGGGTACGTTCCCTTCAGATTGATTTAATTGATAAGTTGTTGTTGTCGCATATGGTTAAGTTTGATTCGGTCAGAATCTGGTGCCCCGCAAATGTATAATTTCAATAATTCGTCAAAAGCTAAACCACATGCTCAAACACGCACATCTTACAACACGTTAAATCGCATTTTCTCCTACATGTAATCCTTTAGTCTTGCATAAGCAACCTTCATTTTTACATTTTTGGTACCAAGTCCAAATTTGTTTGCCATGGGGGAAGTTTTTTTTTCCAAATTTTACATTGTAGTCACACTGCACAGTCTTGGGTGTGTGGGAGCAGATTCCAAGATGCAAAATAACTTCTCTTTAGGAGTGACTGGCTCAACCTGAAAGCAGAACAACAACAACAAAAAAACTCATAAAAACATTCCATATAAAATGTTGATTGTAATAGTAAATGGGCCTCAGTATTGTCCTGTTTGAATGCAGATATCTGAGAGGTTTGACGAGCACCTTTAATGAGAGAGCAGACAAACTGATGGAGAAGCTTTCTGAAGAGGCCGAGAACAAAACCGTGGCCAACATGCTCCATCTGGTCAACTGCGTCGTACTGGACATTATCGCCAAGGTAAAATGTATAAGATGGAGGTAAACCAAATTTAAAGATGCGCTATGTAACTTTTCTAGCTCGTTTACAGTAAGAATGCATGGTTTTCAAGGTATTTTTAACGATACAAACACCTGCAACATCTCCATGTATAAATGGCGTAATATAGACCTTTTAAGGTAAACCATTGTGTTCATGTGCTTCAAAGTCTATGCTATTTTTAAAAAGGTATATTTTGAATTTACTTTTAATGTTTTGACATAGTTAGAGGAAAAAAAAAACAGCTCTAAATGAAGTTGGGGCATTTAAAAAAACAGGGAAAAAAGTCTTTGTTCCAGTTTTTGGGGCACTGGGGACTATAGCCCAGTCATATATCCATTTTCTTCTTGTGGGGAGGAGTAAATTATAACTCTTTGTTCATCCTTGTGTCTCAGGTCGCGTTCGGAGTTGATCTGGACCTGCTTAGGTACTCCTCACCGTTCCCCAGAGCCATCGAGATGTGTTTCCAAGGAATGTGTCACTATGTCCGAGATGTAACCTTCGAGGTCAGTGATATTCATGCTCCTGTGAAATGTATTTACTGTGTTCACTTTGACATTTGTATATTTTAATAAACATCTCACACTCTTCAGTTCAGACCTCAGAACTGGTCGTACATTAGTGAAGTGAGGAAAGCCTGTGATCTGCTGCGTTCCACTGGAGCTCAGTGGATCAATGAGAGGAAGACGGCCATGCAAAACGGAGAGGAGGTGCCCAAAGACATTCTCACACAGATCATCAAATCAGCCGGACAAGGTGAACACAACAAATAACAAAACACTGCCACTGCAAACAAAGGATATTACTTTTGCTTGACAATTCCAGCCCTTCTACTTTCTTTTTAATGTGGGAGTGTCCCTTGGAGTATTTCCTCTGGAAGGTCTTCTGTCACATTTGCTTCTACAGATGGTGTAAAACACCTGTAGCATCTCAAATATCCATAGCTAACTTCTCAACTAGCTCCTCAGCTAGCATCTTGCACAGTTTCCATGGATACAGGAAAAAAACACACAATCTAACAGTCTCTTTGTCGTGTTCTTTGAACTGCACATGCTGCACTTACTTACTTGGTTAAATCCCATAATATATGATGTTAAAAACTATGCTACAAAAAACTAAAATTTTCAAAAACTGCTCAGTGTGTGAGCAGGATATGCACAAGAGCAACCAACCACTGTTGCCCTGAGATATGTCATTTATGTCAATATTTATTCCTCCTCCAACCAAAAGGCAACTTTGTCAACTCTACATTTTTGATTTCAAGTTGAAATGTAGAGAAGGTTTCTTGGTCATCTGGTCGTCTGGACTCTTCTTTCCATTAAATGTGTCCTGGACGAGTGAAGAACTCCTCCTTATATTGCTGCATCTTAATGAATCCATGTTTCCACTATTTCAGAGGAAAGCATGACCAAGGAGGATGAAGAGTTTATGTTGGACAACTTTGTGACCTTCTTTATCGCAGGTGAGGGCTTTTGCTTTGCTTAGTTGCCTCATGTTTGTCTTTATTACCATGTTATTACCATGTTATTACCATGTTATTATCCTGTTATTACTAAGTGTTCTATTATCATTGCAGGCCAGGAGACCACCGCCAATCAACTCGCCTTTTGTATCATGGAACTGGGACGACACCCGGATATTTTAGAGAAGTATAGACATCATGACGTGAACTAAATAACTACAGATCATTTACATGTACAAAACATTTTGAATTACATCGTTATTACTCCCCAGAGCGAAGAAAGAGGTGGATGAAGTCATTGGAATGAAGAGAGAAATAAGCTACGACGACCTGGGAAACCTGACGTATCTCTCACAGGTACAACACAGTAGATTATCAGGGAAAAACAGAAAAGTTCAGCAATGCACCTTTACGCTTTTTTTTGTGTTGAGTGCATGATAATTTAGTTTCGTTTAGTGGAAGGAAACTAGTTTTCCACATTAAAATAAATATATTCATATTTACTACTCTTTCTAACTTTGCACAAGCAGTGGCTTAACAAAGAAATACTGTTGCTAAAAAGTATTTGTTTCTTAAACAGTAAACAGTAATATCTCAGTGTCAATATATTGATTATCACATGTATCGTAATATCCTGATAATATCGTATCGTGAGTCATGCATCGTTCATTGTTCATTCAATCAAATATTTAAAAATACTGTGGTCGATTTGTACACGGCTGAGTTCATGTACAGAGTCAAACGTGATGAAAATCCTCATTCTTTACAGGCAATGTTCCCTCAGAGAGAAAGTAAATATAATGTATATTGTTCCACAGGCCACATGTAAGAACGACTGAGGAACACTGTTTATCAAGCAAAGTTCACTACCACTCTTATACAATTCAAATCATTTTTAAGAGAATAGTAATGGAAACATATTTGAAAGAATAACAACAGAAAGACAATGTTGTGATAATTAGAATAATTGCACACTTTAGTTTCATCATGATGTAGTAAAATGTAATAATGTTGTATTCATTTTGTAGATGAATGTCCATTAGCGTGCTGTAGTTGGAGATAAGGGTGGACACAATAAGCTTCAGCTTCAGCCTGCACCTCATTGACTTAGTGTTTGATTTGATTGTGAAGTTCTTCAGACTGAATATGTTTTATTTTATGGGCATCAGACTGAATGTAACGTATGTAGAATCTAATGAGTTATACACTGACCAAATGAAAGTAAATGAAATGAATTTCCAGCCCTAATCAAAATGAATATGATTTATCACCATATGTACACAGGTGCTGAAAGAGACGCTCAGACTGTACCCCACTGCCCCTGGGACGTCCCGTGGTCTGATTAAAGACACGGTGATAGGAGGCATCAATGTCCCAGCAGGAGTGACAGTTATGGTGAGGAAATCATAGACTTTTTTCATTATTCTTCAGTGTCCATATATATTTATGTTTGGGGTATCAGGATATTAACAAAACAATGGAGGCAGGGCAACAGCGCCATCTGCAGTCCGACTTACTCAGGACAGTATTCCAGGTGTGTGAGAGTAAAAAAGGCCCCTTGTCCCGGTTCATCGTCGTGTGAGCACATTTCCATCTTTCTGTTGTCCATCCTCCACTGGGAACAAGGCGGCACCAAAACCTGTTTAAATCAGCTGAGCAACACGTCACAGCAACATCACGAGACTCTGAGGAAGAGCACAGGGAGCAGAACAAACTGTCAGGATTGAAAACAAACTCTTAGAACTTAATAAGACAAATTATTGGAAGACCAAATGAACTTCATTGGACTAATACTGAAGACATTAAAGAGCCCATGACAAGATTTTTTGATCTATGTTCTAATGTAGTTTTCTCATCACAAACAGACCTGAAGTTGTGTTTTGTTTCATTCTCACATGTTTAACACTAAACCTCTGCAGATTTAGGCTGAGTTCTTGTCTCAAACAGAGAAACCTTGTGTTGTCATGTGGTAATACAGGAAGTGTTCCCCTGTGTTTTTAAACTCCACACACCTTCACTAGAATCATTTGGATCATTTGAGCCTTTGTTTTAGTGTAGTTTGTATAGAAAACATATGTTCCTCCTCACATTTGATTATTGTCTGTACTTTCTCTAGTTCAGCAGCTACACCTGTGGTCGCTTGGAGAAATTCTTCAAAGATCCACTGAAGTTTGACCCAGACAGATTTCATCCTGATGCTCCCAAGTAAGAAACACCTTACTTACCTTTTAAGGTGCATTGTGTAACTTTCTCGTGGAGCACCTGTTAGATCTCCATGGAGATGTTATAGCTTTGTCTGGAATGTTTCACAGTGTGGCATTAAATATTTGTATTATTATGGATTTTTGAGCAATAAAATGACCTGTAAGTGAATGTAAGGTGGAGCTGTTAGTGGAACATTCCAGACAGAGCAGTAACACCTGCAGAGAAACAAGCAGGTGACGAACCCCCCACCAGAAAAGTTGCACTTCTAACATTTTTATGCTAATAATCATGTTATAACAGACATGTAAAGACACTGCTGCAGGTTTTCCTCTTGTGCTGTTGTTTCACTTTTGTTTATTCCCACTGTGTCCAGCAGATGGTGCCACTTAACCATTTATATAGTCATGTGCATATTTCCACCTTAAGAACTGTCCATTTACAAATGCAATGCAAATTATGTATTTCTATGTTAAACATGCATTTTCTGGTGGTTTGTTGCAGAGCTTGGCATTAAATGTATCTATTTTGTATTTATATAATTCGTTTAAAACACACAATATTTAGATCACTTTGCTATCTTTTATTGTCTTGTAAAGTGGGCTTGAAACAGGAATGGGAGAGATCACTAGATCACTCAAACATGCACGGAGGACATATAAAACCTTTGCTTTCTCGCTCCCGGTCCCGTCTGTCTTGCAGTCCACTCCCATGGACTCATCTAAGGTACAAGTGTCCACCACTGCTCCTGCTGACCGCTCACATTCTCATCTCTCAGGTCCACTGTGTTTGGTCCCACACAGGTGGAAGTCTCATGGATTATGGAATAAGTTTATTGTCATATAAATGTTTCTGATGTTACCTCTTTGTGCACAGATATGATATGTGCGTCTGCTCCGCTGTCACAGCCCTGAGCTGTCAGTGCATGCGCTCACAGAATCTGGCCACTAGAATGTTAGGAAATTGACATCGCAGCATTAGGACACAGACAGAGTAAGAAAACTTTAGGACATCGCTGTAAACGGCCGCATGTGAATGAGCAGCTTTTGTAGAGATCCAGACCAAACCAAACTATAGAGCAGAGCTGAGCCAATACAGAGAGCAGGCGAGGGGCTGTGCTCTGCTGCAGGAGGGCATCCGGACAACGACGCACAGTACACAAACATGTTATGAATGTTAAGTATTTATCATCCTGATATATTTCCAAACAAAAGAAGTCTTGAGCATGTTACATGTTGTTTTTCAGTGAACTAGTTTGATATTTATTTTTACGAGTCTGGCAGTTCACTGAATTGATCACACCTGCCCTCAGTCTGCTCCACTCCACCTGATGTTCAGACATGACACAACTATTTAGAACGTCATGCCCCACACTTGCGCTAAGTGTTAAGACTGGGAGCAAGATATGGCCCTTTGTGTTGAGCGACTGTTATAACATGATAGAAATGTTGATTTTGCATAATACTCCCTCTTTTAAAAAAAATCATTGTATAACATGTAACATGGCCTAGTGGCATCACCATGGAGACAAACAGGTGGAATAATGTGTGTAAAATCCCTCAGTCGTCCAGGTAGAATCCACGGTAATTTGTCAACTGGACAAAAATGTATTCGAATATGTTTCACAGCTTATCCAAGCTGCTTCTTCAGTTCTGGTCAGAATACTGGTGGGTACTTCTTTATATCTGCCTGCAGGGATGAGCTAACTAAAGTGAAACTACTCTAAAACTGACACACCTTCTTGCTACAGTTTCTGTTAGTAGCTAAGCCTATTGAACTGCACTGAGTGTGGGGTCTTATTAGCGTAAGGGACATAATGGAGCTTTCACACGTCTGGACCTGACCTGGATACACCTGTTGTTCTCTTGTTAGTTCTGATTTAAGTTTGAGGATAGAGTAGTAAATAGGAGATAGATGGTGTCTGAGTCCCCCATTTCTGTTTAGAGATGGATTGTCTGTCTTAACAAAAAAAAAAAAAAACTTCTTAAACTCCCATTTCAAAACCAATTCTTTTCTCTGACTGAGATCTGTACCTCACTGTCCTCAGAGGAGTGGCTCGTGGCTTTTAGGTGCAGATGAACAGCAGACTGAGGTCCCGTGTTGCTCTCTCTTCTGTGTTGGTACATCCTCATGTGAAGTGGTTGTTTTGTTTCTCCAATGTAGCACTCACTGCAGTGGAATAATACTCATGAGACACATGATCTGTGGTGGAAGTTAAGTATTGTACTTAAGTCGAATTTTTAGGTATCTGTACTTTACTTGAGTAAATTTTACAGTGGATACATTTTCCTTTTTCTGCACTACTACTACTTCATAAGGACTTTTTATATGATTTTAGGGGTTATTTGACCATGTTTGTGGTAATGTTCTGATTCAATTAAAGCTTCAGCTTCATAAGAAAAAATAAGAAATTAATTAATTCATACTGTTAACCAATATATATATATATATATATATATATATATATATATATTATATATTATATATATATATATCATTACATTTGAACAAATTAGGAACACTTTTGTGAAATACTTTTACTTTTTACTCTTAAAGTACATTACTCAAGAAGATTTTTTTTCAGTTTATTCCAGTTTTACCACTGTGTCTGTATTGTTACTTAAAGGTGCACTATGTAATTATTTGGTTGGGTCTGTCATCTGCTTGTTTCTATGGAGATGTCATTGCTCTGCCCGGAATGTTCCACAGTGTGACATTAATCAGCTCTATTGTAACTTGGTCTGGTTTGGTTTCCATAAAGATAGAACGGTGTAATGCCTTACTGTGAAACATTCTGGACAAAACAATAGCATCTCCAATGTTAGGCGTGTTCTATCAAAAATGACGACTGAATCAGTCAATTAGAATCACAAAAACTGTATTCCCTGTCCAATACAATTCTAATACGGAGCTCTGGGTCAAATCGCTGTCCCTGAAGGCCTACAGCTACACAGGACTTGCATCAGGCGATCTGAACGCCTGAGTTTCCCTCAACCCAGAAATATAAAACAACAGTATGAACATGCAAATAATATGTTGAGCAGGTTCACACCTTGAATTGTCCTTGAAGCATCTTTGCATTTCTTCTTTGGAGGGAGTGATAACCCCCACCAAACCATTGTAAATCTCCACCAAGTCTGTTTAGATAAGCCAGCCCGGGTTATTGCCACAGTCCCAGTTCTGCAAAGGAATTTCCTTAAAAGCACATAGCTTATCCATTATGTAGGACATACAATAGTGCCTTTCAACATATATACAATTTCAGTGTTAAAGCTTTAACTCAGTGTGTAACTTCATTAAACAGTATTCAAACAAATATGTAAATTGAATGTTTAATATGCACATGTGGTGCACTCAAGAAACTTCATTACTTCATTCAGCCTTCACCATGGAGACAGGCATTTGACGGATCCCCAACCGAAAAGTGACAGCACACCGTTAAGTAACAAAATAATAGAATAAACAGTAACACAGAGACAATCAGATAGTTTCTCTCTGTTAGAGAAGTTACATAGTGCAGCTTTATTTAACATCACCATGACAATCCTTTCCAGGCCTTACTACTGCTACTACCCCTTTTCACTCGGCCATCGCTCGTGTCTTGGCCAAAACTTTGCTCAGGTAAATAATCATTCTTTACTTCATGACCCTCATAAGTAAAGTTACTGTGAATATTATACTGTGTTCTGTGTGTGTTTTTACAGATAGAAGCCAAGGTGGTGATGGCCAAACTGCTCCAGAGGTTTGATTTCACGCTGGTCCCAGGACAGAGTTTTGACATAAAAGACACAGTGTCGCTCAGGCCAAAGAGTGGAGTCCTGTGCACCATCAAACACAGACACCATGAATGAACAGCACTAAACATTATAACACATTATAAAAACACTATAAAACACTATTTAAAAAAAAATACTATAAAAACACTGTAAACCACTATAGTACACGTTACTGTCTTCACTTCAGCATTTACATCCAGTGTTGGGAAGTAACTGAGTACATGTTTTGAATATTATTGAGTACTTTGAGTAACTGTTATCTGAGATGGGGACTTGGAAAAGATGTTGAAAATTACAGAAAGTGCAAAGTTCTGTTTTAGAGAGTTCCATATTTATGACATCACACTGGGAGAATTTTGCCCAAACGTTCAGCACAATTTACACTAAAGAAACACATTTTTCAGATATTTAAAAATTAACCTTTCAACAAAAAAATTTCTGAATACTAATTTGAGTAATTATTCTGGTACAGTTTCCTGCAAGGTAGGAAACTGCAGGTCATGACTTGGACTTGAGTCAAACTTGAGTCACATTTTTGATAAAACAAGAAACACATTTTTCTGATACTTTAAACATGATTTCAACAAAATAAAAGTTTTTTCTTTTATTTTTATTTGTTAAATAGTCATTTCTGTGTACTGTATATTAGAGAAATGCCCTTACGTGATGAGCTAAATTTTAAATATAAAGACCTTAAATGTATTTAGTCCAACCTGTCATACACACTTTAAAATGTGTGTCGTGAACGCAGCAGCAAGTAAAGGACTTTAATGTAACGTGTCTGATTTTTTTCTGTTTTCTGAGTTTGGTGTTTGCTGTGGAGACACTTGTTTCTGCTGAGCTGCACACGACTGAATGATGCTATGCTCTCACCAACAAATCACAACAACAAATCACATTCATTTACACCAAGACACACTCAAAGAAATCTTTACACAACATACACTTCCACCACAACTACGACTACTACTACTACTACTTTACTACTACTACTACTACTACTACTACTACTACTACTACTGCTACTACTACTACTATACTACTGCTACTACTACTACTATACTACTGCTACTACTACTACTACTGCTACTACTACTACTACTACTGCTACTATTACTACTGCTACTGCTACTCCTACTGCTACTACTGCTACTGCTGCTGCTACTGCTACTACCTGCTACTACTGTTAATGGTACTACTTCTACTACTACTGCTGCTGCAGCTGCTGCTACTACTGCTACTGTTACTACTACTACTACCTGCTACTACTGTTAATGCTACTGCAACCACACTACTACTACTACTACTACTACTACTACTACTACTACTACTACTGCTATTACTACTTCTACTACATTGTCCATCAAATAGTTAAAGGGTCCATATTACACTATTTTCTGGGCAGTGTTTTAATGTTGTTTCCTCATCACAATCAGACCAGGAGTCACAGTGTCTGTTTTTCGAGATATTTCTGAGCTGTAACAACACCTGTAACTGCATAAATGTAAGGCAGAGCTGTTTAATGCCATAGTGTGGAACATTCCAGACAGAAAAAATACTTACACAAAAAATTCAAAGCAGGATTATCCCTAAAAAAAACTATTCTAAATGTACAAAATCATTGAAGGTGCAATAGGTAACTTTTTGTTTAGGGGTTGCCTGCTTGTTTCTATGGAGACGTCATTCCTCTGCCTGGAATGTCCCACAGTGTGGCATTAAACAGTTCTACTTTACATTTATTCAGTTACAGGTGGTTTTATAGCTCAAAAATACCTAGAAAAACAGACATTGTGACTGTGAGCGAGGTCGCCTCTCCACAGATCTGACCTGTAACTTGGTCTGTTCAAGTCTCCATGAGGACAAAAAGGTTTAATGCCATACTGTGAAACATTCCAGACAAAACAATAACATCTTCATGGAGAAAAGCGTTTGACAGACCCTCCACCAGAAAAGTTACAAAATTCTCCTTAATAATTTTTTACAAACTTTTATAATATTTATCCAATTCTCATTTCATATTGTAATATATAAAAGTAACAACAAGTTCTTGTCTAGTACTAGTACGTAGAAAAAGTACTCATGATAAATACTGACCCCCCCCAAAACTATTGTTCCAGTTTTCATATATTGAGCGGTTCAACGTAGGCATCTAGGTATTTGTACTTTACGTAATAAGCTTTTAAAGTGGATATATTTTTTATGTTTACTTCACTACATTTGAGAGCAAATATCTGTACTTTCTTCTCTAATACATTTTTTAACACAACAGAAAAGTAGAAGTTAAAACACAATGGACTCCAGGCACTCATCAGGGCTTATTTGATGAAGATCAGGTTGGTCGTTACATGTTGACTTTGGCCATTTAAATAAAGGCCTTTTAACTATATTTTTCTTCATGTGATTTTGACTTCTTTGGAATACCTGGAGTCCATTGTGTTTTAAGTTTTGATCCTTTTTCCAAGAGCACCCTCTACCTGCTCCCACTGATTGGAACACCTGCAGCAAACAGCCACATTTAATTTTTTTCTGGAAAGTAAAAGTGTTTTTTTTATTATTATTATTATTATTATTATTATAGTTTAGCCTTTTATTTTTAACATGTTCATAATTTCAGATACAAATAAAAACAGCTATGAAGAAAATGATCGATTCTATTGTTTCTACTGAAAAAAATTCAGCACAAATCTGTCAAAATCAGTACATTGATTTGTACATTGAAGCTTTATTAACCCTCAAAATCTGCGTGAAATACTTTTACTTTTTACTCTTTAACCCTTTTATTTAGTTATGATTCTTTCTTTTTTTTTTTTTCCAGGATTTTTTTTTCCAAAGCATTTTTATTACTCTTTAGGCATAAAAGAATATAATCACCTTTTTTTTTTTTTTTTTTCAAACATGCATTCTTCAAGGACTTGGTGACATGTCCACTAGGGTGGACAATGCACATTTGAACAACGAATGAAATATGTGTTTGTTTATTACTATGTGAAAAGAAACATTGTAAATACTATAAAACATGTTTTTGTTTGCTCGTTAACATTGTGTTCATATATTTTGAACATATTCCAGAACTGTTAAATGTACTGCAAAAACATTTAACCAGAGAAAAATGAAGTTCTTTGAAGCACTGATAGTTCAGTCTAAATAACTCCAACCATAATAATGAAGATGCCTCCCACTACTTATCACCAACTACTATGGCAAACATTCTTTCAATGTGCTTAAGTGCATCAGTACAGTGTGTCTTGTATGGAAATTGGCAAAGCACCAGGGCACAAAGTCACAAGACACTGCATGCAGATGATGTAATTTCTTTTTCGTGTGCAAGCATCATGGCATCTATTTGCATTTCTTGCTTCACTGAGCCTGGGCCAGTGGTCTCCAGGTCCAATCTCAGGAGGGCAGGGACACTGCGCTGATCTTCAGAGGAGGTGGGGTGGCACTGGGTCTTCCTCATCTTGGTGTCTGGATAGAAGTTGCACTTATTAACGCACGAGCTACAAACGCCTTGAGATGCATCTCATCTCCTTCTTGGCCAATTCACATATTGTGTACATGTGCCAGGCATTCACAGGGGTCACATCCAAGAAGTGGAAGAACATTCAAAGGTACATCATTTGTTTTTGCGTCAGTGGGGATACACTGTGACTCAGTGATCCCTGAAATCTACCCCTGCCATATGGTGCTTTGCCAATTTCCATACAAGATAACCTTTTTCCGCTAAAGACACACTGTACTGATGTACTTATGCACATTTGAAAGAATGTTTGCCATAGTAGTAGCTGATAAGTAGTGTGGGAGGCATGTTCATTGTTATGGTTGGAGTTATTTAGACTAGTACTATCAGTGCTTCAAAGAACTTCATTTTTCTCTGGTTAAATGTAGTGTAGTACATTTAAAAGTTCACGATAGTACTAATATCCACAAAATATTGCTAGAATAAAAATTAAATTTTTCAGCCAAAATATCACTGCAGATGGTGTATTTTCAACAACAAAACTGTATAGCAATACTATAAATAGTAGCCTAAATATAGCCATAGATGCATGATGTCCAACTGAGTGGACACATGATTAATCTCAATTTCCCTAAATCACAAAATCAATACTTGAATATTTTAACAATTATATTGATTAGTTAAATTAGTTGTTGCTTGATGTCCTCATATATATATATATATATATATATATATATATATATATATATATATATATATATATATATATATATATATTATTTATTTATTTATTTTTTTTTTTTACCTGCATGGGTCTCCTGGAAAAGAAGACGTTCAGACTCATTTATATAGGAGAAAACAACTATTGAATAACTGTCTACTGTAGTGACCACTATGCATGAAAGGGTTAAGTACATTTTAAACAGGTACGTGTAGTGTTTTTTTTTTTTTTTTTTTTTTTTTTTTTTTTTTTTCAAGTGATGCTTTTACTTTTACTTGAGTATTTCTTTGCTCTGGTATCTGTACTTTTACTTAAGTCACTTCTTCCAGCACTGTTCATTCATACTTTGTGCTATTCTCAAAGCAACCACAAGAGGGTAGTAATTGTCTTACTTTTCACGTCTTTATTTGTCCAGGTTTTCTGTGGTTTATAACAGACCGCAAATGACCACAACTTTTTATTCACTTAACTTTTGTTTCCTTTAATATTAAATTGCATTGTAATTATTATTACTTCTATTGCATCTCCCTACAATTTCAAATAACAGATGCATTTTTACTCAGTCAATCAGACCCAAGAGTGTAGAAAAAAAAAAAAAAAACTTAAGGTCAATGTGACCCCGCGGAGAGCGTGAGGGTTAAACTGACACTTGCATGAAACTAAACCCGAGCTAGACCAGACCTAAACCAGAACGGGACCAAATCAAATCTGCATAGACAAACGAGTCCAAAACCAGGACCAAAACTAGTCCAAAACCAGGACCAAACCGGGATCAAATCAGGACACATAACGCGGAAGTTGTGAGTCCTGCACGAACTAAAGACTAAAGTGTCTTTTTACGT
Source organism: Boleophthalmus pectinirostris (assembly GCF_026225935.1). Lineage (NCBI taxonomy): Eukaryota > Metazoa > Chordata > Actinopteri > Gobiiformes > Gobiidae > Boleophthalmus > Boleophthalmus pectinirostris. The sequence goes on along the minus strand of NW_026571036.1, from coordinate 24,120,222 downwards.
CATTTTCCAACATGGCAATCGTAAGCGCACTGTTAAACTGGCTTCCTCGGGTCCTTTCATTGTCTCTGTGTGTGTTTTTCTTTGCGTTTCTCGGATATTGTCTTTACATCAAATACCAGCATCTCAAATATGACCACATCCCTGGACCGCCACGAACCAGGTACGTTATGAATTATGGAAAAAGTAGTTTACGTACTCATAACTTGCACATTTTGTTTGTTTAAATGCAGTTTTTTCTTGGGCCATTCTCCAATTTTGGTGGAAGTGATGAAAAAGGATGGAGGCGTTCAGGAAATGTTTCTAGAATGGTGAGAAAAACGCAACAGTAAAAGTGTGAGTTTACGTGCGGGTTTTATTACAACACTGACGCACTTTGAAATGAACAGTTTTCTTTTTACTAACATTTAGCCCTATATTACGCACAACTGACTCTTGTGAACTTTAATTCATGTTTTAATGTTTTTACCTCCTCGAAAAACAGACCTGGAATTGTGTTTTGTTTAACTCATGTGTGTTTGAGTTGTAATATTCTTTTACTATTTAAAAGTTTAGCCGAGACGCGTCTTTAGACTGCGTTTATTTACACTGCATAACGGCAGCTACGGTAGGGACATATAAAATGTGATTTCACAATTCACCTACATTACAGAATACATTGCATCCAACTTTGTCAGTAATAAAATATAACTGACTGAGAATAGTACAAATATCTATCATATTATTGTTATTATGCTCAGAGATTAGAACAGTGTAATAATGAAATAATGAAACAGTGAAACTTTTTTTAATTTTTATTTTTTTATATAACCCAACTAAAGTAGGAAGGAGAGGTTACTAGCACATCACTTCCTTTCAAGCGTCTATACTACACCTGCCCCTGACTACAGCAGTGCATTGGATGTAATAAGTTCATAAGTTCAGTTTTTCAGGTGCGCTCACCATTCTGCCCCGTGTGGTGTGATACAGTTCACCAGTTTCGGCTTGTGGGTGCTGTGATAAGACTGTCAACCATAATGCCAATAGCTCCAGTGATGTCCTCTAGCATTCGGTCCATGATGCGCTGAAATATCTCAGATGCGCATTTGATGCCACCCCTATTGTCTTGTCAAGAGTCAAGTCTCACAATCAGGACTAGGGCCTCTGCTGTTGTGCCACTCAGTACATTCTCTTGTGCAATGTCCACAATTTCAAACTCTGCTTTCGTTTTGTGCTCTTTAACAGTAGGTCAACTGCTGCAACAGGCGTTATTTTGTGGTTGGAGTAGGTTCTGAGCCCTCTTTTGGAGGCTTTCAGCTCATCTGTGTGGTCTAGCGACTGGTAACAATTCAGAGTCTGCGTGTTACACTTTGCACCTGTATCTATCCTAAACTGCACTTTCTGCAACAAAACATCAGTGTTGACCAACCACTTATCATCTGCCAATGTTGATACTGGCACTGCATCTGTAGTCAGGTTAATATTTCAGTATTTCCTCTTTACTCATGTCATTTGTTGACTCCATGTTCACTTCAGTCACGGAGTGACTGCGACAAACTGATGCCCAATGGTTTAGTTTATGACAGCAGGAGCAAATGGAGCCTTTTGCTGGGTATTTACCTTGATTCCACTTGCGCTTGGGGTTTATATGCCTTTTTGTTCAGTGTGTTGAACTTTGGTTTGCTTGACATTGCACAGACCTGTGCATCCTCCTCTCACACAATTCTCATTTGCGTTTGCGACATTTCAAACTGTTGGGGGATTTCAATGGCTTTGGCCAGTGTCAGCTCCTCACCTTTGTCAAGCAGCCTCTCTTGGACACGTTTTTCTCGCACAGTCGCTATTATGGCGTCTATCAACATGTCATCCAAGTCGTCATACTCACAGTCCAGTAACAGCAGCCTCAAATCTTTCACAACGTGATCAAAAGTTTCAGTTGCACCTTTATCTGAAATGATGCCTGGCGATCTGTTTATCCTTTTCACCATCAGTCCATTCCAATGTTTTGTAGATTTCTCTCCCTTGTTCTCCAATCCTTGTGCCGTTCCAACCCACCTTCTGCTTGGACTCACAGACAGGGGTCCTGTGAACACAAAGCTAACGTAGCTCCAAAATCCTTGGAACTCTTGATACAAATTTGCTGCATCCCCGTCAATCTTCAGGTGATCAAACTGCATTTTCATGGCTATGCAGGTAACTTACTGTACCAAGACAGCTTTCTGATATCATGTAATATTATACCCGAGATATTTTAGTGCATCACGGACCGAATGCTAGAGAGCATCACCGGAGCTACAGGCATTATGGATGACATTCTCATCGCAGTGTCAACAGTGAGAGAACCCAACTAAATACTGAAAAAGTTGAGAGAGCCACAATCTGCAACCTAAAACTGAACTTTAACAAGTGTCGGCAGTCGTCAATGGCTTTTGTAGGACATTTGATAACAGGCAATTGACTGAAACCTGACCCTGCTAAAACTGAAGCTGTTAGGTGTATGCTGCCACCTACAGACAAGGAAGGTTATGACACTTTCTAGGAATTGTGACCTACCTTTCAAAGTTTATTCTTTTCTTTCTTTCTTTCTTTCAAACCTAAGTGAGATCGATGCACCGCTGAGGCAGCTCATAAAATGTGATGTGGAGTTTGCATGGCAGCCAGCCCAACAGCAAGCATTTGATAAGCTCAAGCATGTTTACACACATCATCCTGTGCTAAAGTTCTACAGTGTGTCAAATCCAGTGCAAATATACAGTGATGTCAGCAGCACTGGACTGGGAGCTGTGCTAGTACGCAACAACCATTGATTGGCATTCTCCTCAAGATCAGTGACCGATGCAGAGACGCATTATGCGCAGATTGAGAAGGAGATGCTCTCCATCGTTCATCATGCCTGCACTAAGTTTCACCACTTCATCTTTGGGAAACATGTCACAGTGTTTAATGACCACAAGCCGCTTGAGGATATTTACAGAAAGCTTGTGCTGTCCATAAGGCGGTTGCACTTAGGGAATTTCTCCTGCAGTGCGGTATAGCGGCTCAACATCGCTGTATACGGTGATACCGCACCCCTCCCCCACCCACCATCCCCTGGAGTTATAATATTTCCAGCGACACTGAAAACTCTCTCAGATGATGCGCTTGTTGCGCAGATGTAGATGTACTTTGGTTATTGCGCAAATATAACGTAACATTTAGCTTTGGAACAAGTGCCGCTGCATCTCTCCAGCTCTCACTGTAGCAGTTCAGGTTAGAGTCCTGCTCCACGTTGGGTACCCCTGGACTTAAGAGAGAGAGAGCCCCGAGCACGCAGAGCAGGGTGTCCGCAAAGTGCTATCAGGCGACGGCTGCACTTACCTCCGTGCAGCACAGAGCTCTGCAGCGGTCCTTTCACCTGCAGTCACCCAACGGTCTACACGGGCGCACCTTAGTCCTGGGTTAGTCCTGGGTTATCGCGGGCAAATATCAACCAGTCACATCACATCACACCTGAGGAAGAGCACTGCTGTGAACCACCAGAGACACCAGCAGCTGAGGAGCAGCCATGTGCAGCTGTACCTCCAAAGCCACCATCTTCACCCTCTATGATCCCACTCCTGACAGCATCTTTATACTGCATTTATTATCACTGCATAACGGTAGCTACGGGTAGCAGTAGGGAAATATAAAATGTGATTTCGCTATTCACATACGTTACAGAATACATTACATGAGTAACTCTTTATTATTAGTCTGTCTACATCTCCAAAGCTCCAAATGCTCTGTTCAACCTTGTGATGTCATGCAGTGGCAGTTTTCATGTTTACAACTACATTTTACCTTTAGGTGAAAACACAGTGGAGCACTTCCTGCATTGCCACATGTCATCACAAGGTGGAATAGTGTTTGAGAGACAGACTCAACCAAAATATGCAGGGTTTGTGTGTTAAACATGAGTGAATGAAACAAAACACACCTCCAGGTCTGTTTGTGATGAGGAAACTACAATATAACAGATGAGAAAAGAGCATAATATTGGCCCTTTAACAAATGAAAATACTGCACTCTGTTCATGTGTTATGTAGATGTTATGTGTTTTGGGGTGTGTTTCAACATTTAGCCTGTAATAGTATTACTAATATAGTGTAACCCCTCAGCCTTCTGCACTCTCCTCTAGTATTGATTTACTTATTGTAACATGTTATGTAAAGTAAATAAATTCCTGTTTTAGGTCAGAGATATATGGACCAGTGTACAGGATCAACATACTACATAATGTGTTGCTTGGAGTGCACTGCCCAGAGGCTACAAAGGTAAGCCTCATTCAACATCTTCACAGTGGTGAAAGAAGTACTCAGTTTTGTTACCTAAGTCAGAGTAAGGGGAAGCAGTTCTTCACCAACACTGTTTATAGTGCGGGGGAAGAGCTGTTGACCTCGACTGGGGAGGTTGTCGGACAGTGGAAGGAATACTTTGAGGATCTCCTCAATCCCAGTGTCACGTCTTCTGAGGAGGAAGCAGAGGCTGGAGGCTGGAGACTCGGAGGCGGACTCATCCATCACCCTGGCTGAAGTCACTGAGGTGGTTAAAGCTCCGCGGTGGCAAGGCTGCAGGGGTGGATGAGATCCATCCTGAGTATCTTAAGGAGCTGTGTTCGTATTGTCAGCAGTAAGTCAGACCTGTTCCCGGTGCATGTTGGACTCTGCCAGGGCTGCCCTTTGTCACAAGTTCTATTCATTGTATTTATGGACAGAATTTCTAGGCACAGTCAGATGTCGGAGGGGTTCTGGTTTGTGGACCACAGGATCTCATCTCTGCTGTTTGCAGATTATGTTGTCCTAATGGCTCCATCAAACCAGGACATGCAATGTGCACTACGGTGGTTTGCAGCTGAGTGTGAAGTAGGGGTGGCACGGTTCACAAAATTCATAGTTCGGTTTGTATTGCGGTTTAAGGTCACGGTTTTCGGTTTGGTACGGTTCCTGTTGTCATTATTTCTTTTTAATCTTTAATCTCCAGAGATATACTTCAGCATATGCTATGTTATCTTAATTATCCACAATTTAGGATACAACATCAAAAAATTGTATAAAGTTATAGTTAATAATGTAATCATGCTCAAACTGAATTTGACTTGACTTTAAGCGCATTATTAATGGACATGCAGCTGATGAGCTTCAGTGAAAAAATGTTACCACCTTCCTAACCCTCCTCAGGAGTCGGGATACTTGGTTTAGTGAGATTGCACTCTTGGCTGCACGGCTCCACCTGCATGCATCAGCGTTTACGCACGTAACTTTGCGAAACCACAGCCACGTGTCAACACGAAGGCTGCTCCACTGGCAGCTGCAGCAGGATGTACACACGCAGCACTGGCTCAGTGTTTCTCAGTAGGAAAGACGATCAAACTTGACAGAGGCGCTTTTAGCCGCTTGTATCAGGTCCACAGTGAAACTAACAGCTGAACAGACTTGTATTTACCTTCTGTACAGGCTCACCACAGCAAACGAGAGGATTTCAAAAGTTAATTTTAAAACACTAATTAACAGTATTTCTGGACCTGGGCTCTTTCACATGACACAGATCTGCCCCAGGAACACGTTGTGCTGAGGGTAAACGCACAAATACAACTAAAGATTCATGTTCTCTGTGTATTTTGATGGGGATATGCGCCTCCACTCGCGTAGAGCATCAAAAAATAGGATGGATCCTATTTTCTGAAATCCATGAGTGCAGGAAGCGTTGTTCCATACACACGTCTAGCACGTACAGCCCTCATTCACTTTCCATGCATTCTAAAAGTTATATGTCCAAAAGCTGCAGTTTTTACATTTGCATAGGGCGAAATGCGCATGAGCATTAGATCCTGGCTCCACTGCATGGCTAAACGCGCCCAGTCAAGTTTGATCGTCTTTTCCATTGACAAATACAGAGCCAGAGCTGCACGTGCACATCCTGTTGCAGCTGCCGGTGGAGCTGCCTTTGCGTTGATGCGTAGCTGTGGTTTTGTGAGGTAAAGACACGGGTGCATCCTCCATCTCCGGCGGCCCTCTTCTCTCTATTTGCCATTTCTACATGTGATGTGCAGCTTTCACCCTCCACACCTCTTCTTTTGCGTCAAAGCGAAACAGGTCACATACAGGCACGAGGCTACAATGCGCAAGCCAGGAACTGTGGAAATCATGCGGTACGCACACATCCCGAACCGTGACAAGCGAACCGAATGTTTTTTTTTTGTTTTTTTTCATGAACCTTGCCACCCCTAGTGTGAAGTGGCTGGGATGAAGATCAGAGGCCACGGTTCTTGACAGGAAAAAGGTGGCCTGCCGTCTCCGGGTGGATGGAGGGTCCCTGCCTCAAGTGGAGATCTTTCTCGGGGTCTTGTTCACAAGTGAGGGGAGGATGGAGCGTGAGATTGACAGGCGGATCGTGTTTATGTCCCACTGGGAGGAGGCCCTGGGGATGACCCAGGACTCATTGGAGGGACTATGTCTCTTGGATGGCCTTGGGGTCCCCCGGAGGAGCTGGAGGAAGTGTCCGGGGTGAAGGAAGTCTGGGAGTCCCTGCTCAGACTAATGTCCCCCGCGACCCAACCCCAGATAAAGTGTAGTCTAGGCTTAGTTTCCTGGTTGATACAATTCTAATTTAAATCCTTTTTCTTTCCTCTGACATCATTTCAGGAGATTCTCATGTCCCCAGAATACCCCAAAGATAAATTCTTCTTCAAGCGTGTGTCCAAACTTTTTGGTCAAAGGTAAAAGTCAAAACAGAGTCATTTTTCAATCTGTATTTTCTTTATTTTGCTTCATATCCTTTCTACTTTTGTTTAGGTTTTTGGGGAATGGTCTTTTGACAGCGCGAGACCACGAGCAGTGGTACAAACAGAGACGCATCATGGACCCCGCCTTCAGCAGCCTGTGAGCCACAACTGCACATACTTTTATTTATTGCAATGATTACTTATATTATTCATTATTATTTTTATACTGCGAAGAACATGGGGTGACACCATAGACTGTATATAGAAGTGGACTGAGGAAGTGTGACATCACCCATGGCACTCGGTCCAGTCCAATGAAGCTCACCAGGCGAGCAGTTATATGAGTCGAAATAAAAACGCTAGGCTCATGTAGAGTGGGTTAATACAAACATCCATTCCTCCATTTTCTTCCGCTTTATCCGTGGCCGGGTCCCGCTCTTCTGAGGAGAATATGAACACTATAAGGCCAAAATGAAGTGGCTCATGCAGCAGTTACAGAGTTTTTCAATATAAAGTCAGTTGGAGCCAGAGTGGATGGAGCTGGAAGCGTCCCCATGCTCACTTCCTATTTACCATTTTTTTTCGGACTATAAGTCGCACTTTTGTCATGGTTTGGGTGTTTCCTGCTACTTATACTCTGGTGCAACTTATATATTAAGATTTTCAGAATGACAGCTGCGAGAAGGTGCTCTAGGCTTGTGGATCAGTTTTCTGTGCATGTCTCCTGAAGAAAAAGCCACTGTCCTGCTGCAAGTAGTGAAATCATGGCTCTTTGAAAATAAGTGAAATATGCAGCAGAAAATGGTAATTGAGCAGCAGAAAGAAAGTTTGGAGTGAGCGAGAAACTTGTGAGGGACTGGCAGAAAGCAGGGATGGAGAACACAGCTTCACTGCGGATGCACCATGCAACTTCCATGGAAGTCATTGGATGACACACATGGACTCCTGTGATAACCGGAAGTTGCGCGGAGTTGCTCAGAAGTGACAGCGAGGATGAAAAATTCAATGGATTCAGTGGATTTAGTGATTTGGAGTGAGATGGAGAGTTTGGTAAACTTATGTTCTGTTGTTTATGCTATAGTTATCTGAATAATTGTTGATATGTTACATTAACACATTGACGCATATTCAGCCTGTTGTTCTTTATGCTATTGTTATTATTTCTATAACTTGCCTTTCAAGATGAAATGTCGGTTCTTGGTCCCTAATTTTATAAACTAAATTTCCCCCAAAAAATGCAACTCATGTATGTTTTTTTCTTCTTCATTATGCATTTTTTGGCTGGTGGTGATACTCTGGAGCCACTTATAGTCCGAAAAAGACAGTAGATGGATAGCGGATTAGGNGATGAGCTTCAGTGAAAAAATGTTACCACCTTCCTAACCCTCCTCAGGAGTCGGGATACTTGGTTTAGTGAGATTGCACTCTTGGCTGCACGGCTCCACCTGCATGCATCAGCGTTTACGCACGTAACTTTGCGAAACCACAGCCACGTGTCAACACGAAGGCAGCTCCACTGGCAGCTGCAGCAGGATGTACACACGCAGCACTGGCTCCGTGTTTCTCAGTAGGAAAGACGATCAAACTTGACAGAGGCGCTTTTAGCCGCTTGTATCAGGTCCACAGTGAAACTAACAGCTGAACAGACTTGTATTTACCTTCTGTACAGGCTCACCACAGCAAACGAGAGGATTTCAAAAGTTAATTTTAAAACACTAATTAACAGTATTTCTGGACCTGGGCTCTTTCACATGACACAGATCTGCCCCAGGAACACGTTGTGCTGAGGGTAAACGCACAAATACAACTAAAGATTCATGTTCTCTGTGTATTTTGATGGGGATATGCGCCTCCACTCGCGTAGAGCATCAAAAAAATAGGATGGATCCTATTTTCTGAAATCCATGAGTGCAGGAAGCGTTGTTCCATACACACGTCTAGCACGTACAGCCCTCATTCACTTTCCATGCATTCTAAAAGTTATATGTCCAAAAGCTGCAGTTTTTACATTTGCATAGGGCGAAATGCGCATGAGCATTAGATCCTGGCTCCACTGCATGGCTAAACGCGCCCAGTCAAGTTTGATCGTCTTTTCCATTGACAAATACAGAGCCAGAGCTGCACGTGCACATCCTGTTGCAGCTGCCGGTGGAGCTGCCTTTGCGTTGATGCGTAGCTGTGGTTTTGTGAGGTAAAGACACGGGTGCATCCTCCATCTCCGGCGGCCCTCTTCTCTCTATTTGCCATTTCTACATGTGATGTGCAGCTTTCACCCTCCACACCTCTTCTTTTGCGTCAAAGCGAAACAGGTCACACACAGGCACGAGGCTACAATGCGCAAGCCAGGAACTGTGGAAACCATGCGGTATGCACACATCCCGAACCGTGACAAGTGAACCGAACGTTTTTTTTGTTTTTTTTTCATGAACCTTGCCACCCCTAGTGTGAAGCGGCTGGGATGAAGATCAGAGGCCACGGTTCTTGACAGGAAAAAGGTGGCCTGCCGTCTCCGGGTGGATGGAGGGTCCCTGCCTCAAGTGGAGATCTTTCTCGGGGTCTTGTTCACAAGTGAGGGGAGGATGGAGCGTGAGATTGACAGGCGGATCGTGTTTATGTCCCACTGGGAGGAGGCCCTGGGGATGACCCAGGACTCATTGGAGGGACTATGTCTCTTGGATGGCCTTGGGGTCCCCCGGAGGAGCTGGAGGAAGTGTCCGGGGTGAAGGAAGTCTGGGAGTCCCTGCTCAGACTAATGTCCCCCGCGACCCAACCCCAGATAAAGTGTAGTCTAGGCTTAGTTTCCTGGTTGATACAATTCTAATTTAAATCCTTTTTCTTTCCTCTGACATCATTTCAGGAGATTCTCATGTCCCCAGAATACCCCAAAGATAAATTCTTCTTCAAGCGTGTGTCCAAACTTTTTGGTCAAAGGTAAAAGTCAAAACAGAGTCATTTTTCAATCTGTATTTTCTTTATTTTGCTTCATATCCTTTCTACTTTTGTTTAGGTTTTTGGGGAATGGTCTTTTGACAGCGCGAGACCACGAGCAGTGGTACAAACAGAGACGCATCATGGACCCCGCCTTCAGCAGCCTGTGAGCCACAACTGCACATACTTTTATTTATTACAATGATTACTTATATTATTCATTATTATTTTTATACTGCGAAGAACATGGGGTGACACCATAGACTGTATATAGAAGTGGACTGAGGAAGTGTGACATCACCCATGGCACTCGGTCCAGTCCAATGAAGCTCACCAGGCGAGCAGTTATATGAGTCGAAATAAAAACGCTAGGCTCATGTAGAGTGGGTTAATACAAACATCCATTCCTCCATTTTCTTCCGCTTTATCCGTGGCCGGGTCCCGCTCTTCTGAGGAGAATATGAACACTATAAGGCCAAAATGAAGTGGCTCATGCAGCAGTTACAGAGTTTTTCAATATAAAGTCAGTTGGAGCCAGAGTGGATGGAGCTGGAAGCGTCCCCATGCTCACTTCCTATTTACCATTTTTTTTCGGACTATAAGTCGCACTTTTGTCATGGTTTGGGTGTTTCCTGCTACTTATACTCTGGTGCAACTTATATATTAAGATTTTCAGAATGACAGCTGCGAGAAGGTGCTCTAGGCTTGTGGATCAGTTTTCTGTGCATGTCTCCTGAAGAAAAAAGCCACTGTCCTGCTGCAAGTAGTGAAATCATGGCTCTTTGAAAATAAGTGAAATATGCAGCAGAAAATGGTAATTGAGCAGCAGAAAGAAAGTTTGGAGTGAGCGAGAAACTTGTGAGGGACTGGCAGAAAGCAGGAGATGGAGAACACAGCTTCACTGCGGATGCACCATGCAACTTCCATGGAAGTCATTGGATGACACACATGGACTCCTGTGATAACGGAAGTTGCGCGGAGTTGCTCAGAAGTGACAGCGAGGATGAAAAATTCAATGGATTCAGTGGATTTAGTGATTTGGAGTGAGATGGAGAGTTTGGTAAACTTATGTTCTGTTGTTTATGCTATAGTTATCTGAATAATTGTTGATATGTTACATTAACACATTGACGCATATTCAGCCTGTTGTTCTTTATGCTATTGTTATTATTTCTATAACTTGCCTTTCAAGATGAAATGTCGGTTCTTGGTCCCTAATTTTATAAACTAAATTTCCCCCAAAAAATGCAACTCATGTATGTTTTTTTCTTCTTCATTATGCATTTTTTGGCTGGTGGTGATACTCTGGAGCCACTTATAGTCCGAAAAAGACAGTAGATGGATAGCGGATTAGGGTCAGTCCATATGAAATCAGCCATTTTCAAGGAATCTCCCCTATGAGCCATCTCAGATTTGGCTGAAAAAAATTCAAAAAATTTCTAAAATAACCAAATGAAAGAATCTCAAATTGTAGCTCAATCCCTTGAGTCGTTCCTGAGTTAGGGCCCATTGAAATTTTGGGGCCATGCTCACTTTTTCAGAAACCTTAATTTATGAGCATGTTTGAGAGACCATAACTTCATAAAAAATAGGACTAGGAAGATGAAAATTTGTATTATTATAGATATAGATATAGATTCTAAATCTGTTTGTCAAATGTTGGGTATCTGTATTAAGGTGGGCGCTGTGGGCCCCCAAAATCTCACATTTTGTCATTTTTGGTGGATCTTAGGGACTTTTCCACCTGCTGGAAAGGTTCAATTACCTTTAATAGACTTAAACAGTATTTGCTTGTTATAAGGGAATGGATTGGAGATTGCTTGGAAAAGTGTCATTAATCCTTTGAGATCCTTATAACAAGCAAATAGTGTTTAAGTCTATTAAAGATAATTGAACCTTTCTGCAGGTGGAAAAGTCCCTAAGCTCCACCAAAAAGGACCTGTGAGAGATCATTTTCAAAAATTCCATTTGAAATGAAAGAAGTTAATAATAAATGTTTTTATTACTTTAAACTAATCAGAATATGCCAAAGTTCCTCTAGTAAAAATTTTATCAACATCTAACTGTGCCACATGGGGAACCGAGGGTCCAAAGAAGGGGCCAAAAAGATCACATTTGGTCTGTGACCATATTTGGGACTCTACACCATCCACATGAAAGCTCAGAAAAGTGTGAGATTGTTGTCAGAAATGGTCATTCTCTCATATATTCAGGTTCAACAGTTAGTTTGTGAATATCTTCTTGGAGTAAATAGATCTTGGACCTCAAAAATTGAAAGGAAAAATTGAGCGACAACCAAATTTGAGATTTTGGGGGCCCACAGCGCCCCCTTAATAAAGATACCCAATACTTGACAACAGATTCAGAATCTATGACCAAGAATCTACAATAATAAAAAAATTCAGCTTTCTAGCTTTATTTTTTATGAAGTTATGGTCTCTCAAAAATTAAGGCTTCCAAAAAGTGAGCTTGGCCCCAAAATTTCAGCGGGCCATAACTCAGGAATGACTGAAGGGATTGAACTAAAATTTGAGATTCTTTCATTTGGTGATTTTAGAAATGTTTCAAATATTTTATCAGGCAAATCTGAGCTGGCTCTTAGGGGAGGGCGGCTGATTTCATATGGACTGACCCATTAGCTGTGACCATTTATGTAAACTGGGTGATAGTACTTCAGTTGGTAGAGTTTTTGTCCACTGATCTGAAGGTTGAAAGTTCGAATCCTGGTCTCGACATAAACATCATTGGTAAAGCAGATGAATACTGTTGTTGTGTCCTTGGGCATGACACTTACCCCACCTCACCCCCGGGTGTCTGTGTACATTGGTTTATAAATGTGTGTGTGAATGAGTGAGTGGTTTCTTGATGTAAAACACTTTGAGCCTTGAAGGTGGAAAAGCACTGTTTAAAAATTTGACCATTTACAATATAGAAGGTGTCCCAAAAAATTTGACATAATTTCGCAGGCCAGTAATTTTGGCAGTTCTTGTTGAAATAACCTAAAATGTTTATAGAACGTATAGAAAATGATTAAGATTTTATATTTAATGTTTTTATTTTTGTTCAGGTTGAGCCATGCCGTTCACTCCCAAAGAGAAGTCATTTTGCGTCTTGGAATCTGCTCGCACACATATGTAATCCTTTAGTCTTGCATAAGCAACCTTCATTTTTACATTTTTGGTACCAAGTCCAAATTTGTTTGCCATGGGGGAAGTTTTTTTTTCCCAAATTTTACATTGTAGTCACACTGCACAGTCTTGGGTGTGTGGGAGCAGATTCCAAGATGCAAAATAACTTCTCTTTAGGAGTGATTGGCTCAACCTGAAAGCAGAACAACAACAACAAAAAAACTCATAAAAACATTCCATATAAAATGTTGATTGTAATAGTAAATGGGCCTCAGTATTGTCCTGTTTGAATGCAGATATCTGAGAGGTTTGACGAGCACCTTTAATGAGAGAGCAGACAAACTGATGGAGAAGCTTTCTGAAGAGGCCGAGAACAAAACCGTGGCCAACATGCTCCATCTGGTCAACTGCGTCGCACTGGACATTATCGCCAAGGTAAAATGTATAAGATGGAGGTGAACCAAATTTAAAGATGTGCTATGTAACTTTTCTAGCTCGTTTACAGTAAGAATGCATGGTTTTCAAGGTATTTTTAACGATACAAACACCTGCAACATCTCCATGTATAAATGGCGTAATATAGACCTTTTAAGGTAAACCATTGTGTTCATGTGCTTCAAAGTCTATGCTATTTTTAAAAAGGTATATTTTGAATTTACTTTTAATGTTTTGACATAGTTAGAGGAAAAAAATTGCTCTAAATGAAGTTGGGGCATTTTAAAAAAACAGGAAAAAAAGTCTTTGTTCCAGTTTTTTGGGGCACTGGGGACTATAGCCCAGTCATATATCCATTTTCTTCTTGCATAAAGGAGTAAATTATAACTCTTTGTTCATCCTTGTGTCTCAGGTCGCGTTCGGAGTTGATCTGGACCTGCTTAGGTACTCCTCACCGTTCCCCAGAGCCATCGAGATGTGTCTCCAGGGGTCATGTGTCACTATGTCCGAGATGCAACCTTCGAGGTCAGTGATATTCATGCTCCTGTGAAATGTATTTACTGTGTTCACTTTGACATTTGTATATTTTAATAAACATCTCACACTCTTCAGTTCAGACCTCAGAACTGGTCGTACATTAGTGAAGTGAGGAAAGCCTGTGATCTGCTGCGTTCCACTGGAGCTCAGTGGATCAATGAGAGGAAGACGGCCATGCAAAACGGAGAGGAGGTGCCCAAAGACATTCTCACACAGATCATCAAATCAGCCGGACAAGGTGAACACAACAAATAACAAAACACTGCCACTGCAAACAAAGGATATTACTTTTGCTTGACAATTCAGCCCTTCTACTTTCTTTTTAATGTGGGAGTGTCCCTTGGAGTATTTCCTCTGGAAGGTCTTCTGTCACATTTGCTTCTACAGATGGTGTAAAACACCTGTAGCATCTCAAATATCCATAGCTAACTTCTCAACTAGCTCCTCAGCTAGCATCTTGCACAGTTTCCATGGATACAGGAAAAAACACACAATCTAACAGTCTCTTTGTCGTGTTCTTTGAACTGCACATGCTGCACTTCTTACTTGGTTAAAATCCCATGATATAATTAAACTAAATAAATAAATAAATAAAGTTTGTGTGTGAGCAGGATATGCACAAGAGCAACCAACCACTGTTGCCCTGAGATATGTCATTTATGTTAATATTTATTCCTCCTTAACCAAAAGGCAACTTTGTCAACCCTACATTTTTGATTTCAAGTTGAAATGTAGAGAAGGTTTCTTGGTCATCTGGTCGTCTGGACTCTTCTTTCCATTAAATGTGTCCTGGACGAGTGAAGAACTCCTCCTTATATTGCTGCATCTTAATGAATCCATGTTTCCACTATTTCAGAGGAAAGCATGACCAAGGAGGATGAAGAGTTTATGTTGGACAACTTTGTGACCTTCTTTATCGCAGGTGAGGGCTTTTGCTTTGCTTAGTTGCCTCATGTTTGTCTTTATTACCATGTTATTACCATGTTATTACCATGTTATTATCCTGTTATTACTAAGTGTTCTATTATCATTGCAGGCCAGGAGACCACCGCCAATCAACTCGCCTTTTGTATCATGGAACTGGGACGACACCCGGATATTTTAGAGAAGTATAGACATCATGACGTGAACTAAATAACTACAGATCATTTACATGTACAAAACATTTTGAATTACATCGTTATTACTCCCCAGAGCGAAGAAAGAGGTGGATGAAGTCATTGGAATGAAGAGAGAAATAAGCTACGACGACCTGGGAAACCTGACGTATCTCTCACAGGTACAACACAGTAGATTATCAGGGAAAAACAGAAAAGTTCAGCAATGCACCTTTACGCTTTTTTGTGTTGAGTGCATGATAATTTAGTTTCGTTTAGTGGAAGGAAACTAGTTTTCCACATTAAAATAAATATATTCATATTTACTACTCTTTCTAACTTTGCACAAGCAGTGGCTTAACAAAGAAATACTGTTGCTAAAAAGTATTTGTTTCTTAAACAGTAAACAGTAATATCTCAGTGTCAATATATTGATTATCACATGTATCGTAATATCCTGATATCGTATCGTGAGTCATGCATCGTTCATTGTTCATTCAATCAAATATTTTAAAATACTGTGGTCGATTTGTACACGGCTGAGTTCATGTACAGAGTCAAACGTGATGAAAATCCTCATTCTTTACAGGCAATGTTCCCTCAGAGAGAAAGTAAATATAATGTATATTGTTCCACAGGCCACATGTAAGAACGACTCTGAGGAACACTGTTTATCAAGCAAAGTTCACTACCACTCTTATACAATTCAAATCATTTTTAAGAGAATAGTAATGGAAACATATTTGAAAGAATAACAACAGTTAAGACAATGTTGTGATAATTAGAATAATTGCACACTTTAGTTTCATCATGATGTAGTAAAATGTAATAATGTTGTATTCATTTTGTAGATGAATGTCCATTAGCGTGCTGTAGTTGGAGATAAGGGTGGACACAATAAGCTTCAGCTTCAGCTTCAGCCTGCACCTCATTGATTGATTTGATTGTGAAGTTCTTCAGACTGAATATGTTTTGTTTTATGGGCATCAGACTGAATGTAACGTATGTAGAATCTAATGAGTTATACACTGACCAAATGAAAGTAAATGAAATGAATTTCCAGCCCTAATCAAAATGAATATGATTTATCACCATATGTACACAGGTGCTGAAAGAGACGCTCAGACTGTACCCCACTGCCCCTGGGACGTCCCGTGGTCTGATTAAAGACACGGTGATAGGAGGCATCAATGTCCCAGCAGGAGTGACAGTTATGGTGAGGAAATCATAGACTTTTTTCATTATTCTTCAGTGTCCATATATATTTATGTTTGGGATATCAGGATATTAACAAAACAATGGACTTTAGTCAGATCAGGTACACACAGACACATTTAGTATTGTTCTACTTAAGTGGTTATTTGACATTTTTTGGCAATAAAAGAAATAAAATCAAACACCATTTAAGTCATGTTATTAGGTTCATTTTTCAGACCAAGAGTTTGTTTTCATCCCTGACAGTTTGTTCTGCTCCCTGCACTCTTCCTCAGAGTCTCGTGATGTTGCTGTGACGTGTCGCTCAGCTGATTTAAACAGGTTTTGGCACCATCTTCCTACCAGTGGAGGCAGGGCAACAGCGCCATCTGCAGTCCGACTTACTCAGGACAGTATTCCAGGTGTGTGAGAGTAAAAAAGGCCCCTTGTCCCGGTTCATCGTCGTGTGAGCACATTTCCATCTTTCTGTTGTCCATCCTCCACTGGGAACAAGGCGGCACCAAAACCTGTTTAAATCAGCTGAGCAACACGTCACAGCAACATCACGAGACTCTGAGGAAGAGCACAGGGAGCAGAACAAACTGTCAGGATTGAAAACAAACTCTTAGAACTTAATAAGATAAATTATTGGAAGACCAAATGAACTTCATTGGACTACCACTGAAGACATTAAAGAGCCCATGACAAGATTTTTTGATCTATGTTCTAATGTAGTTTTCTCATCACAAACAGACCTGAAGTTGTGTTTTTGTTTCATTCTCACAATGTTTAACACTAAACCTCTGCAGATTTAGGCTGAGTTCTTGTCTCAAACAGAGAAACCTTGTGTTGTCATGTGGTAATACAGGAAGTGTTCCCCTGTGTTTTTAAACTCCACACACCTTCACTAGAATCATTTGGATCATTTGAGCCTTTGTTTTAGTGTAGTTTGTATAGAAAACATATGTTCCTCCTCACATTTGATTATTGTCTGTACTTTCTCTAGTTCAGCAGCTACACCTGTGGTCGCTTGGAGAAATTCTTCAAAGATCCACTGAAGTTTGACCCAGACAGATTTCATCCTGATGCTCCCAAGTAAGAAACACCTTACTTACCTTTTAAGGTGCATTGTGTAACTTTCTCATGGAGCACCTGTTAGATCTCCATGGAGATGTTATAGCTTTGTCTGGAATGTTTCACAGTGTGGCATTAAACATTTGTATTATTATGGATTTTTGAGCAATAAAATGACCTGTAAGTGAATGTAAGGTGGAGCTGTTAGTGGAACATTCCAGACAGAGCAGTGACACCTGCAGAGAAACAAGCAGGTGACGAACCCCCCACCAGAAAAGTTGCACTTCTAACATTTTTATGCTAATAATCATGTTATAACAGACATGTAAAGACACTGCTGCAGGTTTTCCTCTTGTGCTGTTGTTTCACTTTTGTTTATTCCCACTGTGTCCAGCAGATGGTGCCACTTAACCATTTATATAGTCATGTGCATATTTCCACCTTAAGAACTGTCCATTTACAAATGCAATGCAAATTATGTATTTCTATGTTAAACATGCATTTTCTGGTGGATTGTTGCAGAGCTTGGCATTAAATGTATCTATTTTGTATTTTTATAATTCGTTTAAAACACACAATATTTAGATCACTATGCTATCTTTTATTGTTTTGTAAGGTGGGCTTGAAACAGGAATGGGAGAGATCACTAGATCACTCAAACATGCACGGAGGACATATAAAACTTTTGTGTTGAGCGACTGTTATAAACATGATAGAAAGCCACAAAATGTTGATTTTGCATAATACTCCCTCTTTTAAAAAATCATTGTATAACATGTAACATGGCCTAGTGGCATCACCATGGAGACAAACAGGTGGAATAATGTGTGTAAAATCCCTCAGTCGTCCAGGTAGAATCCACGGTAATTTGTCAACTGGACAAAAATGTATTTGGTCGAATATGTTTCACAGCTTATCCAAGCTGCTTCTTCAGTTCTGGTCAGAATACTGGTGGGTACTTCTTTATATCTGCCTGCAGGGACGAGCTAACTAAAGTGAAACTACTCTGAAACTGACACACCTACTTGCTGCAGTTTCTGTTAGTAGCTAAGCCTATTGAACTGCACTGAGTGTGGGGTCTTATTAGCGTAAGGGACATAATGGAGCTTTCACACATCTGGACCTGACCTGGATACACCTGTTGTTCTCTTGTTAGTTCTGATTTAAGTTTGAGGATAGAGTAGTAAATAGGAGATAGATGGTGTCTGAGTCCCCCATTTCTGTTTAGAGATGGATTGTCTGTCTTAACAAAAAAACAAAAACTTCTTAAACTCCCATTTCAAAACCAATTCTTTTCTCTGACTGAGATCTGTACCTCACTGTCCTCAGAGGAGTGGCTCGTGGCTTTTAGGTGCAGATGAACAGCAGACTGAGGTCCCGTGTTGCTCTCTCTTCTGTGTCGGTAAATTGTGAAGTGTCTGTTTTGTTTCTTCAATGTAGCACTCACTGCAGTGGAATAATACTCATGAGACACATGATCAGTGGTGGAAGTTAAGTACTGTGTAAAAACTGAGTAAATTTTTACAGTGGATACATTTTACTTTTACTTCACTACATTTAAAAGCAGGTGTCTATTTTCTACTCTACTACATTTGTGAGCTGGACTGAAAAGTAAAAAGGACTTTTCATATGATTTTAGGGATTATTTGACCATGTTTGTGGTAACGTTCTGATTCAATTCAAGCTTCAGCTTGAAGCTTCAGCTTCATAAGAACAAATAAGAAATTAATTCATTCATGCTGTTAACCACAATATGTATATTTTTTTAATCAATATCATTACATTTATACTTTTACTTTTTATTCTTAAAGTACATTACTCAAGAAGTTTTTTTCCATTTATTCCAGTTTTATTTGAGTAAATTTTTACCTCTGTATCTGTATTTTTACTCAAAACTGCACTATGTAATTTTTTGGTTGGGGTCCGTCACCTGCTTGTTTCTATGAAGATGTCATTGTTCTGGCCGGAATGTTCCGCAGTGTGACATTAAACAGCTCTACTTTACATTTATTCAGTTAGAGGTGGTTTTATTGCCAAAATACTTAGAAAAACAGACGTTGTGACTGTGAGCGGGGTCACCTCTCCACAGATCTGACCTGTAACTTGGTCTGGTTTACAATACAATACAATAACAATAATAAAATCTCCATGGAGACAGGCAGTTAACGGACTCCCAACCAGAAAGTGACAGTGCTCCGTTAAGTAACAAAAATAGAATAAACAGTAACACAGAGACAATCAGATAGTTTCTCTCTGTTAGAGAAGTTACATAGTGCAGCTTTATTTAACATCACCATGACAATCCTTTCCAGGCCTTACTACTGCTACTACCCCTTTTCACTCGGCCATCGCTCGTGTCTTGGCCAAAACTTTGCTCAGGTAAATGATCATTCTTTACTTTATGACCCTCAAGAGTAAAGTTACTGTGAGTATTATACTGTGTTGTGTGTGTGTTTTTACAGATAGAAGCCAAGGTGGTGATGGCCAAACTGCTCCAGAGGTTTGATTTCACGCTGGTCCCAGGACAGAGTTTTGACATAAAAGACACAGGGTTGCTCAAACCAAAGAGTGGAGTCCTGTGCACCATCAAACACAGACACCATGAATGAACAGCACTAAACATTATAAAACACTATAAAAACACTATAAACACTATAAGAATGCTACAGTACATGTTATTGTCTTCACTTCAGCATTTACATCCAGTGTTGAGAAGTAACTGAGTACATGTTTTGAATATTACTGAGTACTTTGAGTAACTGTTATCTGAGATGGGGACTTGGAAAAGATGTTGAAAATTACAGAAAGTGCAAAGTTCTGTTTTAGAGAGTTCCATATTTATGCATCACACTGGGAGAATTTTGCCCAAACGTTCAGCACAATTTACACTAAAGACACACATTTTTCTGATATTTATAACATTGTTTCAACAAAATTAACATTTCAACAAAAACAAATTCTGAATACTAATTTGAGTAACTATTCTGTTATAGTTTCCTGCAAGGTAGGAAACTGCAGGTCATGACTTGGACTTGAGTCAAACTTGAGTCACATTTTTGATAAAATGGACTCTGCTTAGGACTTGAGACTTGGGACTTGACTTGGACTTGACTCTGTGACTTGAAGACTTGATGCTTCTCAATAAAAAAGACAGTCGATACATGCAGTGTTTAATTTTACACAAACAAACTGGAACATGTCCCTCTCACTTCTCTGTTTGTTACTATGGCGACAGTAACTGAAGTACTGTGATACTGGATCATCAAATGTTTTATAATAATATACAGTACAATACAGTAAAACAGAGGGAACTACTTAGACCATGATGCTTTGTTTCATTTCAGTGCAGAGTACAGAAATAAAATAAGTGTTGCAAAAATACAAACTGTATTTGGGTTAGAGACTTGATTAGAGAGCTTAGAGAAATGACTTGAAGCTCAGATCAGAGGACTTGGACTCGACTTGGACTTGGAGTAAAAACCTTGAAACACCTCTGACAGTTACTTTTTCATTTGGTGGTGTTCAGAGTTCAGTTACTTTTCTAAAAGTAAAAGGAACACATTATGTTTCTGATGCTGTTTTAATCCTGTTACTCTGTCATTTAGGTTCAACTCTGCATCAACACAATACTCTACAAAATACATTTTCATGCAGGTATGCAGTATTCTGTAACTATATACACCACTTAATATGACACATTTGATTAACAGCTGAAAAATGGAGGATGGAGGAGACGAATCAAGAAGGAAGCAAGGAAAGAGAAATGAGACAGTCTGAGAGTTCTATTTTAGAGAGTCTTATATTGATGTTTGAAAGTTTGGAGCAATTTACACAAAAGAAACACATTTTTCTGATACTTTAAACATGATTTCAACAAAATAAAAGTTTTTTCTTTTATTTTTATTTGTTAAATAGTCATTTCTGTGTACTGTATATTAGAGAAATTCCCTTACGTGATGAGCTAAATTTTAAATATAAAGACCTTAAATGTATTTAGTCCAACCTGTCATACACACTTTAAAATGTGTGTCGTGAACGCAGCAGCAAGTAAAGGACTTTAATGTAACGTGTCTGATTTTTTTCTGTTTTCTGAGTTTGGTGTTTGCTGTGGAGACACTTGTGTCTGCTGAGCTGCACACGACTGAATGATGCTATGCTCTCACCAACAAATCACAACAACAAATCACATTCATTTACACCAAGACACACTCAAAGAAATCTTTACACAACATACACTTCCACCACAACTACGACTACTACTACTACTTTACTGCTACTACTACTACTACTACTACTACTACTACTACTACTACTACTACTACTACTACTGCTACTACTACTACTACTGCTACTACTACTACTACTACTGCTACTATTACTACTGCTACTGCTACTCCTACTGCTACTACTGCTCCTGCTACTGCTGCTGCTACTGCTACTACCTGCTACTACTGTTAATGGTACTACTTCTACTACTACTGCTGCTGCTGCTGCTGCTACTACTGCTACTGTTACTACTACTACTACCTGCTACTACTGTTAATGCTACTGCCACCACTACTACTACTACTACTACTACTACTACTGCTATTACTACTTCTACTACATTGTCCATCAAATAGTTAAAGGGTCCATATTACACTATTTTCTGGGCAGTGTTTTAATGTTGTTTCCTCATCACAATCAGACCAGGAGTCAGTGTCTGTTTTTCGAGATATTTCTGAGCTGTAACAACACCTGTAACTGCATAAATGTAACGCAGAGCTGTTTAATGCCATAGTGTGGAACATTCCAGACAGAAAAATTACTTACACAAAAAATTCAAAGCAGGATTATCCCTAAAAAAAACTATTCTAAATGTACAAAATCATTGAAGGTGCAATAGGTAACTTTTTGTTTAGGGTTTGCCTGCTTGTTTCTATGGAGACGTCATTCCTCTGCCTGGAATGTCCCACAGTGTGGCATTAAACAGTTCTACTTTACATTTATTCAGTTACAGGTGGTTTTATAGCTCAAAAATACCTAGAAAAACAGACATTGTGACTGTGAGCGAGGTCGCCTCTCCACAGATCTGACCTGTAACTTGGTCTGTTCAAGTCTCCATGAGGACAAAAAGGTTTAATGCCATACTGTGAAACATTCCAGACAAAACAATAACATCTTCATGGAGAAAAGCGTTTGACAGACCCTCCACCAGAAAAGTTACAAAATTCTCCTTAATAATTTTTTACAAACTTTTATAATATTTATCCAATTCTCATTTCATATTGTAATATATAAAAGTAACAATAAGTTCTTGTCTAGTACTAGTACGTAGAAAAAGTACTCATGATAAATACTGACCCCCCCAAAACTATTGTTCCAGTTTTCATATATTGAGCGGTTCAACGTAGGCATCTAGGTATTTGTACTTTACGTAATAAGCTTTTAAAGTGGATATATTTTTTATGTTTACTTCACTACATTTGAGAGCAAGTATCTGTACTTTCTTCTCTAATACATTTTTTAACACAACAGAAAAGTAGAAGTTAAAACACAATGGACTCCAGGCACTCATCAGGGCTTATTTGATGAAGATCAGGTTGGTCGTTACATGTTGACTTTGGCCATTTAAATAAAGGCCTTTTAACTATATTTTTCTTCATGTGATTTTGACTTCTTTGGAATACCTGGAGTCCATTGTGTTTTAAGTTTTGATCCTTTTTCCAAGAGCACCCTCTACCTGCTCCCACTGATTGGAACACCTGCAGCAAACAGCCACATTTAATTTTTTTCTGGAAAGTAAAAGTGTTTTTTTATTATTATTATATTATTATTATTATTATTATAGTTTAGCCTTTTATTTTTAACATGTTCATAATTTCAGATACAAATAAAAACAGCTATGAAGAAAATGATCGATTCTATTGTTTCTACTGAAAAAAATTCAGCACAAATCTGTCAAAATCAGTACATTGATTTGTACATTGAAGCTTTATTAACCCTCAAAATCTGCGTGAAATACTTTTACTTTTTACTCTTTAACCCTTTTATTTAGTTATGATTCTTTCTTTTTTTTTTTTCAGGATTTTTTTTTCCAAAGCATTTTTATTACTCTTTAGGCATAAAAGAATATAATCACCTTTTTTTTTTTTTTTTCAAACATGCATTCTTCAAGGACTTGGTGACATGTCCACTAGGGTGGACAATGCACATTTGAACAACGAATGAAATATGTGTTTGTTTATTACTATGTGAAAAGAAACATTGTAAATACTATAAAACATGTTTTTGTTTGCTCGTTAACATTGTGTTCATATATTTTGAACATATTCCAGAACTGTTAAATGTACTGCAAAAACATTTAACCAGAGAAAAATGAAGTTCTTTGAAGCACTGATAGTTCAGTCTAAATAACTCCAACCATAATAATGAAGATGCCTCCCACTACTTATCACCAACTACTATGGCAAACATTCTTTCAATGTGCTTAAGTGCATCAGTACAGTGTGTCTTGTATGGAAATTGGCAAAGCACCAGGGCACAAAGTCACAAGACACTGCATGCAGATGATGTAATTTCTTTTTCGTGTGCAAGCATCATGGCATCTATTTGCATTTCTTGCTTCACTGAGCCTGGGCCAGTGGTCTCCAGGTCCAATCTCAGGAGGGCAGGGACACTGCGCTGATCTTCAGAGGAGGTGGGGTGGCACTGGGTCTTCCTCGTCTTGGTGTCTGGATAGAAGTTGCACTTATTAACGCACGAGCTACAAACGCCTTGAGATGCATCTCATCTCCTTCTTGGCCAATTCACATATTGTGTACATGTGCCAGGCATTCACATCCAAGAAGTGGAAGAACATTCAAAGGTACATCATTTGTTTTTGCGTCAGTGGGGATACACTGTGACTCAGTGATCCCTGAAATCTACCCCTGCCATATGGTGCTTTGCCAATTTCCATACAAGATAACCTTTTTCCGCTAAAGACACACTGTACTGATGTACTTATGCACATTTGAAAGAATGTTTGCCATAGTAGTAGCTGATAAGTAGTGGGAGGCATGTTCATTGTTATGGTTGGAGTTATTTAGACTAGTACTATCAGTGCTTCAAAGAACTTCATTTTTCTCTGGTTAAATGTAGTGTAGTACATTTAAAAGTTCACGATAGTACTAATATCCACAAAATATTGCTAGAATAAAAATTAAATTTTTCAGCCAAAATATCACTGCAGATGGTGTATTTTCAACAACAAAACTGTATAGCAATACTATAAATAGTAGCCTAAATATAGCCATAGATGCATGATGTCCAACTGAGTGGACACATGATTAATCTCAATTTCCCTAAATCACAAAATCAATACTTGAATATTTTAACAATTATATTGATTAGTTAAATTAGTTGTTGCTTGATGTCCATATCATATATATATATATATATATATATATATATATATATATATATATATATATATATATATATATATATTTATTTATTTATTTATTATTTTTTTTTACCTGCATGGGTCTCCTGGAAAAGAAGACGTTCAGACTCATTTATATAGGAGAAAACAACTATTGAATAACTGTCTACTGTAGTGACCACTATGCATGAAAGGGTTAAGTACATTTTAAACAGGTACGTGTAGTGTTTTTTTTTTTTTTTTTTTTTTTTCAAGTGATGCTTTTACTTTTACTTGAGTATTTCTTTGCTCTGGTATCTGTACTTTTACTTAAGTCACTTCTTCCAGCACTGTTCATTCATACTTTGTGCTATTCTCAAAGCAACCACAAGAGGGTAGTAATTGTCTTACTTTTCACGTCTTTATTTGTCCAGGTTTTCTGTGGTTTATAACAGACCGCAAATGACCACAACTTTTTATTCACTTAACTTTTGTTTCCTTTAATATTAAATTGCATTGTAATTATTATTACTTCTATTGTATCTCCCTACAATTTCAAATAACAGATGCATTTTTACTCAGTCAATCAGACCCAAGAGTGTAGAAAAAAAAAAAAAAAACTTAAGGTCAATGTGACCCCGCGGAGAGCGTGAGGGTTAAACTGACACTTGCATGAAACTAAACCCGAGCTAGACCAGACCTAAACCAGAACGGGACCAAATCAAATCTGCATAGACAAACGAGTCCAAAACCAGGACCAAAACTAGTCCAAAACCAGGACCAAACCAGGACCAAATCGGGATCAAATCAGGACACATAACGCGGAAGTTGTGAGTCCTGCACGAACTAAAGACTAAAGTGTCTTTTTCCGTCATTTTCCAACATGGCAATCGTAAGCGCACTGTTAAACTGGCTTCCTCGGGTCCTTTCATTGTCTCTGTGTGTGTTTTTCTTTGCGTTTCTCGGATATTGTCTTTACATCAAATACCAGCATCTCAAATATGACCACATCCCTGGACCGCCACGAACCAGGTACGTTATGAATTATGGAAAAAGTAGTTTACGTACTTAAACTTGCACATTTTGTTTGTTTAAATGCAGTTTTTTCTTGGGCCATTCTCCAATTTTGGTGGAAGTGATGAAAAAGGATGGAGGCGTTCAGGAAAAGTTTCTAGAATGGTGAGAAAAACGCAACAGTAAAAGTGTGAGTTTAACGTGCGGGTTTTATTACAACACTGACGCACTTTGAAATGAACAGTTTTCTTTTTACTAACATTTAGCCCTATATTACGCACAGTTGACTCTTGTGAACTTTAATTCATGTTTTAATGTTTTTACCTCCTCGAAAAACAGACCTGGAATTGTGTTTTGTTTAACTCATGTGTTTGAGTTGTAATATTCTTTTACTATTTAAAAGTTTAGCCGAGACGCGTCTTTAGACTGCGTTTATTTACACTGCATAACGGCAGCTACGGTAGGGACATATAAAATGTGATTTCACAATTCACCTACATTACAGAATACATTGCATCCAACTTTGTCAGTAATAAAATATAACTGACTGAGAATAGTACAAATATCTGTCATATTATTGTTATTATGCTCAGAGATTAGAACAGTGTAATAATGAAATAATGAAACAGTGAAACTTTTTTTAATTTTTATTTTTTTATATAACCCAACTAAAGTAGGAAGGAGAGGTTACTAGCACATCACTTCCTTTCAAGCGTCTATACTACACCTGCCCCTGACTACAGCAGTGCATTGGATGTAATAAGTTCATAAGTTCAGTTTTTCAGGTGCGCTCACCATTCTGCCCCGTGTGGTGTGATACAGTTCACCAGTTTCGGCTTGTGGGTGCTGTGATAAGACTGTCAACCATAATGCCAATAGCTCCAGTGATGTCCTCTAGCATTTGGTCCATGATGCGCTGAAATATCTCAGATGCGCATTTGATGCCAAACGGTAAACTCATCCACCTGAAACTTCCAATAGATGTGTTGAATGTCATCAGGAATGATAAAGACTCATCCAATTCAATCTGTAGGAACCCTAACTTTACATCCAGCACTGAAAACACTTTCACATTTGGCATTGTTGACACGACTTCTTCTGTTGTGCACATGGGATAGTGCTCTCGTTTCATAGCATTGTTCAAGTCACTTGGATCTATGCAGATTCAGATTTTGTCTTTGTTTGTGACTACGACCATCGAACAAACCCATTCAGTTGGTTGGTCAACTTTGGCAATTTAGCCATCTTGCACCATCTCATTTAGCTTTTCCACGACCTTTGTTCTGAGTGCGACAGGTGTCGGTACACAGGATGTACCATGGGTTTTCCTTTTGGGTTCATCTTTACTGTGTATTTACCTGGTAGTGTCCCTGTAGTGTGTGCCAGCTCTGGGAAGTTCTCAAGACCAGCAGGTGTGCCTGTAGTTGTGGCAGTATTTTTAACTGCTCACATTGTCCGCAACCCTATTGTCTTGTCAAGAGTCAAGTCTCACAATCAGGACTAGGGCCTCTGCTGTTGTGCCACTCAGTACATTCTCTTGTGCAATGTCCACAATTTCAAACTCTGCTTTCGTTTTGTGCTCTTTAACAGTAGGTCAACTGCTGCAACAGGCGTTATTTTGTGGTTGGAGTAGGTTCTGAGCCCTCTTTTGGAGGCTTTCAGCTCATCTGTGTGGTCTAGCAACTGGTAACAATTCAGAGTCTGCGTGTTACACTTTGCACCTGTATCTATCCTAAACTGCACTTTCTGCAACAAAACATCAGTGTTGACCAACCACTTATCATCTGCCAATGTTGATACTGGCACTGCATCTGTAGTCAGGTTAATATTTCAGTATTTCCTCTTTACTCATGTCATTTGTTGACTCCATGTTCACTTCAGTCACGGAGTGACTGCGACAAACTGATGCCCAATGGTTTAGTTTATGACAGCAGGAGCAAATGGAGCCTTTTGCTGGGTATTTACCTTGATTCCACTTGCGCTTGGGGTTTATATGCCTTTTTGTTCAGTGTGTTGAACTTTGGTTTGCTTGACATTGCACAGACCTGTGCATCCTCCTCTCACACAATTCTCATTTGCGTTTGCGACATTTCAAACTGTTGGGGGATTTCAATGGCTTTGGCCAGTGTCAGCTCCTCACCTTTGTCAAGCAGCCTCTCTTGGACACGTTTTTCTCGCACAGTCGCTATTATGGCGTCTATCAACATGTCATCCAAGTCGTCATACTCACAGTCCAGTAACAGCAGCCTCAAATCTTTCACAACGTGATCAAAAGTTTCAGTTGCACCTTGTTTCCTTTATCTGAAATGATGCCTGGCGATCTGTTTATCCTTTTCACCATCAGTCCATTCCAATGTTTTGTAGATTTCTCTCCCTTGTTCTCCAATCCTTCGTGCCGTTCCAACCCACCTTCTGCTTGGACTCACAGACAGGGGTCCTGTGAACACAAAGCTAACGTAGCTCCAAAATCCTTGGAACTCTTGATACAAATTTGCTGCATCCCCGTCAATCTTCAGGTGATCAAACTGCATTTTCATGGCTATGCAGGTAACTTACTGTACCAAACAGCTTTCTGATATCATGTAATATTATACCCGAGATATTTTAGTGCATCACGGACCGAATGCTAGAGAGCATCACCGGAGCTACAGGCATTATGGATGACATTCTCATCGCAGTGTCAACAGTGAGAGAACCCAACTAAATACTGAAAAAGTTGAGAGAGCCACAATCTGCAACCTAAAACTGAACTTTAACAAGTGTCGGCAGTCGTCAATGGCTTTTGTAGGACATTTGATAACAGGCAATTGACTGAAACCTGACCCTGCTAAAACTGAAGCTGTTAGGTGTATGCTGCCACCTACAGACAAGGAAGGTTATGACACTTTCTAGGAATTGTGACCTACCTTTCAAAGTTTATTCTTTTCTTTCTTTCTTTCTTTCAAACCTAAGTGAGATCGATGCACCGCTGAGGCAGCTGAGCAGCAGCTCATAAAATGTGATGTGGAGTTTGCATGGCAGCCAGCCCAACAGCAAGCATTTGATAAGCTCAAGCATGTTTACACACATCATCCTGTGCTAAAGTTCTACAGTGTGTCAAATCCAGTGCAAATATACAGTGATGTCAGCAGCACTGGACTGGGAGCTGTGCTAGTACGCAACAACCATTGATTGGCATTCTCCAAGAATGCCAATCAAGATCAGTGACCGATGCAGAGACGCATTATGCGCAGATTGAGAAGGAGATGCTCTCCATCGTTCATGCCTGCACTAAGTTTCACCACTTCATCTTTGGGAAACATGTCACAGTGTTTAATGACCACAAGCCGCTTGAGGATATTTACAGAAAGCTTGTGCTGTCCATAAGGCGGTTGCACTTAGGGAATTTCTCCTGCAGTGCGGTATAGCGGCTCAACATCGCTGTATACGGTGATACCGCACCCCTCCCCCACCCACCATCCCCTGGAGTTATAATATTTCCAGCGACACTGAAAACTCTCTCAGATGATGCGCTTGTTGCGCAGATGTAGATGTACTTTGGTTATTGCGCAAATATAACGTAACATTTAGCTTTGGAACAAGTGCCGCTGCATCTCTCCAGCTCTCACTGTAGCAGTTCAGGTTAGAGTCCTGCTCCACGTTGGGTACCCCTGGACTTAAGAGAGAGAGAGCCCCGAGCACGCAGAGCAGGGTGTCCGCAAAGTGCTATCAGGCGACGGCTGCACTTACCTCCGTGCAGCACAGAGCTCTGCAGCGGTCCTTTCACCTGCAGTCACCCAACGGTCTACACGGGCGCACCTTAGTCCTGGGTTAGTCCTGGGTTATCGCGGGCAAATATCAACCAGTCACATCACATCACACCTGAGGAAGAGCACTGCTGTGAACCACCAGAGACACCAGCAGCTGAGGAGCAGCCATGTGCAGCTGTACCTCCAAAGCCACCATCTTCACCCTCTATGATCCCACTCCTGACAGCATCTTTATACTGCATTTATTATCACTGCATAACGGTAGCTACGGGTAGCAGTAGGGAAATATAAAATGTGATTTCGCTATTCACATACGTTACAGAATACATTACATGAGTAACTCTTTATTATTAGTCTGTCTACATCTCCAAAGCTCCAAATGCTCTGTTCAACCTTGTGATGTCATGCAGTGGCAGTTTTCATGTTTACAACTACATTTTACCTTTAGGTTGAAAACACAGTGGAGCACTTCCTGCATTGCCACATGTCATCACAAGGTGGAATAGTGTTTGAGAGACAGACTCAACCAAAATATGCAGGGTTTGTGTTTTAAACATGAGTGTGAATGAAACAAAACACACCTCCAGGTCTGTTTGTGATGAGGAAACTACAATATAACAGATGAGAAAAGAGCGTAATATTGGCCCTTTAACAAATGAAAATACTGCACTCTGTTCATGTGTTATGTAGATGTTATGTGTTTTGGGGTGTGTTTCAACATTTAGCCTGTAATAGTATTACTAATATAGTGTAACCCCTCAGCCTTCTGCACTCTCCTCTAGTATTGATTTACTTATTGTAACATGTTATGTAAAGTAAATAAATTCCTGTTTTAGGTCAGAGATATATGGACCAGTGTACAGGATCAACATACTACATAATGTGATGCTTGGAGTGCACTGCCCAGAGGCTACAAAGGTAAGCCTCATTCAACATCTTCACAGTGGTGAAAGAAGTACTCAGTTTTGTTACCTAAGTCAGAGTAAGGGGAAGCAGTTCTTCACCAACACTGTTTATAGTGCGGGGGAAGAGCTGTTGACCTCGACTGGGGAGGTTGTCGGACAGTGGAAGGAATACTTTGAGGATCTCCTCAATCCCAGTGTCACGTCTTCTGAGGAGGAAGCAGAGGCTGGAGGCTGGAGACTCGGAGGCGGACTCATCCATCACCCTGGCTGAAGTCACTGAGGTGGTTAAAGCTCCTCGGTGGCAAGGCTGCAGGGGTGGATGAGATCCATCCTGAGTATCTTAAGTCTCTGGATGTTGTGGGGCTGTCTTGGCTGACACACCTCTTCAACATCACGTGTTGGTCCCTCTACATAAGAAGGGGACCGGGGGGTGTAGGTGTAAGGTCTATTCCAAGGTACTAGAGAGGAGAATCCGGCCGATAGTTGAACCTCAGATCCAGGAGGAGCAATGTGGTTTTCATTCCAGCCGTGGAACACTGGAGCAGCTCTATACTCTCCATCAGGTCCTCGAGGGTTCATAGGAGATTGCCCAACCAGTCCACATGTGCTTTGTGAGAAGGGGGTGCTCCAGGAGTCTGGGATCCCGGTCCTTTGCTAAGGGCTGTCGGTCCCTGTATGACCGGAGCAGGAGCTGTGTTCATATTGTCGGCAGTAAGTCAGACCTGTTCCCGGTGCATGTTGGACTCTGCCAGGGCTGCCCTTTGTCACAAGTTCTATTCATTGTATTTATGGACAGAATTTCTAGGCACAGTCAGATGCCGGAGGGGTTCTGGTTTGTGGACCACAGGATCTCATCTCTNGGTCCTTTGCTAAGGGCTGTCCGGTCCTTTATGACCGGAGCAGGAGCTGTGTTCATATTGTCAGCAGTAAGTCAGACCTGTTCCCGGTGCATGTTGGACTCTGCCAGGGCTGCCCTTTGTCACAAGTTCTATTCATTGTATTTATGGACAGAATTTCTAGGCACAGTCAGATGTCGGAGGGGTTCTGGTTTGTGGACCACAGGATCTCATCTCTGCTGTTTGCAGATTATGTTGTCCTAATGGCTCCATCAAACCAGGACATGCAATGTGCACTACGGTGGTTTGCAGCTGAGTGTGAAGTAGGGGTGGCACGGTTCACAAAATTCATAGTTCGGTTTGTATTGCGGTTTAAGGTCACAGTTTTCGGTTTGGTACGGTTCCTGTTGTCATTATTTCTTTTTAATCTTTAATCTCCAGAGATATACTTCAGCATATGCTATGTTATCTTAATTATCCACAATTTAGGATACAACATCAAAAAATTGTATAAAGTTATAGTTAATAATGTAATCATGCTCAAACTGAATTTGACTTGACTTTAAGCGCATTATTAATGGACATGCAGCTGATGAGCTTCAGTGAAAAAATGTTACCACCTTCCTAACCCTCCTCAGGAGTCGGGATACTTGGTTTAGTGAGATTGCGCTCTTGGCTGCACGGCTCCACCGCATGCATCAGCGTTTACGCACGTAACTTTGCGAAACCACAGCCACGTGTCAACACGAAGGCAGCTCCACTGGCAGCTGCAGCAGGATGTACACACGCAGCACTGGCTCCGTGTTTCTCAGTAGGAAAGACGATCAAACTTGACAGAGGCGCTTTTAGCCGCTTGTATCAGGTCCACAGTGAAACTAACAGCTGAACAGACTTGTATTTACCTTCTGTACAGGCTCACCACAGCAAACGAGAGGATTTCAAAAGTTAATTTTAAAACACTAATTAACAGTATTTCTGGACCTGGGCTCTTTCACATGACACAGATCTGCCCCAGGAACACGTTGTGCTGAGGGTAAACGCACAAATACAACTAAAGATTCATGTTCTCTGTGTATTTTGATGGGGATATGCGCCTCCACTCGCGTAGAGCATCAAAAAATAGGATGGATCCTATTTTCTGAAATCCATGAGTGCAGGAAGCGTTGTTCCATACACACGTCTAGCACGTACAGCCCTCATTCACTTTCCATGCATTCTAAAAGTTATGCGTCCAAAAGCTGCAGTTTTTACATTTGCATAGGGCGAAATGCGCATGAGCATTAGATCCTGGCTCCACTGCATGGCTAAACGCGCCCAGTCAAGTTTGATCGTCTTTTCCATTGACAAATACAGAGCCAGAGCTGCACGTGCACATCCTGTTGCAGCTGCCGGTGGAGCTGCCTTTGCGTTGATGCGTAGCTGTGGTTTTGTGAGGTAAAGACACGGGTGCATCCTCCATCTCCGGCGGCCCTCTTCTCTCTATTTGCCATTTCTACATGTGATGTGCAGCTTTCACCCTCCACACCTCTTCTTTTGCGTCAAAGCGAAACAGGTCACACACAGGCACGAGGCTACAATGCGCAAGCCAGGAACTGTGGAAACCATGCGGTACGCACACATCCCGAACCGTGACAAGTGAACCGAATGTTTTTTTTTTGTTTTTTTCCATGAACCTTGCCACCCCTAGTGTGAAGTGGCTGGGATGAAGATCAGAGGCCACGGTTCTTGACAGGAAAAAGGTGGCCTGCCGTCTCCGGGTGGATGGAGGGTCCCTGCCTCAAGTGGAGATCTTTCTCGGGGTCTTGTTCACAAGTGAGGGGAGGATGGAGCGTGAGATTGACAGGCGGATCGTGTTTATGTCCCACTGGGAGGAGGCCCTGGGGATGACCCAGGACTCATTGGAGGGACTATGTCTCTTGGATGGCCTTGGGGTCCCCCGGAGGAGCTGGAGGAAGTGTCCGGGGTGAAGGAAGTCTGGGAGTCCCTGCTCAGACTAATGTCCCCCGCGACCCAACCCCAGATAAAGTGTAGTCTAGGCTTAGTTTCCTGGTTGATACAATTCTAATTTAAATCCTTTTTCTTTCCTCTGACATCATTTCAGGAGATTCTCATGTCCCCAGAATACCCCAAAGATAAATTCTTCTTCAAGCGTGTGTCCAAACTTTTTGGTCAAAGGTAAAAGTCAAAACAGAGTCATTTTTCAATCTGTATTTTCTTTATTTTGCTTCATATCCTTTCTACTTTTGTTTAGGTTTTTGGGGAATGGTCTTTTGACAGCGCGAGACCACGAGCAGTGGTACAAACAGAGACGCATCATGGACCCCGCCTTCAGCAGCCTGTGAGCCACAACTGCACATACTTGTATTTATTACAATGATTACTTATATTATTCATTATTATTTTTATACTGCGAAGAACATGGGGTGACACCATAGACTGTATATAGAAGTGGACTGAGGAAGTGTGACATCACCCATGGCACTCGGTCCAGTCCAATGAAGCTCACCAGGCGAGCAGTTATATGAGTCGAAATAAAAACGCTAGGCTCATGTAGAGTGGGTTAATACAAACATCCATTCCTCCATTTTCTTCCGCTTTATCCGTGGCCGGGTCCCGCTCTTCTGAGGAGAATATGAACACTATAAGGCCAAAATGAAGTGGCTCATGCAGCAGTTACAGAGTTTTTCAATATAAAGTCAGTTGGAGCCAGAGTGGATGGAGCTGGAAGCGTCCCCATGCTCACTTCCTATTTACCATTTTTTTTCGGCCTATAAGTCGCACTTTTGTCATGGTTTGGGTGTTTCCTGCTACTTATACTCTGGTGCAACTTATATATTAAGATTTTCAGAATGACAGCTGTGAGAAGGTGCTCTAGGCTTGTGGATCAGTTTTCTGTGCATGTCTCCTGAAGAAAAAGCCACTGTCCTGCTGCAAGTAGTGAAATCATGGCTCTTTGAAAATAAGTGAAATATGCAGCAGAAATGGTAATTGAGCAGCAGAAAGAAAGTTTGGAGTGAGCGAGAAACTTGTGAGGGACTGGCAGAAAGCAGGGATGGAGAACACAGCTTCACTGCGGATGCACCATGCAACTTCCATGGAAGTCATTGGATGACACACATGGACTCCTGTGATAACGGAAGTTGCGCGGAGTTGCTCAGAAGTGACAGCGAGGATGAAAAATTCAATGGATTCAGTGGATTTAGTGATTTGGAGTGAGATGGAGAGTTTGGTAAACTTATGTTCTGTTGTTTATGCTATAGTTATCTGAATAATTGTTGATATGTTACATTAACACATTGACGCATATTCAGCCTGTTGTTCTTTATGCTATTGTTATTATTTCTATAACTTGCCTTTCAAGATGAAATGTCGGTTCTTGGTCCCTAATTTTATAAACTAAATTTCCCCCAAAAATTGCAACTCTTGTATGTTTTTTTCTTCTTCATTATGTATTTTTTGGCTGGTGCGACTTGTACTCTGGAGCCACTTATAGTCCGAAAAAGACAGTAGATGGATAGCGGATTAGGGTCAGTCCATATGAAATCAGCCATTTTCAAGGAATCTCCCCTATGAGCCATCTCAGATTTGGCTGAAAAAAATTCAAAAAATTTCTAAAATAACCAAATGAAAGAATCTCAAATTGTAGCTCAATCCCTTGAGTCGTTCCTGAGTTAGGGCCCATTGAAATTTTGGGGCCATGCTCACTTTTTCAGAAACCTTAATTTATGAGCATGTTTGAGAGACCATAACTTCATAAAAAATAGGACTAGGAAGATGAAAATTTGTATTATTATATAGATAAAGATATAGATATAGATATAGATATAGATTCTAAATCTGTTTTCAAATGTTGGGTATCTGTATTAAGGTGGGCGCTGTGGGCCCCCAAAATCTCACATTTTGTCATTTTTGGTGGATCTTAGGGACTTTTCCACCTGCTGGAAAGGTTCAATTACCTTTAATAGACTTAAACAGTATTTGCTTGTTATAAGGGAATGGATTGGAGATTGCTTGGAAAAGTGTCATTAATCCTTTGAGATCCTTATAACAAGCAAATAGTGTTTAAGTCTATTAAAGATAATTGAACCTTTCTGCAGGTGGAAAAGTCCCTAAGCTCCACCAAAAAGGACCTGTGAGAGATAATTTTCAAAAATTCCATTTGAAATGAAAGAAGTTAATAATAAATGTTTTTATTACTTTAAACTAATCAGAATATGCCAAAGTTCCTCTAGTAAAAATTTTATCAACATCTAACTGTGCCACATGGGGAACCGAGGGTCCAAAGAAGGGGCCAAAAAGATCACATTTGGTCTGTGACCATATTTGGGACTCTACACCATCCACATGAAAGCTCAGAAAAGTGTGAGATTGTTGTCAGAAATGGTCATTCTCTCATATATTCAGGTTCAACAGTTAGTTTGTGAATATCTTCTTGGAGTAAATAGATCTTGGACCTCAAAAATTGAAAGGAAAAATTGAGCGACAACCAAATTTGAGATTTTGGGGGCCCACAGCGCCCCCTTAATAAAGATACCCTATACTTGACAACAGATTCAGAATCTATGACCAAGAATCTACAATAATAAAAAAATTCAGCTTTCTAGCTTTATTTTTTATGAAGTTATGGTCTCTCAAAAATTAAGGCTTCCAAAAAGTGAGCTTGGCCCCAAAATTTCAGCGGGCCATAACTCAGGAATGACTGAAGGGATTGAACTAAAATTTGAGATTCTTTCATTTGGTGATTTTAGAAATGTTTCAAATATTTTATCAGGCAAATCTGAGCTGGCTCTTAGGGGAGGGCGGCTGATTTCATATGGACTGACCCATTAGCTGTGACCATTTATGTAAACAGTCTCTGGGTGATAGTACTTCAGTTGGTAGAGTTTTTGTCCACTGATCTGAAGGTTGAAAGTTCGAATCCTGGTCTCGACATAAACATCATTGGTAAAGCAGATGAATACTGTTGTTGTGTCCTTGGGCATGACACTTACCCCACCTCACCCCCGGGTGTCTGTGTACATTGGTTTATAAATGTGTGTGTGAATGAGTGAGTGGTTTCTTGATGTAAAACACTTTGAGCCTTGAAGGTGGAAAAGCACTGTTTAAAAATTTGACCATTTACAATATAGAAGGTGTCCCAAAAAATTTGACATAATTTCGCAGGCCAGTAATTTTGGCAGTTCTTGTTGAAATAACCTAAAATGTTTATAGAACGTATAGAAAATGATTAAGATTTTATATTTAATGTTTTTATTTTTGTTCAGGTTGAGCCATGCCGTTCACTCCCAAAGAGAAGTCATTTTGCGTCTTGGAATCTGCTCGCACACATATGTAATCCTTTAGTCTTGCATAAGCAACCTTCATTTTTACATTTTTGGTACCAAGTCCAAATTTGTTTGCCATGGGGGAAGTTTTTTTTTCCAAATTTTACATTGTAGTCACACTGCACAGTCTTGGGTGTGGGAGCAGATTCCAAGATGCAAAATAACTTCTCTTTAGGAGTGATTGGCTCAACCTGAAAGCAGAACAACAACAACAAAAAAACTCATAAAAACATTCCATATAAAATCTTGATTGTAATAGTAAATGGGCCTCAGTATTGTCCTGTTTGAATGCAGATATCTGAGAGGTTTGACGAGCACCTTTAATGAGAGAGCAGACAAACTGATGGAGAAGCTTTCTGAAGAGGCCGAGAACAAAACCGTGGCCAACATGCTCCATCTGGTCAACTGCGTCGCACTGGACATTATCGCCAAGGTAAAATGTATAAGATGGAGGTGAACCAAATTTAAAGATGTGCTATGTAACTTTTCTAGCTCGTTTACAGTAAGAATGCATGGTTTTCAAGGTATTTTTAACGATACAAACACCTGCAACATCTCCATGTATAAATGGCGTAATATAGACCTTTTAGGGTAAACCATTGTGTTCATGTGCTTCAAAGTCTATGCTATTTTTAAAAAGGTATATTTTGAATTTACTTTTAATGTTTTGACATAGTTAGAGGAAAAAAATTGCTCTAAATGAAGTTGGGGCATTTAAAAAAACAGGGAAAAAAAGTCTTTGTTCCAGTTTTTGGGGCACTGGGGACTATAGCCCAGTCATATATCAATTTTCTTCTTGTGGGGAGGAGTAAATTATAACTCTTTGTTCATCCTTGTGTCTCAGGTCGCGTTCGGAGTTGATCTGGACCTGCTTAGGTACTCCTCACCGTTCCCCAGAGCCATCGAGATGTGTCTCCAAGGAATGTGTCACTATATCCGAGATGCAACCTTCGAGGTCAGTGATATTCATGCTCCTGTGAAATGTATTTACTGTGTTCACTTTGACATTTGTATATTTTAATAAACATCTCACACTCTTCAGTTCAGACCTCAGAACTGGTCGTACATTAGTGAAGTGAGGAAAGCCTGTGATCTGCTGCGTTCCACTGGAGCTCAGTGGATCAATGAGAGGAAGACGGCCATGCAAAACGGAGAGGAGGTGCCCAAAGACATTCTCACACAGATCATCAAATCAGCCGGACAAGGTGAACACAACAAATAACAAAACACTGCCACTGCAAACAAAGGATATTACTTTTGCTTGACAATCCAGCCCTTCTACTTTCTTTTTAATGTGGGAGTGTCCCTTGGAGTATTTCCTCTGGAAGGTCTTCTGTCACATTTGCTTCTACAGATGGTGTAAAACACCTGTAGCATCTCAAATATCCATAGCTAACTTCTCAACTAGCTCCTCAGCTAGCATCTTGCACAGTTTCCATGGATACAGGAAAAAACACACAATCTAACAGTCTCTTTGTCGTGTTCTTTGAACTGCACATGCTGCACTTCTTACTTGGTTAAAATCCCATGATATAATAAAAATAAATAAATAAATAAATAAAGTTTGAAAAACTGCTCAGTGTGTGAGCAGGATATGCACAAGAGCAACCAACCACTGTTGCCCTGAGATATGTCATTTATGTTAATATTTATTCCTCCTCCAACCAAAAGGCAACTTTGTCAACCCTACATTTTTGATTTCAAGTTGAAATGTAGAGAAGGTTTCTTGGTCATCTGGTCGTCTGGACTCTTCTTTCCATTAAATGTGTCCTGGACGAGTGAAGAACTCCTCCTTATATTGCTGCATCTTAATGAATCCATGTTTCCACTATTTCAGAGGAAAGCATGACCAAGGAGGATGAAGAGTTTATGTTGGACAACTTTGTGACCTTCTTTATCGCAGGTGAGGGCTTTTGCTTTGCTTAGTTGCCTCATGTTTGTCTTTATTACCATGTTATTACCATGTTATTACCATGTTATTACCATGTTATTATCCTGTTATTACTAAGTGTTCTATTATCATTGCAGGCCAGGAGACCACCGCCAATCAACTCGCCTTTTGTATCATGGAACTGGGACGACACCCGGATATTTTAGAGAAGTATAGACATCATGACGTGAACTAAATAACTACAGATCATTTACATGTACAAAACATTTTGAATTACATCGTTATTACTCCCCAGAGCGAAGAAAGAGGTGGATGAAGTCATTGGAATGAAGAGAGAAATAAGCTACGACGACCTGGGAAACCTGACGTATCTCTCACAGGTACAACACAGTAGATTATCAGGGAAAAACAGAAAAGTTCAGCAATGCACCTTTACGCTTTTTTGTGTTGAGTGCATGATAATTTAGTTTCGTTTAGTGGAAGGAAACTAGTTTTCCACATTAAAATAAATATATTCATATTTACTACTCTTTCTAACTTTGCACAAGCAGTGGCTTAACAAAGAAATACTGTTGCTAAAAAGTATTTGTTTCTTAAACAGTAAACAGTAATATCTCAGTGTCAATATATTGATTATCACATGTATCGTAATATCCTGATATCGTATCGTGAGTCATGCATCGTTCATTGTTCATTCAATCAAATATTTTAAAATACTGTGGTCGATTTGTACACGGCTGAGTTCATGTACAGAGTCAAACGTGATGAAAATCCTCATTCTTTACAGGCAATGTTCCCTCAGAGAGAAAGTAAATATAATAATGTATATTGTTCCACAGGCCACATGTAAGAACGACTCTGAGGAACACTGTTTATCAAGCAAAGTTCACTACCACTCTTATACAATTCAAATCATTTTTAAGAGAATAGTAATGGAAACATATTTGAAAGAATAACAACAGTTAAGACAATGTTGTGATAATTAGAATAATTGCACACTTTAGTTTCATCATGATGTAGTAAAATGTAATAATGTTGTATTCATTTTGTAGATGAATGTCCATTAGCGTGCTGTAGTTGGAGATAAGGGTGGACACAATAAGCTTCAGCTTCAGCTTCAGCCTGCACCTCATTGACTTAGTGTTTGATTTGATTGTGAAGTTCTTCAGACTGAATATGTTTTGTTTTATGGGCATCAGACTGAATGTAACGTATGTAGAATCTAATGAGTTATACACTGACCAAATGAAAGTAAATGAAATGAATTTCCAGCCCTAATCAAAATGAATATGATTTATCACCATATGTACACAGGTGCTGAAAGAGACGCTCAGACTGTACCCCACTGCCCCTGGGACGTCCCGTGGTCTGATTAAAGACACGGTGATAGGAGGCATCAATGTCCCAGCAGGAGTGACAGTTATGGTGAGGAAATCATAGACTTTTTTCATTATTCTTCAGTGTCCATATATATTTATGTTTGGGGTATCAGGATATTAACAAAACAATGGACTTTAGTCAGATCAGGTACACACAGACACATTTAGTATTGTTCTACTTAAGTGGTTATTTGACATTTTTTGGCAATAAAAGAAATAAAATCAAACACCATTTAAGTCATGTTATTAGGTTCATTTTTCAGACCAAGAGTTTGTTTTCATCCCTGACAGTTTGTTCTGCTCCCTGCACTCTTCCTCAGAGTCTCGTGATGTTGCTGTGACGTGTCGCTCAGCTGATTTAAACAGGTTTTGGCACCATCTTCCTACCAGTGGAGGCAGGGCAACAGCGCCATCTGCAGTCCGACTTACTCAGGACAGTATTCCAGGTGTGTGAGAGTAAAAAAGGCCCCTTGTCCCGGTTCATCGTCGTGTGAGCACATTTCCATCTTTCTGTTGTCCATCCTCCACTGGGAACAAGGCGGCACCAAAACCTGTTTAAATCAGCTGAGCAACACGTCACAGCAACATCACGAGACTCTGAGGAAGAGCACAGGGAGCAGAACAAACTGTCAGGATTGAAAACAAACTCTTAGAACTTAATAAGATAAATTATTGGAAGACCAAATGAACTTCATTGGACTACCACTGAAGACATTAAAGAGCCCATGACAAGATTTTTTGATCTATGTTCTAATGTAGTTTTCTCATCACAAACAGACCTGAAGTTGTGTTTTGTTTCATTCTCACAAGTTTAACACTAAACCTCTGCAGATTTAGGCTGAGTTCTTGTCTCAAACAGAGAAACCTTGTGTTGTCATGTGGTAATACAGGAAGTGTTCCCCTGTGTTTTTAAACTCCACACACCTTCACTAGAATCATTTGGATCATTTGAGCCTTTGTTTTAGTGTAGTTTGTATAGAAAACATATGTTCCTCCTCACATTTGATTATTGTCTGTACTTTCTCTAGTTCAGCAGCTACACCTGTGGTCGCTTGGAGAAATTCTTCAAAGATCCACTGAAGTTTGACCCAGACAGATTTCATCCTGATGCTCCCAAGTAAGAAACACCTTACTTACCTTTTAAGGTGCATTGTGTAACTTTCTCGTGGAGCACCTGTTAGATCTCCATGGAGATGTTATAGCTTTGTCTGGAATGTTTCACAGTGTGGCATTAAATATTTGTATTATTATGGATTTTTGAGCAATAAAATGACCTGTAAGTGAATGTAAGGTGGAGCTGTTAGTGGAACATTCCAGACAGAGCAGTGAACACCTGCAGAGAAACAAGCAGGTGACGAACCCCCCACCAGAAAAGTTGCACTTCTAACATTTTTATGCTAATAATCATGTTATAACAGACATGTAAAGACACTGCTGCAGGTTTTCCTCTTGTGCTGTTGTTTCACTTTTGTTTATTCCCACTGTGTCCAGCAGATGGTGCCACTTAACCATTTATATATAGTCATGTGCATATTTCCACCTTAAGAACTGTCCATTTACAAATGCAATGCAAATTATGTATTTCTATGTTAAACATGCATTTTCTGGTGGATTGTTGCAGAGCTTGGCATTAAATGTATCTATTTTGTATTTTTATAATTCGTTTAAAACACACAATATTTAGATCACTATGTGCTATCTTTTATTGTTTTGTAAGGTGGGCTTGAAACAGGAATGGGAGAGATCACTAGATCACTCAAACATGCACGGAGGACATATAAAACTTTTGTGTTGAGCGACTGTTATAACATGATAGAAAGCCACAAAATGTTGATTTTGCATAATACTCCCTCTTTTAAAAAATCATTGTATAACATGTAACATGGCCTAGTGGCATCACCATGGAGACAAACAGGTGGAATAATGTGTGTAAAATCCCTCAGTCGTCCAGGTAGAATCCACGGTAATTTGTCAACTGGACAAAAATGTATTTGGTCGAATATGTTTCACAGCTTATCCAAGCTGCTTCTTCAGTTCTGGTCAGAATACTGGTGGGTACTTCTTTATATCTGCCTGCAGGGACGAGCTAACTAAAGTGAAACTACTCTGAAACTGACACACCTACTTGCTGCAGTTTCTGTTAGTAGCTAAGCCTATTGAACTGCACTGAGTGTGGGGTCTTATTAGCGTAAGGGACATAATGGAGCTTTCACACGTCTGGACCTGACCTGGATACACCTGTTGTTCTCTTGTTAGTTCTGATTTAAGTTTGAGGATAGAGTAGTAAATAGGAGATAGATGGTGTCTGAGTCCCCCATTTCTGTTTAGAGATGGATTGTCTGTCTTAACAAAACAAAAAAAAAAACTTCTTAAACTCCCATTTCAAAACCAATTCTTTTCTCTCTGACTGAGATCTGTACCTCACTGTCCTCAGAGGAGTGGCTCGTGGCTTTTAGGTGCAGATGAACAGCAGACTGAGGTCCCGTGTTGCTCTCTCTTCTGTGTCGGTAAATTGTGAAGTGTCTGTTTTGTTTCTTCAATGTAGCACTCACTGCAGTGGAATAATACTCATGAGACACATGATCAGTGGTGGAAGTTAAGTACTGTGTAAAAACTGAGTAAATTTTTACAGTGGATACATTTTACTTTTACTTCACTACATTTAAAAGCAGGTGTCTATTTTCTACTCTACTACATTTGTGAGCTGGACTGAAAAGTAAAAAGGACTTTTCATATGATGATTTTAGGGATTATTTGACCATGTTTGTGGTAACGTTCTGATTCAATTCAAGCTTCAGCTTGAAGCTTCAGCTTCATAAGAACAAATAAGAAATTAATTCATTCATGCTGTTAACCACAATATGTATATTTTTTTAATCAATATCATTACATTTATACTTTTACTTTTTATTCTTAAAGTACATTACTCAAGAAGTTTTTTTCCATTTATTCCAGTTTTATTTGAGTAAATTTTTACCTCTGTATCTGTATTTTTACTTAAAACTGCACTATGTAATTTTTTGGTTGGGGTCCGTCACCTGCTTGTTTCTATGAAGATGTCATTGTTCTGGCCGGAATGTTCCGCAGTGTGACATTAAACAGCTCTACTTTACATTTATTCAGTTAGAGGTGGTTTTATTGCCAAAATACTTAGAAAAACAGACGTTGTGACTGTGAGCGGGGTCACCTCTCCACAGATCTGACCTGTAACTTGGTCTGGTTTACAATACAATACAATAACAATAATAAAATCTCCATGGAGACAGGCAGTTAACGGACTCCCAACCAGAAAGTGACAGTGCTCCGTTAAGTAACAAAAATAGAATAAACAGTAACACAGAGACAATCAGATAGTTTCTCTCTGTTAGAGAAGTTACATAGTGCTTTAAACACACCCAGCACCCCTTACCTTACACCACGCTCGTCACTTCTCAGCTGATTCTTTACTTTATGACCCTCAATGAGTAAAGTTATACTGTGAGTATTATACTGTGTTGTGTGTAATGTTTTTACAGATGAAGCCAAGGTGATGCCAATGTTTGTGGTTTGAACAACTGGGAACTGCTGGTGAGATGACAAACGACACAGGGTTTCAGCTTTTCCCAGACAAAGATTTTTTGTGCATACACAAACACACAGGGTCGCTCAGACCAAAGAGTGAGTGAGTCAGTTTGTGCACCATCAAAATTAACACAGACACAATGACATGAACAGCACTAAACATTATTATAACACACTATAAAATGCTACAGTACACTGTAAAATTGTCTTCACTTCAGCATGTTACATCTTGTCTCCAGTTGTGTGAAGTAAACTGAGTAACATGAGTTTGAATATTATTGAGTACTTGAGTTTTTGAGTAACTGTTATCTGAGATGGGGACTTGGAAAAGATGTTGAAAATTACAGAAAGTGCAAAGCAAAGTTCTGTTTTTAGAGAGTTCCATATTTATGAAATCACACTGGGAGAATTTCAGCACAATTTTACACTAAAGACACACATTTTTCATTTTCACTGATTGTTTCATTTATAACATTTCAACAAAATTCAACAAAATTCAAAATTCTGAAAATTTGAACTATTCTCTTTTAAGTGTTATCCTGCAAGGTAGGGTACTGCAGGACATGAC
This sequence comes from Boleophthalmus pectinirostris, assembly GCF_026225935.1. Taxonomy (NCBI): domain Eukaryota; kingdom Metazoa; phylum Chordata; class Actinopteri; order Gobiiformes; family Gobiidae; genus Boleophthalmus; species Boleophthalmus pectinirostris. The sequence continues at coordinate 24,076,503 of NW_026571036.1, read as the reverse complement.
TTGGACTTGAGTCAAACTTGAGTCACACTTTTTGATAAATTTGACTCTGTTTGGACTTGAGACTTTCTTGGACTTGACTTGGACTTGACTCTGTGACTTGAAGACTTGATGCTTCTCAATAAAAAAGACAGTCGATACATGCAGTGTTTATTTTACACAAACAAACTGGAACATGTCCCTCTCACTTCTCTGTTGTTTTACTATGTGGACAGTAACTGAAAGTACTGTGATACTGGATCATCAAATGTTTTATAATATATACAGTACAATACAGTAAGTAAAAAAGAGGAAAGTACGTAGACCATGATGCATGCACACTTTTTTTTCAGATTTTTTAAACATGATTTCAACAAAATAAAGTTTTTTCTTCTATTTATGTGTATTAGTTAAATAATTATGTCTGTTGCTGCTGTGAATTATAGTTGCTTGGCAAATGTTGCAACAGTTATGGAATTCCCTTATGTGATGTCATGATTTCCAACCAGGAAGTCAAATTTTATGAAAATGGCCAAAGCGGGGGAAAAAAAAAAATTCAAACATTTTGCACTAAATTGTAAATATAATGACATTAAGTGTGTTTCAGTAAAATGTTTAGTCCAACCTGTCATACACATTTTAAAACGTGTGTCGTGAACACAGCAGCAAGTAAAGGACTTTAATGTAAAGTGTCTGATTTTTTCTGTTTTCAGGTGATTTGTGACATGACTTCAGGCGTGATCTAAACTAAATATTACATATATCAAAATCAAAACAGTAATTAAAAATACAGGAAGTTGTACTGTTTTAAAGTTGTACTATGTAACTTTTCTGGTGGAGAGTCTGCTGTCAGTTTGTCTCCATGGAGAGTAGTGCTCCTGCCTGTCCATAGACTTGGCTTGGTGGTGTTGCCTCCTTGTCTCTGTGGAGATGAAAATAAAAGTTTAATGCCATACTGTGGAACATTTCAGGTAAATAAAATCTCAAACTCAGATGAAGACCCTCCCCCCACATAATGTTACGTAATAGACCTTTAACCAGGTGTGTGTGTGTGTGTGTGTGTTTTGACTTGACCTCAGTCACGTAGAATCAGAAATAACTGGAGCAAAAGATCATCAGCCACGTAACACACAAAAAGTGCTCTATCATGATCAAACTACTGCTACTACTACTACTACTACTACTACTACTACTACTACTACTACTACTACTGCTACTACTACTACTGCTACTACTACTACTACTACTACTAATACTACTACTACTACTTTTAACCCAGTCTTCAAAAACTGCACTGTCATGATGGACAGATACAATAGATAAATACTTTATTGAAGCTTTATTAAACCACAAAATCTGCGTAAAATACTTTTACTATTTAAGTAAATTTTTAAACATGTATTTGTACTCGATTTTTTTCATGTCATGCGTCCACTTTTTTAGTATTTCTTTGCTCTGGTATCTGTACTTTTACTTAAGTCACTTCTTCCAGCACTGTTCATTCATACTTTGTGCTATTCTCAAAGCAACCACAAGAGGGTAGTATTGTCTTACTTTTCACGTCTTTATTTGTCCAGGTTTTCTGTGGTTTATAACAGACCGCAAATGACCACAACTTTTTATTCACTTAACTTTTGTTTCCTTTAATATCAAATTGCATTGTAATTATTATTACTTCTATTGCATCTCCCTACAATTTCAACAAATGCATTTTTACTCACAGCGCATTCACAAACCAACAAATTGTTAACACACAAGTTAACAAAGAAAACACAACTCCCGGTCTGTTTTTGGAGGTAATAACATTGTAACGTGACTTAAAGCTCACAAGAGTCAGTTTTGCGAAATGTTGGACCTTTAAGCAGCCGATGTCTCCAACATCTGTTTGCGTGAATTGTTGTGAACTCGGAATTATGTAACTCCTCAGGGAGCGCTCACACTTTCACACAATTGGAACTAAAGATTAGAACTTAAACTGGGACTTGCACGAAACTAAACCCGAGCTAGACCAGACCTAAACCAGAACCAGACCAGACCAAATCAACTCTGCATAGACAAACTAGTCCAAAACCAGAACCAAACCGGGATCAAGCCAGGACACATAACGCGGAAGTTGTGAGTCCGACACGGTGCAGGTAAAGGGTCATTTTCCAACATGGCAATCGTAAGCGCACTGTCAAACTGGCTTCCTCGGGTCCTTCCATTGTCTCTGTGCGTGTTTTTCTTTGCGTTTCTCGGATATTGTCTTTACATCAAATACCAGCATCTCAAATATGACCACATCCCTGGACCGCCACGAACCAGGTACGTTATGAATTACGAAAGCTGCGCGCGTAAATTTACCTAATTCTCATAACTTGCACGTTTTGTTTGTTTAAATGCAGTTTTCTCTTGGGCCATTCTCCAATTTTGGTGGAGATAATGAAAAAGGATGGAGTCGTTCATGACAAGTTTCTAGAATGGTGAGAAAAACGCAACAGTAAAAGTGTGAGTTTAAAGTGCGGGTTTTATTACAACACTGACGCACTTTGAAATGACGTTTTCTTTCTACTAACACATAAAGGTCCTTATATTACGCACAATTAACTCATTTGATGTTTAAGTCATTTTATAATTTGTAATTTTTACCTCCTCAAAAAACAAATCTGGAGTTGTATTTTGTTTAACTCGTGTTTGAGTAACTCTTTATTATTAGTCTGTCTACATCTCCAAAGCTCCAAATATTCTGGTCAACCTTGTGATGTCATG